>NC_140932.1:74490854-75038354 GCF_014529385.1 Adiantum capillus-veneris | reverse complement strand
CTCTAGTCTAGGTTGCCTTGTCCCTAGCAATGGTGCCAAAATGTCGACCGACTACCCAGCCTCACCATATCGATGCTAGAAAAATGAGAACCACAGACATAAAATGTCAATCCGTGGGACGTAGCTGACCTGACTTGTGCATGGAGGCTATGAGAGATAGCTTGTTAAGTATGGAGCCTGATTTACCCTTGTAATTTTCTGTGGTAAAAGTGCACATTTCTAAGGCCCCCATTATGAGGAGAAGCCATCGTGCGTGAAGGCAAATCACTCGCCGGAAACCAAAATTTTCACGGCCAAAAATCAGGGGAAACTTTAGGGGCCCCAGAGACTTTTTTTCCCTCGCCGGAATATTCCTTTTCGCCGGAATATTATGGCCGGACGGCGGCCGGAAAGTGGTCAAAAAACAACCGTCGGTTGGCCGGTGGTCGGAAGTCAATGGCCGGTGGCCGGTGGCTGAATTCAAAAGCGGACTTGTCTTCTCAAGGGCGGCCACACATGGGCGGATTGGAGGGTCCGATTTGGACTTATCTACACAAGGGCGGCTACACATGGCTGCCTCTCATGAGAGGGGGCAGCCCTTTTGGCCTATAAAAGAAGGCCATTTCTACACACATTTCATAGTGTGAAGTTGATGCAACAAGGTGAGTGTGAGGTGGTGAGAGTTAAGCAAGGTGGGAGCTCCATTAAGGGTATAATCCCTTTGTAAACTACTTCTTGTTTTGAAGTACTAAAGCCATTGAGTGGCTGCTTTCCCGTGGACATAGCCCACATTGGGTGAACCACGTATATCATGTGTACTCTCTCTCTCTCTCTCTCTACTCTATAATCTCGTGTATCTGTCTCTCTCTATTAAGTAATCTACTCAATTATCTATTTAGCTACGTCTTATTTCCTAACATAGCTAATCTCTTGAAAAACCCAAGTCCAATGTGCTCTTGCCTAAATCAGTCTCGGATGTGTGTCAAACATCAAAATCTACTTTCCTTACCGCAACCTTCAACCGATGATTTTGTATAGCTATGATGGTCCGAATGCAAAAAACCTTACTATCTAGAATTTACAGAGTATCCTCAACATCCCTATATACTCAAAAGTCATTTCTGACACTCAGAAAAAATTTCACATAAGATAAACATCCTACTTTGGGTAGGTCGATTTCAGCCTCCAAAGCACTCTATAGCTTTCTTAGGACGTGCTCTATCTATCCCTATGGTTAAAAATCAGTTTAGATGCATGTATGGTGTGTGAAGAGTGAAATTAGCTCGTAAATGGGCACACCCAAAAACACAACTTCATCTCGCGAGAAACTTACGTAGAAAGAGAGTGCTTTCACCTGCGAGCACATTGGTATGCTTGAATTCACGTTGCAACACCGCACGAGGGAGACACGAGCAATCAAAAGAGACAAAGAACTCACAATACTCAGATGTAGCGCACGCTCACTTTCATTATCCAAAATGTAGGTCAAAAGTTACAAAATATGGCTTTTATACCTTAGCCAAGGTTCACATAATGGATTTCTAGCTAATTGGGCTCAATGATAAGGCTTAGAAAGTGCACATAATTACAAATTTGGAAGCCCTCGGCCCCTTTACACTCTTTGATAGTCAATTATGATACAATGACTTTGGAATTTTATGGGATTTCTCATTATACAAGAAGTTGTGATACAATCAATGTGGATAAAAATAAGAATGATATTATTTTGTTAGCCGAGCATCTAACACTCCCCCCCCCCCCCCCCCCCCCCCACACACACACATACACATGCACACACACAGAAACTCCATCTCTTTGATCATTATGTTTCCAGATACTCTCTCTATCTCTCTCTCTCTCTCTCTCTCTCTCTCTCTCTCTCTCTCAATGAAATCCTAGAGTATGGAAAACACATGATGATAAGATACAAGGGAAATGTGCCAGAACATATATCTAAAATCTCAACAAGTGATACACAACTTGTGACTTTTACATGTTGTCTTAGTCATTGTGGATTGTAGATTTGTACATGTTTTATGGTAAACACATTACCATCTTTCGAATTTTCTCATAATTTATTGAAGTACATATTGTGTTAAACACCCAGTCTCTTGCTCCACCTATGGCTCACATATTCCATTGTCTCTCTCCACTTTCTTTGGACTTCTTGAGCATTAGAGTTGTTGAAAGGTTCAAATCTTTAATTTTTATTTGTTGTAAGTGTCTAATTTCTTGTGCTATTGTTGAAGATGCTAATAATTTCTTTTGTTGCATGTGATGAAGGATTCTACGATAGAACCATTGGAGAATGTCTTTTAAACTGTTTGGCTTGCCTTCAGAGCCACGATGCTGAGTGTGTTCACCATCTAATGAGACTTTTCTAAGCTCTGTGTATTCCATATGCCTGGGTTTTTGTACTTTTGAATGAAGTATGGAAAATGGTTGAAAATGATCTGCTGCAAATGAAGAAAAGTTGGTAAGCACAGACATTGACATAGTCAATTCTATATATCACAAGAATGATTTTTGAGAGTACCATGTAATGAGTAATCCGAGTGTCTTTTTATGCTGTCTTGAATAATTTCTTCAAAAGCTATAGGTTCTCCTATCCTCTTAAGACCAGTCATCTTCATCACACATAAAAAAGAGAACATTTATGGAACGTTAGACATCAACCTTGGCATTGCGAGTAGCTAGCTCCTGGTCCTTCACGGCCATATGCAGTTTTTTCCATCGTAAATACTCAACTTTGCTAATGTAGGTGGAGTGATATATCCTTCCATGATTTGTGGGCTTCACATCTTTTATGCCTAGTGGTTTAGATAAGAATCTCTGAGCCTCGAAACTTCCAATGGATGGTTTGGAAGGCACATCTTTCTCATTGCTTGATCTTTTCTTGTCCCGTTGGATTTTAACATTTCCCCCATGGAGACCCATATCTGACAATACTTGTTCAAGGGCCTCTAGAGCCATCTGGTGCTAACTTGCCTTCTCGATTTTCCAAGAAAACCCAATGTAGAGATATACCAACTTCTCCACAATTCTACAAAGAGAATGCATTGTAAAAATGTGGATTTTAAAAAATGGAATTGCTAGAACCGGGTGGAAGTTGGGGTCTTTATCATGACGAGTAGGAGCTTTTGTGCACCAATTTGGGTCCATCACCTTGCAGACTCCATGCATAAAAAGCATGGAGATTTTTCCATTGCATCCATTCCACAATTATACATACACTTCAGTGTTTTGAGGTCACTTGCAAGATGCCATTGAACCTAAAAGTCTCCCCTCGCATCCATATACATCACCTTTCCTTGATTCATTTGTCCGTCAAATGTCAAGAATGGGGCTTTGATTAAAGGCCCAAAACAAAATGTCATGGTCCTCTTTCTTTACGTGCAAGATTTATCATGATGTGATGTGAAATGAAATGTATTATTTTAGTAAAAGGACTAGAAGAAAATGAATTACCTCAAAAGCACCCAGCCACCATATGTTGGCTTTTGATTGAACACTAAAGTATAAAGGATCGTTGGTAAGACATTTCAAAAGTTCCCTATTCATCAATGTGACTCTCACTTTCTCTAGCTTCTTCTCTTTAAGAATATCATACTCATCTAGCTTCAAGACAAAATGTAGCACACCTCTAGTCTCTTCAAATGTGACATTGTAGAACTCTACCATTTTGATCTGCAACAAAGTAAGGTCCATGAAGATATTGTTGTGTTCATTCATAAGTTGTAGTTGTTCATTGGCCTTTGCAAGTACTTTGAGTATGAAAGGAACAACCAAGGAAGTTGTTCTGTGTATTTTTGAGAGTTGAAGTCTCTCTTTCTAGACACTTGATGCTATTGGTAGCAACTTGGATTTTATTCCCATCTTCAAAAATATGGAGGAGTCACATTGTTGAATTGCTGAAAACCCTCTCTTTCTCATGCCAAGTGGTTCAAGTGTGCCTTGTATCTCTGTTGGAGGCACTGCATTATGAGATATAAATTGGTCCATGACATCCCTCTCCAAAACCTTAAACTTCTTGTCATGAATTATATCTTTTGCAAAGACTACTGCTTATCAAGGGCTTCAACTGCATTTCCTACATTGGATGTGGGATCAATGTCTTCCTTGTCTAGATAGATAGCATGTCTACAAAGAAAG
The DNA here is from genome assembly GCF_014529385.1 of Adiantum capillus-veneris. Taxonomy (NCBI): domain Eukaryota; kingdom Viridiplantae; phylum Streptophyta; class Polypodiopsida; order Polypodiales; family Pteridaceae; genus Adiantum; species Adiantum capillus-veneris. Next base: position 75,034,223 of record NC_140932.1, on the reverse strand, counting down.
AAATTCATAAGTCAAAGCAATACATAAATAACATGCCTACAAAGAAAGCATAAATTAGTCAAACCAATACATTGATTAGCATGTCTACAAATAAATAATTATATAAGTCAAACCAACAAGATTGAACTCCCTACCTCAATGCTTGGATTCTTTTTTAAGACCACCAAATCCAACCTTCAAGGTTTAAAGATTTCGTAGTTTCTTCTTTCACACACGAGCACCCAAGCTCGTATCTTTGTTTCGTAACCTTTTCACCTTTTCTTGTAGGATCCATAATTCCTCTGTGTGCTGGAATATGGTATTTTGTCATTACAATGCAAATCAAAGAGTCATAGAATCTCCTTTGCTTGATCATGAAGCATGCATCTATGATTTTTAGCTTGGCCAGTTAAAGCTTTGCAATAGCCAAGCAACCCATTCTCTCCATCACTAGCAAAGGCCAATAGACCAGTAGGATTTGTAAATGCAGGAGAGGCATTAGTATTAGGATTAAGAGGATAGAAGGATCCATGTGTCCAAATGTCTACATGTTGTGCTCCATCTACTCTCAGTGTCTCTTTTCCTGCTTCTGTGACTTGTGTGTTGGTCTCGCTTCGCTTACATACAGTTGCATATTGAGGATCCAAGTCAATGTGTAGATGATATTTACGAAGTTTAGTGAGGAGGTTTGAGGGTGTGGAGGATAAAGACATCAATGCTTAGTGCAAGGAAGACGAGAAAGGAATTACTGCTCAGTGCAAGAGGGCCATTAGTGCTTAGTGTAAGGAAAATGAGAAAGCTATTATTATGTAGTGCAAGAAATGTTGAATCTCCCTCCAAGATGATGAGGTGCATTAAATGTAACTCAAAAGAGACATTTCCTCAATCATCACAATCGTTATGACTCTGCCGAAAGAATCTACTTAGGAGTACACTTTTTGAACGGTTGTATGAGGACACCTTTTCTTTTACCACACCTATTTTTTAGAGAGAGAATGACAAAAATTCTATTTTCGCCCTCCAAATGACCTCCAAAATTTCCTAATGAGGTCGATGCACATTACAAATTTGAGTGGTGTGATTGTTGTCTCTTCCTACAGTGGATATGACACCCTTGACACTAATAACACAACCAAGACTCATTAAACCCATCTACACATGAGCAAACAGTAGAACACATACTATAATCACAAGATTAAGAATCCACTTAATCAACCTAATTAGAGAGTTAAAAATCACAAATTGAGTACTCATAGAATGATAGGAGTGGTCAATAAGCAAGAAGTCATTATCACACACTCAAATCTAGAATAATGAGAAGGTGAAACTACTTCATGACATAATGAAATATAGAAGAATTAAGACTAATGAAGAAAGTAGAGATTAGATTAATCAAGAAGTGCTTCTCTAATTACAAAGGATTAGCACTAGCCTTTTAAGCATGGGCATTAATCTCAAGGCTAGGCCATCGAAGACCACTCAAGAGAGAGCTCTCAAGAATGAAGCCTCTTTGCATAAAAGGATTTCTTATAAAGGCATGCACCACAAGCCTTTCTACTATGGCCATCCAAGACCACTCAAAAGATAGCTCTCAAGAATGAAGCCTCTTTGCATAAAAGGATTTCTTATAAAGGCATACACCACAAGCCTTTCTATTATGGGATTAAGTTGAGCCCTCTAGCCAGCATATACAATTTGGAACTCCCAAATGAGCCCAACACCTTATACAATGTGAATAGAATAGGAAATGTTGTGAAAATCCATAGCACATCCACCGCTTGATGCATAATTGGTGTAGCATGTGTTAGCCGCTGCTAACTCTCTCTCTCTCTCTCTCTCTCTCTCTCTCTCTCTCTCTCTCTCTCTCTCTCTCTCTCTCTCTCTCTCTCTCACACACACACACACACACACACACACACACACACACACACACACACACACACACACATCTCTCACAACTAGAGGCCCCGCACCTTCTCGTCTCACCTCTCGAATGCATATCCCCCGATATCTTTGGTGAACCTGATGCGGAACGAGCCGGGGTGGGAGGAGAATGCAGAGCAGACGATGAAGTTTATGGAAGAATTATATTTTGATAGAAATTTTGTGGTTCCAAATTTTTCAAAGATGCTTGAATTGGTCCAAGGATGTTTTCTCAAAGTGGAAGCCATGAAGATGAAAGAGCACATTGATGATGCAATGGAGATGGCACTTGATACGGTATGGGAACATCGTGGTATTTTTCAAGTGCACGATCCAGAAGGTTTCCTTGAATGCTATGAAGTGGAGATAATGACCTGAGGGACTCTCAAAGATCGGATGATCACAACTTTTAGACATATTATGGGTTCTGATCTCAAAGATGAAGTTCTTGCGTTAGCAAAGTTCTACCCTGACTGATGGAGTGATTTTGATGATGCTTTTATATATGCAAGTTTCCATGGCCCTCGAGCTAGAGCAATGAACTATTACAAGGAAAAATCCAGAGGATAAACAAAAGAGGTATAATTCTAACCATTTTCATCATTTGACAATGATCTGTGTCAAGTTAGAAGTAGTTGTTGATGCTTGTCTTATGGAGGACAATCAATTGTTACTCAAAGAAGATGTTGAAATAGTGGAGGTTGTTTATGCTAAACTGGGTAAGAAGTTTTCTTCAGAACCTTCATATGATGCTTGAGAGGATGTGATGCAATTTGCAAAGTGGCAAAAGGATATTGGCCGGCTACAAAACTTTCATAGTGCCAACGAGGACGGATTTTTATAACCTACAAAAGATCCAGTAAGTGAACTCTATGAGTATGATCTTTCCTACTTACTTTATTTCGGCAAAGAGTACAATATGAAGTAAGATGACACTTCTGATAATTTTCTCTCTGGTGGTGATGCATGCAAGCCGTCTAAACTTGATGCTTTACATGAGGGAAGTGCCTATTTAGAGGGTATGTTGGTACAACCTTTCCATTGTTCGTATGGACCTATGAGAAATGAGTTGGCTGAAGATGATTGCCTGGATAAAAACGTATGTATGTCATATAAACCTATTGTGTTTGACGAAGCGCAGTTTAGTCCACAAATGTTGTATGGTGTGTCTGAAGAGATGCAAGAGCCGCTGATTGTTGGTGAATACATGCTAATGGGTGTTGATGATTCTAGGCAAGATGAAGACATAGTTATTGATGATTTCTTATCCGATTGTGAAGCCTATGAATTAAACAATTTGAATGGTTTTTCTGATGAGAGTACCTACTCAGAGGGGGGTGCCAAACGAAGGTTTGTAGTGTTATGATGGATTTTTTAAGTAGCATGGATGCAGATGAGGAAGCAAAGGATGACATTGATGAGTATGAATATTGTCTAGATCATGCTAATTGTGAACAAGTTATCCAAGGAGATTTTACTTCTATACTTATACATGGGTTGCATGAGGAAGCAACTCCTATGCCTCTGATGAATGGTGAGGCTTTGAAGGGTGGTGTTCCTAAGGGTGCTATGGATAAAATTTTTTTCCATGATCAAGCTAGAATCCCAAGTATAAACCTGTCTCTAATACTATAGATACAGATACTTCAGAGGCTTGTGACGGCTCTGAACTTAGAGGGGGTGATAATGCTAAATCACCATGGGTACTTCAAAAGGTGCACAAGTTTCTTAATTCCTTGGATAATATTCCAACTATGGTTGGATTTGGATGCTCTTTCTAATGATGGTTATGTCAATAATGTTTCAGATACCAGTAAAGGGGAGTATGTGCTCTTTAATGCTTGCTAGTAACAAACTAAAGATACCAAAATTTTATGGGATGTGGGTGATGCACTATGCTTCAGGTGAAGTTCTAGTATATTGTGGCACCAATCAACGCTATGTGCCCTCAATGGTATTTGATCCAAGATATTCTAGGGATCTTCAAAAGAAGGTTCAATACGGATGGTACTTTTGGGTATACATTGTAGTTGCTTTTTGTTGGATACATGAATAGCATACACCAGAAATGTTTGATGTTGATTGGTACAGGAAAAGTATCTCCATGTGAATATTATGATGCTTTTGTGTTTGGGAAATTCCTTCTTATCCCATTTGATCTCAGGGGCTATTGAAGTGTAGGTTGCAAACTCAAAGGAAATCGATTATTTCTTGTGTTGGTAGGCATTGTAGCACGACCTAATTGCAACCCACAAAAAATTATCAAATCTGTGGATTGGCAACCCGGCTAGGGCATGGAAGCAGGAGCATCGAATGAATAGAAATAGAGGATTCAAGAGATCACCTCCCCAATGCAAGTAGAGATTAGCCATGGCAAGACTAACTCTAAACCTACTCTAATCACTAATCAATCATCTCCTACACACATCAAGTCCACCGAAGTCCGACTTACCATAGACTACAAACCCCAAGCACACTAATGATAAGCACGCACTAATTACCACATGTCAATCACGGCACTTCATCAATAGCTACACACACGAGGTGAATGGTGCTAGAGTTTCATAAAACCTATTTACACACAAGCAAACAATAGGGCACACACACTAATACAAGATTAAGACCCAAATTAATCAATCTAATTAGTGATGCTAAATATCATAAATCAAATGCTTAGAGAAGAATAGGAGTGGTTAATAGCAAGAAGTACATACCTCTCTCAAATCTAGAATAATGAGAGTGTAATACTACTCCATGACATAATGAAATGTAGAGAAGAAGTAGATTAATGAGAAAATAGGAATAATAAAGATCCTTTTGGCAGAGATAGTCTTCAATCTGCATCTTTCAATGTTGGTAGTTTCTGCCGTTGAACTTCTCGATCTTGAGCTTACCTTCATCCAACATTACTCCCACTCAATTCAAGGAATCCTTTCCTTGAGATACTTTAGCTATGCAGAAACCTTGCTCTAATACCAGTTGTTAGGAAATAGAACGTAGCTAAGTAGATATTAGAAGTAGTTTTACTTAATGGAGAGAGATAATTTTCACAGACAAGAGATTATAGAGTAGAGTAGAGAGAGAGAGAGAGAGAGAGAGAGAGAGAGAGAGAGAGAGAGAGAGAGATAGATGGATTGTATTATCATCCACAGAGGTCAGATATGACTGATGGGGCCGAAAGACAAGACATTACAAACGTGGGGGGATTTTGGGATACATCTCAATTAAGGACTGAGGGTCCAAAAAGAAGGTGAGATAAAATAAGATGAATAAAATCTATGCAGAGGGGGGTGAGGAGGGAGCCGGTTTGGGAGTTCGAAACTCTTGAATAATGGATTTACCTCCTCGGTAGACTGCCCATTTCCTTGTTGTGCGCGCTTCTCGCACCTTTTGTAGTTCTGCCTTCTTTTGCTTGAGTTGTGCCGGTGTAAGATCTTCAGCAAATCATACTTTGGTGTCCTTGAGAAGCCTTGATTGCTCAAGAAATTTGATTCTGTCCGCCTTGGTTTTGAAGGTGTAGATTGCATGATTGGTGCTAGGTTTGTGTATAAGATAAGTGATTGTTGCCGGATTACACTATACCATGGGGATTGCGGATTAAATGCGAGCAAATGACTGATGATTGAGGTCTCCCTCCCCTTTCTAATCGCTTGTGAGCCCACCAATGTGAACATTGAGGGCGATATCCTCTTGCCGTTTCCGTTCACGTAACGTGGATGCCACGCGATCTTCGACCCTGCGAGATTAGCTCTTGTACTTGAGTTTTGACCTCCTTTGTGACGATCGTCTCTATTTCTTCTTTTGCCTTTGTGAATTTGATTTCTATCTGATTCAACTCCCGATTCTCTATTGTGGCAAGCCGAGCTTCGAAAACTAAAAGCCTTTGTTTCAGATCGTCATTATCCTTGCGGAGGCTTTCGACTTCGGTTTGGAGGCCGGTGATGTTGTCTGCCTTGAGAGGTGTTGCTACGACTCTAGCGAAATTGAGCTTACCTCGGGACGAGGCCGAGGTAACCAGGAATGCTAAGGGTGAGTTGCTTGGGTTGGGGTAGCCTTTGGGTTGGGGTAGCCTTTTGATAAAGGCCGACCTTCTCGGAGCAATCACCTGCTTGAAATGGAGACACCTTAGGTTGGTGTTAAGACCGACCTTCTTGTGATTGAGGTCGTAAGGTAAGGGCACAGAATCACCTTCATGGACCCTTAGGTCGGAGTTAAGGTAGTTCTGCTAGTCGCAAGGTAGGAGGTAAAAAACATCACAAATTGACAAGGGCAAAATCGGACAGGGCATCACCGAGCAGGTTGATGAGGGCGAAGTCGAGTAGGGTCGCAGGCGACCACACAGGACAAGGTCGTGAAAGAAGCTGAGACCAGGCCGTGCAGGGCCGATTCGAGCAGAGCAGGGGAGTTTCTTGAGTCGGGTGGGGGCAAAGCTAAGGCTTGATGCCCCCCCCACACAGCAGCCCCTCGCCCAGGGGGAGGCTGAGGAGGAAGAAGAGAGAAACGGCTAGAGAGAGAGAGAGAGAGAGAGAGAGAGAGAGAGAGAGAGAGAGAGAGAGAGAGAGAGAGAGAGAGAGAGAGAGAGAGAGAGAGATAGAGAGAGAGAGAGAGAGAGAGAGAAAGCACGATATACGTGGTTCATCCAATGTGGGTGGCATGCCAAGGGTAGGACCAGGCAGGGCCAAGCGCCATGACGGACATGCAGTCAAGGGGGTCTCTATGTTTAGCAGGTCAAGGCCTATATAGAGCATGGATGGGTGGAGATTAGCATGTTCCAATCCCCTCTGGCTGTCACTGGTATTAGATCCAAGGGAGGGGAGAACTATGGAAGAGGGGGAAAGACCTTGCATGCTTTTTGCATTGTGGCTTCATGAGGTATCTCTCTCTCTCTCTCTCTCTCTCTCTCTCTCTCTCTCTCTCTCTCTCTCTCTCTCTCTCTCTCTCTCTCTCTCTCTCTCTCTCTCTCTCTCTCTCTCTCTCTCTCTCTCTCTCTCTCTCTCTCTCTCTCTCTCTCTCTCTCTCTCTCTCTCTCTCTCTCTCTCGTTTTCATGAAGGGGCCATGGAGCCGCAAGAGTAACCCCTTATATGGGGAGTTTCATGGAGAGCTCAAGAAATCGACACATGGCGTGGGACTGGTGGCTTGTTTAAGGAAGAGGTCGAAGTCAGAGAGGGTGTCCATGGAGGCTTTCGGGAAAGGGGGGAGTTCCAACCTGCATCAACTATCACGAGGTCAGGCTTGATCTGTTCGTGCCACTGAGCCAGGGCAATCTCGTCAAAGGAGTGGCCCAACGAGCTACATGAGGAGTTCCCTCGCATGTGCACTCGTCCGCTGCAGCCTACATCGCTGGAAGGTCAAGGGATTCACATTGGTGGCAACCCGAAGGTCAACTGTGACCTTTGAAATTATATAAGGGGCGTGCCCACGCTGGACACACACTCCATACAAGTCATCCACCATATCACGACAAGGTGCAATATCCCTGCAAGTATTCAGCAAGGGCTTCACAAGCCGTCGTTTTACTATAATTGCAGAATTTGGTGCAGAAAATTGGCACTAGAGGTTGTTGCCGTTCTCAAAGGCCTTCATTTACGATGTCATAAAGTGAGTAAGGGATGCTAGAAAAGGAGATGAAGTTCTTAAAGTCTAACAGAGGATTCATAAAGCATTGGTTTGGTGCCGAGTGAGTCTTTCAAGCATCAAAAGAAAGCAAGGTAAACAGAAAGATATCCTCAGGTCTGGTGTAGCTATGAGCAACCATAGACAATTCACAAGCAAGCACGATATATTCATGCAAGCTGTTAACAACCTCAGAGGGTTGACAAGGTAGCCGGTACACAGATTTATTTAAAGCTAGCTTGTTTTTTAGTTTATTTTGCAAAACAAAATTCATTAGTAAAAGCAAGCTTCAAGACCATGACTTATGGTGGAAGGGGAGTTTGTTCCAAGGGATGTTTGTCAAGGACAAATGTCACAATGTTCAAGAAAGGCCTATTTCATACCAGCACATGCAAGGCCTATGGCATGTAAGGCAAAGTGTGTCATGTAAGGCAAAGGTTATTCGGCATGGCGGACTCGTTGTTTTTTTATTACGAAATTGTGACAAGTAAAGGACTTTCAATAAAAGCATGCAAGGCACACTCAAATTGAACCAAGTCAGTAGTATGTATGCTGCCATGAAATTTTCTCTTCCATGCTTGTGAAATTTCAACACTCAAGGCACAAGCAAGGCTTGTGAGAATTACCAAAAGCATGATATTTTGAACACATTGTACATAGCAAACACTCATCATCAAGCAAGGCTTGAGTGAGCAATGTTGTCATTTAGAAGCCATGTTTTTTCCCATGACTTGTAAAGGTCAGGGCATGGTGTTGCATGAGAATATCATGGAAATTGGCACGGTGTGTTGCTACTCTTGATGAAGGCAACACACGTACCTCGACAAGGCTGCCCATTACCTATGATTCTACAAGGATCTTCTCTTCCTTGAACTTCATTCGAGTTTTATGACAATACGCCTAGTGGGTACAACTTGCTCATCAGCTTGAGAAGCCGATAGCGGTTTCTCTCTATTGCATTCTGGATTTGAATTTTTGCTAGGACATGGTTCCTATATATGGTCACAAACAACCGTAATCAAGCCAAACAGGTTTGTACATCCCACGAGGGTGTATAGGATACATACGCTAACTCACGCGAGCAATACCTATGGCTATGAGCCAGATTCAAGTGAATTACCAAAAACCTGGCCAAAAGTGGGAGACAAGGTTAATAAATGTCAAGTTATGTTTGTTTTGTCTAATTTTTACTTTTTACTTTGCAAAAGATCTCTCTGCTTTGCAAAGCAAAGTGCTTGAGCAGACTCCATAATACGAAGCCGTTGCACAAAGCAAAGTGCTTTGCCAAATTTCATGCGAAGGAAGGCTTCTCTTACGTGCACAAGTATTACGATTGACTTTAGATCAATGATAATGGCACACATCTTTAGCACTACATGGATATAAGCTCACAATTTACGCAACAACGCACTGTGATGTATCCTGCTAGTGTAATCATACAAGGAATGTATACCAGAGGCTCACATGGTTGAGACTGTCATTGAAGCATGGCATACTAGTAGGATGGCCATACAACACCCATCATTGCATATGCTTCCGCTATAGCGAGCTCACTTTTTGACATTTTAAAACATTTTGTGTTTATGTTTATTCACAGGTAAAGTGCCATACATATGCACCCTGATACGGTAACGATCACATACAAGGTAAGTGGGTCAAGCTATGAATTATGGTACCTCTCTCTCTACAAGGGCATGGTACAAGTACACTGTTGTACGCTTATAGAATAAGCTAAGACACAAACATAGTCTGGACTCGATCATATGCAAGGGACATACAACACATTCAAATAAAGAATTTTCCTCAGCCTAGCATCCTCTCTCTCTCTCTCTCTCTCTCTCTCTCTCTCTCTCTCTCTCTCTCTCTCTCTCTCTCTCTCTCTCTCTCTCTCTCTTTTCAACTTCTATGCGGGAAAGGTGAAACTAGGCATGATATTATGGACATCTTTCTATGTCAATATGATAATAGGAAGGGCTAAGCACCATCTATTGCCACCTCTTCCCGAATGGCTAAGCGCCATCTGTTTGTAATCCATCATTGATTGCTTTCAAGATCGAACAAATCTATTCAATTGAGTACCCATTGATTTTAACGGACAAGCAAGCATCTTGCCATTACTAATTTTTTGGGTGCTATTTTAGCACTACACACTTTGAGTGTGAAGATCAAGTTGAGTTTTTGAAAGTCTCAAACTCGTAAATGCGCCTCTCTACCAAGATGTATAGATGAAGCAAGCAATTCAGACAGCACGGTTGATCACAAAACTCCTAGATTATGGATTTTTGGGTCTAGGCAAGATCCCGTTGTGAATATGATTCCAAATTGAGTGGATCTTCTATTCTATCTATAGCACTAAGAGTGTCTGTATGAGTAAAATTTTGGGATATGACCCAGCTCATGATTACTAAATCACTTATTAAGTGATCGTGGTTAATTCTTGGAACCTTTACACCTGCATTTTCATGGAAAGAGGTCCACAAGCTGCCAAACGGTAGTGGACAAATTTCAACTTTCAAAGTTTACTTCAATCACTATCGGTTGCTAGTTGAGCAGTTTTCCTACAAATTCTAACCACGCATTGACAATGTCGATTTTGACTGAGGGGTTTGGATTGCAAAGGCAACACCCAAGGCTGTGCAATACTACTTGCATTTCACTATTTTTTAATTAGTGTTCTAAGGCCTTTGCAGGCGAGAAATTTGGGCAAATAATTTGGGCAAGTGCCTTTTACTACAAATAAGTGAACACTATGTTCAACCTCGAGAGAATACAAGGTCAGGTAAGAGCCAAGACATTTGGGCTTTAGTGTCCAACATAAGTTTCTGCATTATGCAGTTATAGACCCACTTGTAGGGTTTATTTGGCACATATTGTCACATGGGATACAACATGGTCTAGGAACTCAAGGAGTTCGGTTTAGCTAGTGTGGAGCAAGGCTAATGAGGGTCCCGAGTGTTTGCAGTTACCTCCACACACAAGAACATCTTGTATTTAAAGGATGTTCTTTTTTCAGACGCCATTACATGAGACCTATTCCACATGTGGAGAATATGAGTCTCTGGGACTCACACTGGTACCTATTATCTCAAGTATGTGTCACGACAAAGTCCCTAGGTGCTAGTCAAATCTGTTTTATAGATCGTTTTTAGCATGATGTGTCAAGAACAATTTCAAAAATTGTTGGATACTCAGAATGAGTTGTTAAGGTACAATTGCTGCTAAACAACATTAACAGATGGTTGTTTATGCATATAACAAGGCTATGAGTTGTTCATGAAAAGGTTTCATTGTCTGTACCTAGAAGTGATTAATGTTTCACCTTCTATTATGGTTCAAACATTTCAACAAGGCTTGCAAAGGATTGCAGCACAAAGTATTTAGTTTCTTTTCATAACTATTTACATTCCTCTTTAATGTGTGCTAGGAGCATCACATTTGCCATCAATATTGGCAAGGATGATCATGGATATATAGGTTCGGATCTGTTTTTTGCTAAATGCATGCACACTAGGTGTTATGGGCCCTAGTGTTTAGCAAAGGCTGATTTGGAGTGGCATGCATATTCATCACATCAGTGCTATGAAGCTATGTGCAGTATCTCTATGAGATTATGTTTGGATCTACCAATCACAAATAGAGGTCATGGCTCGGTTTGGGTTCTTGTGGGTCTTTCAAGTTAACCAAGATGGTTATGAATGTCATTGTTGATTCCTCAGCAATATTGTACGACATTGTGATCCCCATTTACCCATCATCTGGGAAGACTGTCTGTAAATTGTGGGGAAACACATCTCAATATTGTTAGTATCCAAGGGGATAGGCAAATTACAAAGTGTAATCTTGTGCTAAAGGATATGTGAAGTGCATATGTTAGCACCAAGCAATCCAATTAGAAAGCATTTATGGCTCTACTTGGAGTTTGCTTACCATAAGTTAAAGCATGTTTGCGACTAGGTTTAGTCTCTTCATGTTTAAGTCAGGTTCTCAACCTTGAACACTAGTTATGGTGGGGTTGTTTATTGATGAAATTTGAGAATAAGTCAAGGATTTAAACTTGGCTGATGAGCTATGTCAACAAGTTACTTTCATGGAAAGTGAAAAGAGATACTCTTTCAAGTACATCTTTGTTGTGATGACTTGTTTAGCATGCTCATGTGCATTCTAAATGGAGTCTACACACTATGATCGGATAGAAACCGGTAACACAAGATGGTTGCAAATGGACAACAATGTGGAAAATCAAGATGTTACTCTTGGTTTCATTGAACCTCCTATTGAACCGTGTTCCGGTCAAGCAAACAGCTGGATCCATGAAGGATGTCACTATGGAAAACATTAGTGTATCACCACTCTTGTTTTCGAGGACGAAAATGCTTCTGCAAGGGGGGAGTAATGTCATGCCAAGGGCCTAGACAAACATGCAATCAAGGGGGTCTCTATGTTTAGCAGGCCAAGGGCCTATATAGGACATGGCTGGGTGGAGATTAGCATGCTCCAGTCCCCTCTGCCTTTCAGCGGGCTACGTGCACAGGAAAGCAGCCACTCAATGGCTTTAGTACTTCAAACTAGAAGTAGGTTACAAAGGGATTATACCCTTAATGGAGCTCCCACCTTTCTTCACTCTCACCACCTCACATACATCTTGTTTCATCAACTTCAATGCACCACAATACATTTTGTGTGTAGAAAAGGCCTCCTTTTATAGGCCAAAAGAGTTGCCCTCTCTCATGAGAGGCAGCCGTGTGTAGCTGCCCTTGTGTGGACAAATCCAAGTTGGACTCTTCCACCCGTCCATGTGTGGCTGCCCTTGAGAAGACAAGTCCGCCTAGAAATCAGCCACCGACTATTGACTTTTGATAAACGGCCAACCGATCGGCCATTCTCTGACCACTTTTCGACTGTCGTCCGGTCATAATATTCCGATAAAAAGGGAATATTCCGACGAACCCAGTCTCGAGCGTCTCGAGCGTGAATTTTTGTTTTTCCAGCGAGTGATTTTTCTTACGCATGATGGCTTCTCCTCATAATGGGGGCCTTACAAATGTGCGTTTTCAAGACTAAAGATTACAAGGGGTAAATCAGGTTCCGTACTTAGCACATAGCACCTCAACACTATATGTGTGAAGAGAGACTAAGTATACTCACCATATTGTGAGTTTCACACAATGGTGCACTATAGTTTTGGATGCTACACATTGCAAGTGAGAGTGAGTGAGTGCCACATGTCAAGATAACTATTGTACATGCTCTTCCACCATCACTGAAATTGAGGTTTGGTGCATCAAAGGCGTGATTTAGCTTTCAAATTCCTCCATCCTCTTGTCCAACGTGCTTTGGTGAATTCAACGTGAACTGTATCTTTAGAGTTTGTCATTTGAACTTGTTTTGAAAGTGCCTAATTCTTGTCCATTGTAAGAGAGTATTATGGTGAAAGGTTTCCAGCAACCCTAAGATAATTTTTATGCGATGGCAATGTCTAGCATTCACTAAGCTTTTGATTTAGTTTTATGCAAGCTCTATAGTAGTGTCACAGCAAACATCACTTTGTAAGTTGCAAATCAGGTATTGCATGAGTTCCATTTCTCTCTCTCCTCTTGTTCTACATATTCTTGCTCCACTTGATGCACATGTTTGCGTAAGATTGTTTGTGTGTGTCTTATTGTGCCTCTTTTGGTCATGATAAAATACTCTTTCGTCTTAGTTTTCATTTTATAACTAGGTGATGCCCCTTTTCTTGTTTGGGTTTGGATGTGCGTTTTTTTGTTGGCTTTTGTGTTTGTGGTTGTCCCAACCCCAATTGAGCAGCATAGGAGCCTTGAGGAGTGGTTAGAGGTTGCTTCTCTTGTTGTCCGCCCCGTACGACCTCAATTTTGGTGCCCCCACGGAGGACGGCTTCGTGTATTTTGTTAGTTTCTATTGCATGAATACTTAGCCTAGAGTATAATCAAGTAGGTTGTATGAATCATGAGAATTTGTATGACCCCTTGATCCCTATTGCAAGGCAAAAGTTACACATCATTGTGAGTACTAAGCTGCAATTTCAACATGTAATTTGTAGAATTTTAGGTCCTCATAGGTTAGCCGAAATAAATGCATCATTGAATTCTTTTATTTTTCCTCTCATTAGGTACGACCTTAGTTTGTATGTTTATATTTTTGCTCTTTTTAAGCACTAGGCTATGCATAGAAGTTCCATGGATTTCTTATTCACATGATCAGTGTTTTTTTTTGTGATCACACTGTTAATTAACAAAATTTTCAATTCACAAGTCTTCACATTCATAGAAATTACATAGTGACTTGAAGGGAATCTAGAGGTCCGGTGGCATTTGCCCGCCGGTACAGGGAGATAGCCTGTCGGGTCCCGTCGAGCAACATAGCCAGTCCGACGGGACCCTGAGGTATCTATACATAGGGGCCCTAGGGGTCTCCCATTTTCTTCACAATTCCCTTGTCCTCCATCTCAGAGCTTCCCAAGTATCCTCATAAGCAAGACAAAAAATTACAAAGCCCTTCAAAGCAAGACCAAAATTTCGGTATAAATCTTAGCCTAATATCATAAGTTCTTTATTTTCTTTGTATTTAAATTGTTATACTTTTTTTTTATAAATATTTTTTTTAGATTTAAAATTATGTTGATCTTGCTTTTCACGTCGGCATCAGTCCTATTATTGGACCGGAAATATCGTTGTGAAATGCTAGACTAGCAGGTACCGTTTTACAATATGCCGATTGTGTTCACTTCAACTATGGTTCTATTTTGGACCGGTAGTGTCGTTGTTGAACATGGTTGGTTACATTTGAGTTATAGGTAGTTCTATTAGTCTTGTCATCGACATCAACATCAGTTCTATTATTGGACTGGGAGTGTCATTGTGCAAGCTAATAGGTTGCTTTCTATGTTTTGTGTGCGATATATGTTCTTTTAGGCTAGTTTGATGTTGCTTTAGACATCAACTCTACAACTGGATTGGAGGTGTCGTTAGTTTCATCGAATGATGCCTTGTCTTTTAGACTAGTTTAATGTTTCTTTCGACATCATCTCTACTATTGGGATGGAGATGTCACTAGTCTCATTGAATGATGCCCTGCTTTTTATGGTAGTTTGGTGTTGCTTTCAACATCAACTCTACCATTGGGCTGGTGGTGTTGTTAGTTTCATCAAATGATGCCCTGCTTTTTAGGCTTAGTTTGGTGTTGCTATCAACATCAGCTCTACTATTGGGATGGAGGTGTCGTTAGTTGCAGTGAATGATGCCATGTTTTTTAAAGCTAGTTTAGTGGTGGTCTCGACATCAACTCTACTACTAGGCTGGAGATGCCCTACTCTTTAAGCTAGTTCAGTGGTGGTCTCGACATCAACTCTACTACTAGGCTAGAGCTGTCATTACTCCCATCGAATGATGCCCTACTCTTTAAGCTAGTGTTTTCATTAGTTTCAATGAATTAAGTTTATATTTGTTATGAAATTTCAAGTTATGTTGTTTTAAAGATCACAAAATATGTTATCATTGTAGCGTAGATGGATCTTGGTGGAAATGAAGGAGTTAAACACAAAGATCATATGAAGGAGTTAAACACAAAGATCATAACTCTCATGGTCATGTATATATGTCCCCTGGCCACGGAGGAGATCACCTCTACATTGGAGATTAAGACGCACACATAGCGTTTTTTTAATGTCATAATTGAAACAGTTCGAATACACTTCTCAACTTACAATGCAAAGGCTATCCATAGGCTAATGGATAACATTGTGGGAAATATGACACAGTGCTTGAGAGACTTGGGCAATGATGCCCCAGCGAATGCGTGAAGGAGAACGAGAGGAAGTGCGACGCGAGAGAGTGTGCGAGAAGAAGAGCACGATGATACGATGAACTCGCTCTACTGTAATGTGTAGAGCATAGTGAGTTCTTATTAGGTTTTACCAAAGGAATATGTGTACATACCTGGCGGCCCGCCCACTTACCCAGGCGACTACATTGGGCTTTATACCCCAACAACCTCCCACTTAAAGTCCAATGTGGTACTTTAAGTGTGAGAGAAGCTACTATACAAGCTAATATAGAAGAGATGTATTACCCTACACCTAACTGCTTGCAAAAATGCGCAAATCTCTCTGAGGGAAGTCCTTTTGTAAGTAGATCAGCAGGATTTTCTGTGATGTGAACTTTGACAAGCTGAAGTTGCTTATCCTCGAGCATTTCCCTGATGAAATGATACTTCACATCCACATGCTTTGTCTTTGAGTGATAAATTGGATTGCGAGCCAATTGTATAGCACTTTGACTATCACAATATAACACAGGCATCTCTTCTTTGATTCCCAAATCCGTTACTAGTCGATTAAGCCAAATTGATTCTTTGCATGCCTCTGATGCTGTAACATATTCAGCCTCTGTAGTAGACTGAGTAACACAATCTTGTAATCTAGAACGCCATGATACTGCTCCACCAGCCAATGTAAAGACATACCCTGACGTAGACCTTCGGTTGTCTAAGTCACGTGCATAATCTGAGTCTGTAAAACCCTTTACACTTAGCTCTTGACTCCCATAGCATATACGCATACTCTTTGTAGCTTTCAGGTATCTCAATATTCCTTTCACTGCCTCCCAATGTTTCTTGCCTGGGTTTGACATGTATCGACTTACTACTCCCACTGCAAATGCAATGTCTGGGTGAGTAGCAATCATTGCATACATCAACTACCCACTGCAGACGCATATGGAATCTTATCCATTTCAGCTTGTTCTTCCTCAGACACAGGACAATCTTGCTTGCTAAGTTTCATATATGGTGGTAATGGAACACTCAATGCCTTTCCCTTCTCCATATTGAAACGTTGCAAAACCTTGTCAATATACTCTGTTTGAGATAACCAAATCAACTTCTTTGATCTGTCTCTCTCAATGCGCATACCAAGTATATGACTTGCCTCACCCATGTCTTTCATGTCAAATGATTTTGCCATCTTTGACTTCAAAGCTGAAATTTCTTCCAAGTGCTTGCCAGCAATCAACATGTCATCCACATACAAAATAAGGATCATGCAACTGCCATCCTTAGCCTTCTTTGTATATAGACATTGATCGAACTCACTACGTTTGTAGCCTTGAGAAAGCATAAACTTGTGGAACTTATGGTACCATGCCCTCGGTGATTGTTTTAAGCCATAAAGACTCTTTAACAACTGGCATACCAAATCTTCCTTGCCTTTCTCAACAAACCCTTTTGGCTGCTGCATGTAAATTTCCACATCTAAATCACCATGCAAGAACGTTGGTGCAACACCAAATCTAATATGGCAACCAATGCAAGAAAGCATCTCAATGTAGTCATCTTGACCACCGGAGAGAAGACTTCATTAAAGTCAATGCCTTATTCTTGCTTAAAGCCCTTGGCAACAAGCCTTGCTTTGTACTTTGGCTGACTATCATGAGCGGTGATCTTATACCTGTAAACCCATTTTCAAGGTAGAGCCTTTTTGCCCTGTGGTAATTTAACCAGCTTCCATGTCTAGTTTTTATGCAGAGCTGTCATCTCTGACTGCATGGCCAATTGCCAATTCCCGGAGTCCTTCATTTGCATTGCTTCCTTATAACATGAAGGCTCATTGCAACCAGTCAACATGACATAGTTCATAGATGGAACAAACCGATCAGGAGGTCGTGAGATCCGTCCTGATTTACGCAAAATAGGTGGCTAAGGCTCAGCCACAACCTGTGGTTCCAATCTATCCTGTCCTTGCTCCTCTTGAGCCCTGAAATTTTGTCTTGCACGTGCAGGTCCATCTTCTTGGAAGACATATCTTCTAATCTCCTCAACCCTCTTTGGTTTAGAATGATATTTGGCTTCATTAAAGTGAACATCATTGCTGCGGATAACCTTTCTGGATTCGGGATCCCAAAGTCTGTACCCCATCTCACCAGAATTACCATAGCCTAGAAAGATGCACTTTCTACTCTTTGGCTCAAGTTTGTTCCTAAATTCCTTTGGAACATGAGTATATGCCTCACAGCCAAAGACTCTGAGATGCTTGTATGAGGGCATTTTGCCTGACCATACCATCTCTGCCACTGAATCTTTATGCAAAACCTTGCTAGGAGATCTATTTATAAGATGAACAGCTGTTGATACAGCTTCAACCCAAAACCCATTTGGCAGTTGTGCATTAGACAACATACTTCTGACCTTCTCTTGTATGGTCCTATTCATCCTCTCAGCAACACCATTTTGAGGAGGATTGTAAGGTGCAGTAAGTTCACGTTTTATACCTTTCGACTCACAAAAGTCCTGAAAGGCCTTTGAAACATACTCTCCACCATTGTCAGTGCGTAAGCATTTAAGCTTCTTGCCACTCTGATTCTCCACAAGTGTCACAAACGTTTTGAAAACACTAAACGCTTCATCCTTGTGCTTGAGAAAGTAAACCCATACTTTCCTCGAGTAATCATCTATAAATGTCATAAAGTAAGAAGCTCCCCCTAGAGATAGGTTAGGCATAGGTCCACACAAATCACTATGAACAAGTGCCACCTGTGTATCTCTTCTACTGCTTCTATGCTTATGTGGCTTCTGTGTTTGCTTACCATACAGACAATGTTCGCAGAATTCAAAATCATTAAATGACAAGCCAGGCAAATAACCAAAACGAGACAAGATTTCCATTCCCTTCTTGGACATATGTCCTAACCGGCTATGCTACAAAGAAACGTTCGGCTGCTCGGTTACATTGATTACATTTTTAGAGACATTTGATACATAAATCATGTAAAGTCCTCCAGACTTTACTCCATGTGCTACTGTCATAGAACCCTTGGATATCTTCCACATGTTCTGTCCAAAAGTGGTGACGTAGCCAGCATCATCAAGTAAACCTGTGCTGATCAAGCCCTTTGTAATTGCAAGAACATGTCTCACATTCTTCAGCATGAAAGAAGAGCCATTCTGAAACCTCAATTGAAAATCTCCAACACCTAAGATCTCACATGTTTGCCCATTGCCTAGCCGAACATGATCTTTAGTGGTCACATAAGAGGTAAACCACTCCTTGTTTGGAGACACATGAAGTGATGCCCCTGAGTCTATAATCCAGTCCATCAGTGCATTTCAATAAGATGCTGTAAGAAGAGCTGAGTCCATTGTATTCTTCAAGAAGTAGATGTCTCATGACACTAGACTGTCATCCTCTGCAACAGTGTTTGTCACATATATTTCTTGAATCTTCACTGAGGACTTGTTCTTCTCACCATGGTCTTCAGATTTCTCTTTGCCTTTTTCTGCTTTCCATTCTCTGCAGTCTCTTTTTATGTGACCCTTCTTGCCACAATGGTAGCATTCTATGTCACTCTTGCCTTTAGCACTGCGGGATTTGCTACGAGACTGATTCCTCTTTCCACCTTTGTGCTTTTCTTTGGTCCTTCCCCTGACAACTAAGGCTGTTCCTTTGCCTTTGTCCATTGTCTTTCTATTGGTTTCTTCAGTAAGCAGACTGCCTTCTACACCTGCTATGGTCAAACCATCTGGAGGTGCAGAATTACTCAAAGCTATGCGGAAAGTGTCCCTAATTTCCGGCAATGTGATCAATAGGAACATAGCTCTGACAGGTTCATCAAACTTGACACCTTGAGCTGACAACTGACTGTAGATGGTGTTGAATGCATTCAGATGATTGGACATAGGGGTCCCTTCTTTCATCTTCAAGTCAACAAGCTTCTTAAGCCAGTATACCTGTGAAGCTGCACTCTGCTTCTCATAAAGATCACTCATCTTTGTCCATGCTTCATAAGCCGACATCTCGTCTGCTACATTGAAGTAAACGCTTTCTGCCAAAGTCAGCATAATGGTAGAAAGTGCCAATTCATCCATTTCGCTCCAATCATCTTCGTCCATATCTTCTGGTTTTATCCCCTTGAGCTTTATAGGTTTTATCTGCTTCTTTTGTACCAACACGTGCCAAATCTGCTTCTTCCACAATGGGAAATTGGTTCCATCCAGCTTCTTGATATTGTAAAGAGCAGTGTCTTGTGATCCATCCATAGCTACACTTCACAGTAGTTTACTTTCCTGGGAAAAATTCGGCAGAGTTTCCCCTATAAACTGACCTCTGAACCAATATCAACCTGTCAAATGAACCAAGAAAGCTTCAGAATCTGCAGAAATTTCGGCATAGTTTCCTTTGTAAAATGGCTCTGGTGTACTCAAAAACAGACCAAAAACAGCTCAAAAAACCACTATCTCTCTAACACTGTAAGCTGTGGGTAAACCTGTCCTGCACCTGTACTGGCTCTGACTGTCCTGTCACTGTCCTGTAAGCATAGACTGTGACAATGCCTCAACGGCAGTAAAGCAAAGATGCAATCCCAACTGTCTAACTCACAGTCAATACATCCTAGCTGCCTATCTAAGGGTGCTCGAGGGATCGCTCCAAGACCTGTATCACCGAAAGGATCTCAACATTCGAGAATCCCCCAGCTCAATAAAACCTCACTCAACCCTCAACAAAGGCTGCAGTAAATCTGACAGTACATAGACTTCCCACAAAGTCATACATCCACAAATTTCCCATTGTATGTTGTAACCGCTGCGGCGGTTGTTTGCTGCGTGACTCACAGCGAGCAAAACCTCAACAGACATACATCATCTCTGACAATACATCCCATGTGGAAGTACCTGCAATGTCAGGATGAAATCTGGAATATCAAGTAGCAAACACAAGCTACCTGATGAACTAGTGGATGTCGCCTACAGTCTGTGTGTAGGTGTGCACGTGTCGTATGTGACACGCCTCCAAGAACTGTGAGCCGTCCTTCGTTGTGTAGACAGCCACAAATCAGCACTCTGGAAGTGCAGATATCCTTAGCACTTGCAGTCGTAGGCCGAAACCCCAAATTTGTAGAGTCGGATCTGCACCCGCCAAGACCACGTAGTCGAAAATGGCCTGCGCAGAGCTTTGTCGAAGCCGAACGGTGGCCGAGATGACCTCAGAATGAAATTCTGAGAACACCGAGACCTTCGGGTAACCCCATAGGATTTGGGGCCGTGTCTTCGCCTGTAGAATCTCACTCCAATCTGAGCAGGTGACTCTGGCTACCTGCAAATGCTACCCCGAGCCTTGATCTGAGCTCTGATACCAGTTGAAGGAGTACGAGCGGAAGTGCGACGCGAGAGAGAGTGCGAGAAGAAGAGCACGATGATATGGTGAACTCGATCTACTGTAATGTGTAGAGCATAGTGAGTTCTTATTAGGTTTTAACAAAAGAATATGTGTACATACCTGGCGGCCCGCCCACTTACCTGGCCGACCACATTGGGCTTTATACCCCAACAATGCGGACCCATCCAAGCTACACATTGGACTAATGTATGGCATGTAGAGAAAAAAGAGCGCGCAATATTGATGCGCAAGATGTCCATAGCCACAAAGCTAGAAACATATTTTTGGTTTTTGCAGCCTCCTCTCAAGATGCAGTAGTGGGAAGGCCTGATGCACAAGTTGGGGCGGACCGCAAGAATTTATTGCACACCCGCTTTATATCCCAGTGTGCCATCAGTGTTTACCTCACACCCAAAGCTATTAAGCGTGGTAGAAAGCTTGGAAAAGGATGCTACGGAGTTGTGTTAGAGTGCACCATCGAAGGATGATGAGTGCGCGTGTGCGTGTACGGAGTGTGTGCAAGAGAGGGGAAGGGGGAGATACACAGGCAGCCACTGTGTGGGTTAGTGGAGAAGAAAGAGAAGAGTCAACTCTACCTCTTTTTCTCCCTATATTGATTAGGCGAAATCAAATGTACAAGGGTGGTTTCCCACAGCCACCTGGCCTACACCCCAACAACCTCCC
The DNA here is from genome assembly GCF_014529385.1 of Adiantum capillus-veneris. Lineage (NCBI taxonomy): Eukaryota > Viridiplantae > Streptophyta > Polypodiopsida > Polypodiales > Pteridaceae > Adiantum > Adiantum capillus-veneris. The sequence goes on along the minus strand of NC_140932.1, from coordinate 75,012,861 downwards.
ACTTGAAGGTCATGGTGGCCAATAGTGGCATTAGTATAGTTAGTCTATACAAAATTGATGAAGCATTGCCGAGGCTTCATCCTACACCCATAAGTTCTATACAATGGGTAAATCTCGCTCCAAGGCTAGGCTCTTTGTGAGAGCATCTGCGGGGTTGTCGTCAGTGTGAACCTTGACAAGCTCGATACGCTTGCCAGCCAATGCATCTCGTATGACATGGTATCTGACCTCTATGTGTTTCGACTTTGAGTGAAACACTGGATTCTTTGCCAAAGCAATGGCACTCTGACTATCACAATGTAGTATTGGAACCTCGTGAATGCCCAAATCTCCCACTAGACGAGCCAACCATATGGCTTCCTTGCTGGTGTCAGACGCAGCAACATATTCTGCCTCAGTGGTAGATGAAGACGTGCAATCTTGGAGACACGATCTCCAAGAGATAGCTGCTCCAGCAAACATGAACACATAGCCAGATGTGGATCTTCTACGATCCACACAACCCGCATAATCCGCATCCGTGTAACCTACAATAGATGCATCACTGTTTCCGAAGCGTAAACACTTGCTAGCTGTACCTTTCAAATATCTGAGGATTTTCTTCACTGCTTCCCAATGCTTCTTGCCAGGGTTTGCCATGTACCTACTAACCACTCCCACTGCATGTGCAATGTCTGGTCTTGTGGCTACCATAGCGTACATCAAACTGCCAACTGCTGAAGAATATGGTACTTTCACCATTTCCTCTTTCTCAGCCACTGTCTTCGGAGAGTCTTCCTTGCTAAGTTTGGAGTATTCTGCATTGGGGTACTCAATGACTTCCCCCCCTGCATACTAAAACGTTGCAAGACTTTGTGAATGTACTTTTCTTGAGATAATTCAAGAATTCCACGTTTCCTGTCTCTCTTGATGTGCATACCAAGAAAGTGATTGGCATCTCCCAAATCCTTCATGGAAAACTGAGTGCTTAGCATCTTTTTCAACTGATTATTTCATCAATGGATTTTCCTGCGATAAGCATATCATCTACATACAAGATCAAGATGATTAAAGAACCATCGTTCAATTTTTTTGTGTATAAGCAGTGATCCTCTTGACTTCTTATGTAACCCTGAGACTGCATGAATTTGTCGAATTTTTGATACCATTGCCTTAAACCTTGCTTGAGGCCATAGAGTGCCTTTTTAAGTCTACAAACCAATTCTGTCCTTGTTGGTTTTTGGGTTTCACATACGAATCCCTCTGGTTGTTTCATGTAGACATCTTCATCTAGATCCCCGTGAAGAAATGTTGTGTTCACATCCATTTGGACAAGTTCCATGTCCTGGATAGCAACCAAGCCAAGCACGGTGCGAAGTGTAGTCATCTTGACTACTGGAGAGAAAATCTCATCAAAATCCACACCTTTTTGTTGCTTCAAACCCTTGGCAACTAGACCCTTGTATCTAGGCTCGGGATCTTCCGCTGTATACTTCCTCTTGTATACCCACTTGCAAGGTAAAGCATTTTTGCCTTTTGGTAATTCAACCAAATCCCATGTCTCATTAGCCACAATCGAATTGTATTCTGATTGCATAGCCTGCTCCCACATAACACTATCCTCCATTTGTATAGCTTCTTTGTAGCAGGTTGGCTCTCCACTGTCAGTGACCAAAATGTGGTGTATACCCGGCTCAAACCGCTCGTTTGCACGTGATACTCTCTCAGAGCGTCTCAGTGCCTAACTGCTAGACTCTGCTCTCTCCGGAGCAATAGTAGTATCTTGCACTTGAGGAGTAGGTGCAACACTACTAAACTGAGTTGGTTCGGAGGCTACATCCTCAAAAAGAACACGTCTGTACTCAACATCTTTGATGGGCTTCTTGTGCATTTTTGATTCATTGAAAATCACATGTGAGCTACGAATGACTTTGTTTGATTCTGGGTGCCAGAAACGATATCCCATCTCTCCGTTTGCACCATAGCCAATAAAGATGCATTTGTGTGATCTGGGATCTAACTTCCGACGAAGTTCTTTGGGCACATGTGCATACGCCTCGCATCCAAATACACGTAGATGCTCATAGCTTGGCCTTTTTCCAGTCCATAATTCCTCTGGAATTTTGAAATTCAAAGGAGAACTAGGTGACCTGTTGATGATGTGCACTGCTGTCAGAACAGCTTCCCCCCAAAACTCTGGAGTAAGCTTCGCCATAGACATCATAGAGACAACTCCTTCTTGAATCGTATGATTCATTCTTTCAGCTATCCCATTTTGTGCACGTGTGTATGGAGCAGTAAACTGCCGTCGAATGCCTCTTCTATTGCAAAAATCCTTGAACTCTGTCGAGACGTATTCTCCACCATTGTCCGTGCGAAAAGCTTTGAGCTTTGTTCCTGATTGGTTCTCAACCATGGCGAGGAATTTTTGGAATGTCGAAAAAACATCTTCCTTGCGCTTAAGGAGATACACCCACATCTTTCTGGTAGAATCATCTATGAACGTGAGAAAGTAGTTCGCCCCCCCTAGAGTTTTATGTGGCATTGGACCACACAAATCACTGTGTACCAAGTCTAGAGGTTCGCCTAGTTTCTTATTCAATGGCGAAGATGTCAATCTAGTCTGTTTTCCATATAGACAATGTTCACACAATGGAAAGTCCGTGTAATCTAACACAGGTAAGTAGCCAAAACGCTGAAGTGTTTTCATTCCCTTTTGGCTAATATGCCCTAGCCGTCTATGCCACAACTCAGGAGACGGCAGCTCGGCAACATAGATAGAGTGTTCGTCGACACTCGAAACAAACAAAGAGTACAGGGATCCGTTTTTATTGCCTTTCATCATGATAAGGTTGTTCTTGCGGATCATCCAAGAACGATTACCAAAAACTGTAGTGTAGCCAAGATCATCCAATTGCCCTATAGAAAGCAAGCTTTTCGTAAGCTTGGGTACATGTCTGACATTCTGCAGCACAAAAGTAGTGCCATTATGCATCTGAAGTTTCACATCACCAATGCCAATAATGTCAAGCTCATAGGAATCACCAAGCTTGACTATTCCATGCATGGATGCATAAGAGGAAAACCACTCTCTATGCGGTGTGACATGAAAACTTGCACCAGAATCAAGGATCCAATTCTGTGCATAACCCTCATCCTGTGCAACTAAAGCATCTGGAGTGAGATCTGAAGTGAAAATGAGAACATCTGAGGCATCTTCTGTCACCTCGGCATGAATCTTTGTGGGCATAATGAGCATCACTGGAGGAGGAGCATCCTCTACTGCAGTGGTAGGCATGGGAGACTCGACAATATTGAGCTCTTCAATCTTTACTGTACTTTTGCCTTTGCCAGAATTATCCTTTTGCATGTTTTTCTGATCTCTTAGGAAACTGCGACAATCCTTTTTGTAATGACCCTTCTTGTGGCAATAGTAACACTCGACATTTTTGGCATTGCGGTCTCTACTTTGGTTCCTGTGTCTGCTAGGACTACGAGGATTTCGCTCTCTACTTTTGCTTTTGTATTTGTTCCTGTCACGGCCTCTTGCCTTCGTTGAACTGCCAGCCATATATGCATCTCCATGACTAGCATTATCGAGAGATTTACGACGAATCTCTTCAGTGAGCAACGCATCTGTGACAACATTGAACTCTAACTTGCCATTTGGAGTTGAATTGCTAATGGCTGTGCAGAAGATATCCCATGAACTGGGTAGAGAGCATAACAAGAAGATAGATTTGAGTTCATCATCAAACTCCTTAAAGCCCTGAGATGTCAGCTGACTGAACAAGGAGTTGAACTCATTTAAATGACTGGAAACTGTGCTACCTTCTTTCATGTTGAGCTTCATAAGCTTTTTCATCAGAAAAACTTTGTTGGATGCACTTTTGCTCTCCCATGCTGAACATAAGCTATCCCAAAGTTCCTTGGTTGTTTTCTTTCCGATGATAGTGAAGAAGACTGACTCGGCTAGATGTAGACGTATCGTAGCCATGGCTTTTGCATCCAAAAGCTCCCATTGAGCTTGTGTATAATCATCATCCTATGCGCGCTCTTTCAACGGTTCTGAGAGGCCTTTGTTTATCAAAACATCTTTCATGCGCTCTTTCCACATGGTGAAGTTGCTGCCATCGAACTTCCGAATGAAATACTCCTCCTTTTCTGAAGAAGAAGCCATCGCTGACAAGAGGGTTTGAGAGGTGCCAAACTATGGCGAGAAGCTGTAGAAATTTGGACAGAGTAACCTTTGTATCGGGAGTTGAATCTCAACCGAAATAGACTCAAAAGTGCCAACTATGGAAGGCACGACTCGCAGGAAGTAAATCTGGCAGAGTCTCCTTTTTATGAGGAGTCAAAACTCAACTCAAAATGCATATAAATGTGCCAACTGCACTAACTGGGCATTTGCTGCACAAAACAACTTCTATGTGAGTGCCAACTCGGCGTCAAAAGCATAAATAACCGTCCAGATACATATCCTATGGCAAGGGTACCGTAAAGGGGAACTCTAGCCACCTGTATCACCGAAAGTGTCTCAACATTCGAGCACACCCCAGCTCAAAGAAAACCTCACGCTATCGACCCTCCAAAGGCTAATGCAGACACAAATGGACTAGCCACAGTCTCAGAAAGGGCTCTTCCGGTCCGAGTCTCAGAAACGGCCGAGAAAAACTGCCAAAATAGCCAAAAATGGCTCCACACGTAGTACAGTGGGCAGTGTCCGCAACTCAATGTACATAGTTAAACCGCGCTCAAACAGGCGCTAAGAACTGCTGCATGCAGTGAAAGTGATCTCTGCGGGGATATCTACTCTCAAAAGAACTCAGTAGCACTAGGTGTGCTCACAAAAAAACGCATGTGTCCGCAGAGAATCTGCTGTCGAAATGACTGCCAAATCGCCTGTGAAAGCGCTGTGTCTGGTAACCTGGAGAATCTGTGAGTGAATGGGCTAAAAAACACTCCTGTAGCCTGTAGCCTGTAACCTGCGTGTTGGTGTCTCTATGTGCCGATTTCTGCCGCTGAGCAGAAATATGCTAGTCGAATAGCCGCCAAAGGTGTCGTATCCGTAAACTGTGTAGTACAGGGCGATCGGTGCGCTCGGTGCCGATGCCAGGTGTCACTCCTCTATGATAGAGATACCTCACCCGTGCATGTCGCAAGCACGGTCATCGATCGCGGGAACACGGTCGTGTGGGGAAGCGCCCGATGTCTAGGTCGGATGTCGGAGATCCGCCGCAATGAGGAGTGTCGAGCCGGTGTGCCTAGCGGTGTCGATGCCGATGTCGCCTTCCGCCGCCGGGCGGAAGTGGCTAGTCGAGTAGCCGTAAAACACCAATGCTCGAGCGGCCAATATCGAGTCGTATCGGTATCGATCGCAGATCTTGCTCGGTCTGTAAAGATTGCTCTCAACTTGTCGGACTCGGGAGTGGACGTCGAAGTCAGATGACGATGTCAAAGAAGTCGATGAAAAATCCAAAGAATCGTTGATGTCAATAGTGAGACTCTGGTCTCTCTCTCTCACTCGCTCACTCTCTCTAAAGCTGCACTCAAGCCGTAGTGGAGAGTCGGGATGAGGAAGAATGAGGCGAGAACCTGTGGGATCAGCCCCTTGCACACACAAAGGTGTGTGGGGCTCAGATTTTTTAAAAAAATCGAAATTCTTGCAGTGTGAGGTTCTGCCAGAATTGACCGAGAGAGGCCAAAAGGAGTGTGTGTATGTGTCGATCTCTTCCGGCTTGACAAGCTCGCTGCCTTGCGTCACTGTGTGTGTGAGAAACACCACCACAAGCTCGCACTCTCTCTCAGTTCTCTGGCTGCATCACCTGGTTCTGTGGCTGCATCACTACGAGCTCGACTTTTCCAATTGCTCGACCTCCCGATTTGATTGCAACCTGCTGAATGTTGCCAGCGAGAAGGCTGTTCCAGCAGTGTTCGTTTGTGGTGCTCTCTTGTCTTCCCCCTTGATAATATAGCCTCAGCCGAGAGCTCGACAGGCCAAAGGCCCGTGAGAAGGCAAGCCTCGAAGGGGCATAGCCAGCCTTGAGAGAGGGCATCAACCCGGGGGCTGAGCCGACGAAACTAGAGATGGCGAATTGGAAGCATGAGGCTCAGGCCCGGATCCGGTGATAGAGAGGGGTAGCAGCAGCACGCGATGAGCGAGGGCTTTGAGAGCACTGCAGAGGGGCGAGTGGTGGCTAGCACGGGTACCATGCTCGTTCAATTGCTCGTGTGTGTGTGTGTGTGTGTGTGTGTGTGTGTGTGTGTGTGTGTGTGTGTGTGTGTGTGTGTGTGTGTGTGTGTGTGTGTGTGTGTGTGTGTGTGTGTGTGTGTGTGTGTGTGTGTGTATGTGCTACACACACCACACACTCCCTTTGATTTCTCTGTGCTCAATTTCCTCCCCTACTCAATTTATTTGCTCCAATTCCCTTGCTTGCCAACCTGCTGCATCAATTGCCTGCTGCTGATCTGCACTGCTCAATGCCTCAGGAGATTCTCACGAGCTGCATCGACTTCTTCTTTGCAGAACCTCCCCAAGCTACCCTATACTCTGCTTGCTCAACAACTTTAATTTTTTGAGCTTCAAAGCTCACGGACCTTCTCTATGACCTGTAGATCTTGAATCCTTGCTCAAGGCTTCCAAAAGCTTCCCCAAGATGGGTTGCACGCACTAGGGTCCGAGATCCACCCGATCGCCTCTTGGTGCAGCCAAACCTCACTAGGTCTGTGGCAATTCAATGACTCCAAGCATCAAGCTCCATCCGGGCTTTGTCGTTGCTGGGGGACCGCCACCACCGCCAAGCCGTAGCTCTGATACCAATTGATGAGTGCGCGTGTGCGTGTACGGAGTGTGTGCAAGAGAGGGGAAGAAGAGAAATGGGGAGGGGGGATACACAGGCAGCCACTGTGTGGGTTAGTGGAGAAGAAAGAGAAGAGTCAACTCTACCTCTTTTTCTTCCTATATTGATTAGGTGAAATCAAGTGTACAAGGGTGGTTTCCCACGGCCACCTGGCCTACACCCCAACAAAGGAGTCACTTGGTTACCACCAAAAGTGCAATACATGGTCAAGGACTTCAAAAGAGATGCAGTAGAGAGACACCAATATTTTTCTCTAGAGGCGAGAGTGCAGTCGTTCCACAGGCGTATCGTAAGGTGCATAATGAAGTGCGCGAGCGAGAGCGTGTGTGAGTGTGTGCAACAATGGAGAAGAGAGGAGAAGAGGAGAACTTGTGTTTGCAAGGGCTAAAACTCACTCTCTACTTGTGAGCCCCCTTACTCTATTATGTACATAATGAGTAAGTATAGTGGGTGGGCACCTGGCCTAGCCGACCACATGGGGCTTTACCCCAACAACCTCCCACGTAAAGGCCGATGTGGCCGTGAGAGAGAAAAGAAAACCGTACAAAACCTCTACAACGCCCTCACAAGTATGACCTCAGCCAACACCCACTGGCTCACTAAATCTGTTTGCATCCAGCTCTAATCGTAGAGAAAGTATAGAGCGATCGACACCATACTCCTCACCAAAGCCGCACACATCTTGCAGGTATCTCACCATACGCTGCAAAGTGCCCCTATGCTCACGGCCAACGTCACTCACTGCAAGACTAACTGCTTCCACTGAAAATTCACCTACTGCAAATGCAATCTCGGGTCTCAAGATTAGTATCTCGTACATGAGACTCCCAAATGCTGATGCAATCCTAGAAATATCTGCCAATCTGACCATCTCAATCAAATCGGGCTCAAAACTCCACTCATGGAAATCACCCTGACACACAAACTCCGATCCCTGGAATCCATCTTCGTGTCCATCACATGTCACATGCGCACCAAGAGCATCTGTGTGTCCTGAATCCTGTGTGGTAAGAGCAATGCCTAGCTCTAACTCACACACATCAGCCTCTGGCCTAAGCATATCCATGAATGACTGGATCACGACTAAATCCTCGTACTCAAGCCATCCATATCCATCATCGTATCCACAAATGACGTGCCCTACTGCAAAACTGGCTCAACATGCTCACAAATGGAGCATCATGCAACCTATCCGCAAAGGAGACATGCCTCCTTCTTTGCATGGCTGCGTACTCACGAAGACTGTACCATCTTGCATGAATCGTGCCAACACGAGCACCTCTCTCTATGACTAGTTGTCCACAATGCAATCTAAAATTGTGCTCATATAGCACTCCCTGGCATCCGCTGTCTCGTAACTGACTCACGGAGATCAAGCTCTGCATCAAACCTGGCACATGGCGTACATCTCACAACTCGTATGATGCACCACTCGACAAAAATAGTTTGATATCTCCTCCACCAACTATGCCATGCACTAAACCATCAGCTAGACACACACGTCCAAGCATACCACTAGCATATGTGCTAAACCACTCACGACTCAGCGTGACATGAAATCTAGCACTCATATCTAGTATCCAATACGAAGATAATGTGTCGTCAAAAACCGACATAAGAAAGTCAAGAGTAAACATGGAAGCAAAGGCAACATCTCCGTCATGCGTAGCCACATACACTACATCTGCTCCCACATCATCCAAAGTGATAGCATCCCTCTTGTGTTGTCTCCTACGCTGTCTCATCCATTGAAAACAACGCCTACGTACATGCCCTGTATGACCATAATGCCAACACACAACATCTCTATTTCTGTGAGATCGTCCTTTGACTGTGGGCATCTCTCTAGACTCATTTGTTCCAAAAGCATTGCACAATCTTTGCCATAGCTCTCTAGTTGTACATGCATCCAAACCAATGCGATAGACAGACTCACCAAGGTGTAACATGATCGTCAAATGTCAAGCTCATCCAAGTACTCCCACTCATCATCAGTCATAGACTCTAGCCTAGCATCCATGCCATGTAGTGGCAACACTTGGCCCAACTCAGTTAATGCATCATGCATACCTGCTTTCCAATGCTCAAAATTTGAACCATCAAACTTTATATGGAAAAGCACAAACCCTGACAACGACGTACATGCCAAATCCATGGTGATAACTTGTGACAAGACCAAGCACAAATCGATCAACTGACAATAGCCAAAGCGTGGCTAACTCATACACCAAGTACTGTCAAAATACAACATAAGCTCACATAAGCTGTCTAAGAGAAGTATCAGCAAATATGGCGATCAATGTAATGAAAGAAAGTGAGAAAAACCGTTCAAATGATGCCAAAAAATCCGCTCTAATCCAAGAGCACTATGTGGTAATCAATGAAACTATCATCAACAATCTTCCTCCTGAAGAGATTACCACATGTATGTCAAATGACATAATCTGGTGAGCAAACACTCTCACAATGCGATACCAAAACACTATGGCAAAGCAACCACTGAGTGCCAAATGCAATCAAAACACGATTGCAAACCATGCACATAAACAAATAAACTCGGAATAAAAATTCGACAGAGTTTCGGCAGTATTTGGCTATCTAACCATAATAACCATACATGCCATAAACATGCTCAAAGCCATGAGCAAATCATGTGCAAAATCCACACTCAAGCATACATGAGCTACCCCAAAGTCTTAACTCCCTAAACTTGGAAAACAATCCTGTAATCCAAAACACAAAGTGCATCAACCGCACTCTATAAGCGAGGCATATACTAGCATAACTTGGATGCAAACCAACCAAAATATGGCACAAATTGATGCTCAAAACAACTAAAAACAAACCCACATATACCATTGCAAGGCGAAGAATATCATCCGTCGAAAACGCACATCATGTGCATCCACATGACAATATAAACGAGCATCAAGCATGTACCAAATGTGTACGAAATGAGCATCCGAATCAATTGATAATTCAGCTCTCAATCATGCTAAAAATGCTTGCAAAACTCTCTACAAATCCGTGCACCACATTTTCCAAAATCTGCTCAATCGCATAAGTTAATGCACATAACCTATGATGAATCCACTCTCGAACCTGAGAGTCCACAAGAATGCATACATCCACGCAGTGTTCTCAACGTGTGCATATAAATTTGTTGAAAATCTCAACCCACATTCTCTTCACTGAGAGAAAAATAGCAATGTGCAAAACAAGAGAATGACAAAGCTCAATCCGAGCTCTCCAAATGTAGCAAATCACCGCAATAGACATACATAATCTTCAACTTTCCGTATACCGACCTGTAGCCTATCAACCCATATCTTCCAAACCGTTCATAATTTGCAGAAACTTCCTTCTGCAAAGTTGTAGAACCACGCAAAAACAATTGGGATAATAGGAACGGACCTAAAATGTGATGTTTTTACAGGTCAAAATAGATCTGTAAAAATCTACAACTGTGTATCCTAGACGTGTAGGCAGTCTGAGTGATGTATCTCAAAATTGGTAAAGATTTTGAGAAAACTTTCTTCTACAAAGTTGAAGCGGACAAAAAACCGGTCAGCAATTGAGGGAATTGGCTTGAATGAAGATGTTTTGGTAGGCTAAAATAGATGTGCAAATACGTCCTGCAGTTTTTGTTGCTTCCCCACTGAGCTTCAATGGTGCTCCCAATCCTTGAGCTCTGATACCAATTGAAGTGGGTGAGCGAGAGCGTGTGTGAGTGTGTGAAGCAATGGAGAAGAGAGGAGACCTTGTGTTTGCAGGGGCTAAAACTCACTCTCTACATGTGAGCCCTCTTATTCTATTATGTACATAATGAATAAGTATAGTGGGTGGGCACCTGGCCTAACTGGCCACATGGGGCTTTACCCCAACACATAGCACAAAAACACCAAGATCCATGGTCCCTCATCTTTCCTTGTTTTAATGGAATGGATCCGAGTGACATGATAGAGTGTGTTCCACCACCTAAATGCAAATTTTCTAACATACTGGCGGCTCAAAAGGAAGATCCTAGACGCCTCCCATAGAGCAAGAGTTAGAGATGTGCAAGAATATTCTCAATTGGGTGCCTTCTTTTATGGATTCCTTGGTGAAGATCATGGCACATGCACACAACAAAGGAATTATACATTGTGACTTGCACCCATGGAACTGATTTCAAGGAGGGAATTGATTTTGGATTGGCATTGTGAGTGGGCATTGAGAAGAGAGCAACCAACATCAAGGACTCCACAGAGCATGCCCTACATCCTTGGAGGACCCCCAAGCTTTGCAACCATAAATTGGCTTGCCCATATTCTAAAGCCACTAACACCTATACCGTTGCTTTCTGCATCCAACTACTATGTGATTGGTGCAAAGATTTGTCAGAGCATTACAATGTGCCAAGGAAAAAGCGAAAGCAAACTAATTGCAGCATGATTGTAAGTATAATGCACAAAAATTATTTAAAGCAACCAGCTAGACAGAGAAAGATATTGGAAAATATGAGTGAGCATATGGATATGTTAGAGCTCAACTCGGAGGTGTGTTTGCACCCGCTTAGTGAGATGATGCGTAGATTCTAGTTTATTCTGATCACTTTTGTAGACAACGGTCTTATTCGGATTATTTGACCGGATTTGTAGAGATCACACATGTAAATGGAATTTTTTGTATAGTCATGGATCATGGAGTTAAATTGTATCTCTCTCACTTCTATGCTCTCTCTCATTACTTATGGACCATGGTGCAAAGTATTTCAATTAAGTATGTGGTGTGTTGCAAAATTTATGATGATTTCTAGACATCAACATAGCAAATGAATCTTTTTGTATAGTGATGGATCATGGTGCAAAGTGATCAATACACTATGTGGTTTGTTTTGATCATTTATATCACTTTCTAGCCACTAGATCCACAAGTAACGTTTTTTTTATAATGATGGACTCATGATGCAAAGCGATCCAATACAGCATGTGGTTTGTTGTGATAGTTTTTGCTAAATTCTAGATACTGGATTCGCAAGTAAAGTCTTTTTATAACATGGACCATGGTGCAAAGTGATCAATACAGAATGTGGTGTCTTATGATAGCTTAAATCAATTTGTACCACTGTATTTACAAATGTAAATGAGATTCTGTGATGTAAACTTAAGTTTTTATCGCACATTGAAGATTGTAAATGTGTTTCTGCCAGGCATGGATGAGCGTCAGAAATCCAAAAAAACATACGATCGCTTGCGCACACTTGCAGTTGCAACTGGTCCAAATGACCAAGCAAGAGTTGCCGTGTAGATTAGTGAGTGGGTACCGGCAAATGGCAAGCAATGGGAAGACATCAACGAAGATGTCACCACAGATATGGGCAAGGAAGCGTGGCCGATTGTGTCTGAATTTTCCATCCACAAGGGACGATTGAAGTTGGAAAAATGTACTGTTATGCCAAAAATTCGCATGCATGCCGAGGCCATATACCTTGCATGCAAAGTGAGTACACTAAATCACACTGCACCTTACCACTGGCCTTGCGCTTCCATTTAATATTGGAAGCTCCATTGTTTGATCCTTCACCACTAGTTGATGGGCAATTAGAAGTAGCTGTATTGATATTTTGGGAGCAAGCACTAGCATCCATGACAAGTTCACAAGCCACCTATACATTCATACAATCAAATTATATTAGGTTTTTGAAAAAATTGTATTTAATTGAACAATTGTATAATAAAGTAAAATAATATACACATAAAGTAAAACAAAAAGACATGAAATCGGTGGTAATGAGGAGCACTCCATTCCAACAATAGAAATGGGCAGACAAGAACGCTGGTGTAGTAATGAGGAGCGCTCCATTTTAACCATAGAAATGAGCCCCATGCACTTGCACCATCTAAACCCTTCACGAGGATGCTTCCTATCCAAACTAGGGAAGGTAACTAAACATAACAGATAAGTACACCGGTGCAATAATAAGGAGTGTTCCATTCGAACAATAGAAATGAGCCCCAGGCACTTGCACCATCTAAACCCTTCACAAGGATGCTCCCTATCCAAACCTATTTCCAGGCGGATAGACACCCAGGGGAGGTAACTAAATGTAACACACAAGTATGCCGATGCAGTGATAAGGAGAACTCCATTCCAGCTATAGAAATGAGCCCCAGGCACTAGCACCACTTAAACCTTCCACAAAAATGCTCCCTACCCTAACGTATTTCTAGGCGGATAGACACCCAAGGGAGGTAACTAAACGTAACAAAAAAGTACGTAGGTGTAGTGATAAGGAGCACTCCATTCTAGCCATAGAAATGAGCCCCAAGTACTTGCACCACCTAAACCCTCTATGAGGATGCTCCCTACCCAAACCTATTTTTAGGAGGATAGACGGGTACCCACCCAAGGGAGGTAACTATTTGTGGATTTAAAAAAATATAGGGATCAAAGCTACCTGAATGAAAATCAACAAGTAAATCTCAACTAAAAATTATGGTGGAATCTTTGCAAAGTGTGCCAAAATGGACGGATAGAAGGATGGGACAAGGTTTATGTAGCCACCTCCAGAAATGGGGGGCGAGAGAAGAGCATATAGCCGAGCCCGTCGGGCATCCCTGCTCACCCGACGAGCCAGGAAGGATGCGCAATGAGCCAACAGGAAGGCCCAATTTTAGCCAATCATTGTAAATTTGATGTTATTAACACTCCACACTTCACCGTGAAGACGTTAATTACACGAGTTATCCCACTTCATACTTCACGTGAAGATGTGAATGAAATCCCTGCATAGAACATGGATAATGGACAAGGAATAAAGATTTAACCTTTCCAATCTACACCACATATTAGGATAAACTTGAAATTAGTAAGAAGATCCATTTTCAACAACATATGGATTTTATGATTGATGCTCAAAGGGCATGTGAAATCCTTGCATCACCACAACCTGTCAGCTTACCTCTTATTGACTATCTTTGATCATTTGATGTGCATGTTTTTTTTTTCTTTTGAACAAATTGCAATTTAGCAAACATTGTGTATATAAATCTTTTTAACAAAGAAAAAAAAGAAAACGTGTTTTCACTTTAAAATTGTTTCAATGGGGGTACAAAGCCAAATGTCAGGATATCCTCTCTTTTTTGGAGAGCCTTGCAAGGATGCTGAGTTGTTTTTAGAAAATTTTAGAATGGCTTGTCGTATTAAAAAGGTAGTAGGTGATGAAGAATGTTTAGAAATGTTTGAAGTAATTCTTAGAAAGAACGTCAGTACTTGGTTTTCCGCTTTGTCTGAGGTAGTTAGGGGAAAAGAGGTTTTGAATCACTTCAAACGATACTTTTTCAACCCCCAAAACACTCAAATACTATGGCAAGACATTGTTGCCTACAAGCAAAAAGATCTAGACAAGTACTACACCTACAAGCAAGAGTTTCTACGTCTTTAGGCTATATGGGTAAGGAAAATTGCTAACCCTGAGAATGGTGCATAATTTTTAAAGAAGGAGAGATTCATAGCGGGTCTATTTCCCACACTCAAGGTAAGAGTTAAAGCAGGTGCACCTACCACCTTTGATGCCACCAAAACTAGGACCGCCTTGAAGTACAAGAAATTGAAGTGCATTCAACTAGATATTCCGGTAGAGGGAACGTAAAGAGGCAACACAAGCATTAACTTCCAAGGAGATGCCCGAGGTAACGGTTGAGGTAATTGAAAAGTTGAACGAATCCTTGAGCAACTTGTCAATTCACCTTGCATAAGGTATAGGTCCCAAGGGACAAACAAAAAAAGCTGAGGAACGAGAGCCACATCCAAGAGATGGATATTGCAGTCTTGGAATTGTGGAGAATTTGGGCATGGAATGTATAATTGTCCTTGTCCCTGTGGAGAGCCAGGGAGACCTTACTTAAATTATCCAGTAACGAATGTAGGTGAAGGAACTAGTCAACAACCAATGCTTTTGCAAAGACCAAATGAAACAAGACTCCCTCCATAAGGGGTGGAAGGAGTTCCACCTTTGCCAAATCCAAATGTGCATGTGATAGAGGTGAAAAGTCCAATGAGTTTGACATGGAAGAAAATGGTATCAAGCATAGCTGTGAAATAGGTAAGAAGGAAAAAGGAGTCACATCAAAAGAGACCATAGATGAGGCAAGAAGGTTAAGGAGACAAGGAAGCCAAGAGAAATCGACGTCGTATCAACCTCCAAGACTTACCTCTTGGACATGGTATGGCTTCATACAACCTTCTGGAAAACATAATAGGTAAGGGTCTTGATATCTCATGGCCTCAATTTCTTGCATTATGTCCACAAGTTAGGAGGGATTTAACAAAGGCAGTTAGCACTAGGACAAAGGTGAAAGAGAGTTTGCCTGTTGTAAGAATTGCACAAGTTGAAATGAATGAGAACATTACACTTGTGCTAAATTGTTACATCGAAAGTTAGGAAAGGTCTAGTGGATGGGGGTGCGCAAATTTGCATCATGATAGAGGGCCTCATGCAAAGACTAGACATGCACATCCATGAGACGCTTGAAATCAAAGTCAAAATGACAAACAATAGCAAAGTTAAGTGCTTAGGGATTTGTAAAAATGTTTTTGTGGAGATCTTTGGCATTAAGAAGTCTATTGATTTTTATGTTATGTCTACCAAGGGAAATGGCTATATATTTATCTTGGGAAGACCTTGGCTAATGAAAATGCAAGCTTTGCAGGATTGTAAAAGCGGAAAGTTGATTAGTAGGAATGACAATCATAAGAAGATTGTCTTTGACATGAAGGAACAATGCCAAGAGGAGCTCCATGAAGAATCATCTCAAAGTGAGATAGAAGAAGACTGGACTGATAGCACCTCGGAAGAAGAAGTAGCCGCAACATTAGTGAAGAGGAGTCTTCCATTGAAGTCATGGGGGTAAGGTTTAGGCCAAGGAACCAAGAGACCTATTGTCAAAGCTTGGTGGAGGTAGGTTCTCAAGAGAACCAAGGTGTGCAAGATGAAGGGATACTGTCAAAAACACTAATAAAGGAAGAAAGAGAGGATTTTAAAGGTGTGCTAAGGAATTTTTTTAAGCTTTTTGCTAAAGACTACACAAATGTGCACGGAGTAGATGTTGTTCAACACAAGGTCGAGTTAAAGCCTGAGGTCACACTTAAGGCTCATAAGCTACAAAGGCTAGGAGTCATCAAGGAGCAAGCTCTATTCAAAGAGGCGAGGAAGCTTCTAGCTGCAATGTTTATGTCTAGTGGAGAATTCAGAGTGGGTTTCTCTAGTAGTGGTCACTCCTTAAAAGAATGGGAAATAGAGAGTATGTGTTGACTATAAGCCGCTCAATGAGGCAACCAAACGAGATCACTTTTTCCTTCCATTTCAAGATGAGATACTAAATGATGTAGCTGGCCATGAGAAGTATATTGTAGGGATTGTAATAGAGGATGAATTGAAAACAACCTTCATCACTCCCTGGGGCTGCTTTGCTTTTAGAGTCATGCCATTTGGCCTGACAAATGCTCCAGCAACTTTTCAACGCTTCATGAACATGACATTTCAAGCATTCTTTGGGAAGTCCATTAGGGTGTTCATTCATGATTTTTGTAAGATAGAAGAAGGTTCGAAGAAAATCTACGCCATGGGAGGTCAACTCAATCCCATCATATTTGACATGGTGAGGAT
Source organism: Adiantum capillus-veneris (assembly GCF_014529385.1). NCBI lineage: Eukaryota > Viridiplantae > Streptophyta > Polypodiopsida > Polypodiales > Pteridaceae > Adiantum > Adiantum capillus-veneris. The sequence continues at coordinate 74,996,373 of NC_140932.1, read as the reverse complement.
GCAGTGATCTTGCTTGGTCACAAAGTTTCCTACAAAGACAAAGGCTTTTATTGAGTTACCGTCTCTCAAAAGTTTCAAGAAAGTACATGTCACGCTTCATTCACTTAACCTCGGAGTTACTTCACCCCTTGCAAAAATTGACACAACAAATAGAATTTGTTTGCTATAATGAGCTTAAGAAATATTTTTTTGACTTAAAGTCATTTTGTCAAAACTATCAACACTCATACCTCTTTGTTGAAAGTGCCTCCAAGTTCACAAGGAAGATTGAAAGCCGATTCAAATTTCAAGATTGTTAGGCAAAAAATTTCACTGTAATAGAATTTTACTTTTCAAATATAGTTTTCACCAGTGTTAGAAAAAACCCAGGGTCTAGTGTATTTCAACCGACTGAAATGATAAAATCTCGATTAGATTTTGAGATTGTCTTTAAGAAAATCGGAAAATTTACACGTCTTAGTGTAATTACCGACAAAAGCTTTAAATTTTGACCTAAAAACTGGGAGAATTTCAAGATTCCCCTTATTTTGATGGGTTAGGAAAAATGTATTTTTCTAACCCTGGAACTTTTCACCTTCTAACACTAGTTTGGTACCAAAACAGGACACTTTAAGTATCCTTTTTTAACAAATTTAAATTAAATGCTACTTGTAGTAGACGGTTTATTTAAGAAAACCCTCTTGATATGCTTAAATATGTTAGCTAAAGGGTCTTCTAAAAATATAACCTTGCATTTTAGAGTCTATCATGATCAAGAACTATACTCATCAAGTTGACCCTCGTAAGACAATGATTGACGCTTTGAAGAAATCGCTTTTATAAGCTCAAGAAAAAAATGAAGCTACCTTGTAGAAAATTTTAGGTGACTCTTCCACAATTTTGCTATAGATAATTGAAAGTTTCATGTGCAAAATTTTTGACTTTGGAGTATGTGTTTGATATGCTTATTTCAAGCATATCGTTGTATACATAGAAAAATATGTTTCTGATGTATTTGTGAGTTTTAGAAAGTGATACATTGCTTTCCCTTTCCATTGAGCACTCAAGGTGGCAAGTAGAAGGGTTTTGGTATGCAACAGTTATTGGATCATTTCAAATATTCAAAACCGCAGAAGAGAAAACTTTCATATTTTCATTCTTGAGACACAAGCATTCAAAACCTCAAGAAATATCAAACTTTCCATGTAGATCAACTAAATGTATCAAAGTACGTGGTACATACACAATTGGGGTGCCTAAAACCTTGGTTTTAATGTTATTATGGAGAACTCAAGATTTTCAAGAGTTTTTGCACGATAAAAAATTCAAGATAGAGTTCAAGCAACAAGATTTAATTGAGTTAGGGAGCCCAAAAAATACGTAGTTTCTTGGTTTAAACATATAAAGTTATTTGTAGTCATCAAATTGCACTAGAATAGTACCAATTTCATGAGGGGACCTTTGGAAGACCAAAATTATGCTCTTATTCAGCACGTGCTCAAGTATGAAATTATGTCTATAGCTTGCATGTGACTTAAAAACTTATCTTTGAAGTGCATTCCATTGGTTTGTAACACTAAATGCTAACACTTGGCTTTTATAAATGTAAAAAAGGCCATCTCTACAAGAAGATATGATAATTTAATGTTTTTTTTGACAAAACACCTTGAAAATTTCTAAAATTTATGTCTTAGAACTTACCAAAATTCTCTCCATACAGATTTTATTTTGATATGGAGAAAAATCCAGTGTTTTCTTTCCTCATAACCAATCTATGGTAGAAGCAAGGTGTAAAAAACTTCTTTCTAGCTTGACAAATAAATTGCCAAAACTTGGTAGAAAAACAGGACACTTTAGTGTCTCAGGATACTAAAGTGTCCAATTACAAAACTAGTGCTAAAAAAAGGGGGGTAAAAAGGCCCATGAATCAGCCTTGATTGCATCTGTCAAATGGACGGGTGCTGTCGCCCACCCTCGTCACTAATTGACACCTCCCTAGGGAGGTGGGATCAATGGTCCACAGTAGGCGTCGCGAAGCGGGTGCAATCCGGGCCGTCCGATCGTCATTTGAACTAGGTGTGAACTAAGAGTGAACTCGGAGGTATGTGTACCACACCAAACTCGGTGTGAACTCGGTGTGAACTCAACGTGAACACGGTGTGAACTAGGTGTAAACTCGGGAGGGTCTGCATACCACACCAAATTTGGTGTGAACTCAATGCGAACTCGGTGTGAACTAGGTGTAAACTTGTCCGTGACGTCGTGATCTATAAACTTACCACACACACATCTTTCAACGAGCGCATGTTAGCTTAGTGATTAGAGTCAATTTTGTGAGGGAGAAGGTAGTGGGTAGTGGGTTCAAGTTTCGGATCCAAAAAAGTGAAAATTTTTTACATTCCATAACCAATCCAACGATCACAATGAATCAATGATCGTGAGCCATTGATCCCACGTCCCAAAAGGAGGTGTCGTTTAGTAACGAGGACCGCCCGCCACATTGTAAGGATTTGAGCTACAGTTACCATTGGTTTCAACGGCACAGCCTTGATTTATTCTTCTGATTGCAACGTTACGCGTTACAATGAGCCATGCGCGTCAAGCAGCAGGAACTACAGCTCTTCAAGCAATCGATCAACCCAGCTTCTACAAGCAGCGCCATTAGTTTCCTCTTAACATTCGCAAAGCATCTGCGCAGCTTGCCATGAGTTCTCACCAAGCTTCCATGCCACCTGCGCCTGCTGTTGTTAAGGTCCATGGTGAGTATCAATCAAAAGACGGTTCTCATTTCAGAATCGTACTCCAAAAGCCCACCCCTCTGGAGAGGCAGATGGCATCATCGTCACCATCATCATCATTAGTTGCCCTCGAAGAAGAAGAGGAAGATATACCCCTCGCCCATCTTGATGCAGCAGCTCTCTCCAATCTACTGTCGCGATTGCCAGAACCAATGCATGAAGATGAGGATACTGAAGATGATGACAAACACAGCGATCATTTCTTGCATCTTCGAAACAGGGCACTTGTTCCGCCCCCCAAATCAGGTATGCTTTTGCCAACCCCTTTCCCTCCACCTTCAGAAGAGAGACCCGAGCAGCCCCTTGATCTTTCAGCCCTACCAGCTGACTTTCATGGTGATCAACAGTTGTATAAGCCACCTTCCTTGAGTATTACCCACTTCACACCTTCAGAATATGCTGTAGAGCACGTGCTCTCCATGGTATCACTCACATTCTCTCAACCAATGGTGGCATTGTCGAGCATAGACACTGGATCTTTGCCCGTGTGTCTCACACCGCATGTGGATGGCAAGTGGAGATGGCTTGGGACCCAAACATTACAGTTTGAGGCTAAGCATCGTTTTCCATTTTCCACAGAATTCACGCTCTCAGTTGCTGAAAATTGTCAGTCATGTGCTGGTGGTACCTTAAGCTCTCCATTTTCACATACCTTCTGCACTTTACCAGCAAGTGTTGTCCATTGGTCGCCCTCCTCTATGCCGAAGTGTCTTTCCCCTCTTTTTTTTCTCTGTTTTAACCAGCGAATCTCCCCCCTTCTCATTCTCTCTCACATTTATCTGGAGCAGAAAGGTCCTACTCCAGGTGCAAAATTCACCATGCAGGATTTTGAGCTTGTCAATGAACCTGTAGCCAGAAAAGAATGGCCAGCGATGATAAAAAACGAAGTTGAGGGCATGTGGGTTTCCTTTAAATTAAGAGAGAAGCTTCTTGAGAGGGCTACAGCTTATAAGATTTGTGTCCCATCCGGGTGTCCTTCTGCAGAGGGCAATCTAACATCCACAGAGGATTGGTCTAGGTCATTTTCAACATATGGTCCCCTGGTTATCGCTTCTTCTTACGAGAACTCATATGGGCCACTCCGGTGGCATCTTCAGTTTTTGAATGAGCTTGATCATACGAGTGTGTCCAAGGCAGCAATACAGATAACTCCAAGCATTGAGGATTTCAAGGTCACTCATAAAGAAGGTAGCTCATCAATCCTTCTACAACCTGTGATCAACACTGCTGCAACTTATTTGGTTGCGGTGGATACATCTATCAAGGATGTCTATGGGCAACAGCTTGATGAATCCAAGTCAACTGCAGAATTCCAGGTTGCAGATGGCGATGAAGGTTTGGAAGGTTCTATTTCGGGTCCTCCTAAGATGGTTGTTCTCAGTCCTTCCACATTTAATGACCCCTTCATATCATTTTCAGTACTTAATTTTACGTCTGTGCGCATTCAAGTGTTTCAAGTGGAAGTGGATGAGTATAGCTGTTTTACTGAGTTACCATCTTCTACTAATGGTAATGACACAGAATTACACAAGAAATACAGCTCAATGGGCAAGACAGTCCATGATCAGGAGGTAGAACTTCAAGCTGAAAGACATGAGCCTTATGTGCATAAGGTTTCTCTGGGTAGCTTGCTTCAGCACCCAGAGGAGCATTCTGGTCAAGTGCTTGTCATTGCAGAACCTACAGAGAGGGCATGGGCCCAATGCCAAGGCATATCCAAGTCTTATGAGACCAGGGGCATTGCATGTGTATGGGTTCAATGCTCAGAGCTTACATTGGATGTATATCCTGACCACGTAAATGGCCTTTACACGGCATGGGTAACCTGTCTTGCAAGTGGTGCACCAGTCGGTAATGCCACCGTGAGATTAGGAAACCACACACAAGACACAAATGACTATGGGCTTGCAGTTATCAAAATAGAGCATACCAATGAGTTTGAAATGATATCTGCAGAGAAAGACAAGGACATAACTTTCCTACCCCATATAAAGACAAGGCATACTGATTGTGACAGCTATGCGTGGTATGTCTTTGACAGTAGACGACTCTACAAGCCAACAGAAGAGGTGCACATCAAAGGTTATATACGGAAGCTGCAGAGAAAGAAAGGTGGTGTTCGAGAGCCTGTTTTTGCTCACGGCCATGCCAGCTATGCAGTTTATGATGCTCAAAGAGTCATCAAGTTGACAGAAGGGAATGTCTCTCTTAATGAGTATGGTTCGTTTTTCTTCACTTTTGTCATCCCAGAGAATGTCAATCTAGGCTGTGCTTCTGTTTGGCTCGAATATAAAGGAGATCAAGAGCAAAAAACTCATTACCAGCACAGAGTTAACATTGAAGAGTTTCGGAAGCCTGAGTTTAAGGTCAAGGCAACACATTGGGCACCGGCCTCAGCTCTTTATGCACATTCATCAAGAAGCAGTTTTGTGATTGCTTCTACATCTGCTGAGTATTATGCCGGCGGTCCACTTGGAGGTGCTCATGTATCATGGATCATACGGCCTACTCAGACTCGGTATGCCCCACCGGGACACGTGCATTACACTTTTGGTATCAATAAGGCCTATTTTGGAGTCCCTTGGGGAAATTTTGGGAGAAGGGATTTTCCAATAATTTATTCTTCCTATGAACTGGGAGGGAAGTTAAGTATAGATGGTAAACATTATCTAAAGATACAGTTTGAAGGGGTTGAGAATCACCCCTCGTCTATCTCTGTTTCTGCTAGTGCATCTGTGACTGACTTTAACAACCAGGTGCAGTCCGCCGCCACAACATTCATGATTCATCCTTGCTTCCTATTTGTGGGTTTTAAGTTGAAGGAGCTCTTTGGGAGGAAAGGAGAGGAGGTGAGGGGAGAGGTAATAGTCTGTGATGTTGATGGAAAGCTGGTACAAGGAGTGCAAGTGAAGGTAACAGTAATCGGGCAAGGCAAGCAAGAGGATGATGATGATGCTGGACTTTCTGTATATAAAGATATTTTGGACGAGCATGATCTTACCATAGAAAGTGATGAGAAGCCTGTGGAGTTCTCATTCATTCCAAGGCTGGGAGGTTTCTATTGTATGGTTTTCAAGGTTGTCGATGATGAGCAGAGACACAATGAAAGCCACCATTATGGTTTCTTCGTAAGCGGCGGGTGTGGGGAAGCTGCACCCAGTCGGAAATTGGATTGCATTCCACAAGAAAGGGCACTGATTATGCCGAGAAAACATATGTATGGGGCAGGAGAGACAGCAACCCTATTGATTCAATCACCCTTCTGGCCTGCAGAAGGTCTACTGATTAAGAAACATTGTGATACACATGTAGGAGAGAAGGTCCGATTTCATATGCCAGATAATACGCATACAGTCACAACTTATCTCGATGCCAGTTGGATCCCTTCTGTAGAGGTCCAGGTGTTGCTTGTGGGATCAACTACAATTACAGGCTCTAATGGTGCAGCAGATACTGAACAAGTATTGCATCGGCCAGCCTTTGCCACTGCGAAAACCTCCATAAATATTTCTTCCTCTTATCACAGCCTTGCTGTGGATATAACTCCAATGCGAGCTGAGGAAGCTGCTACTCCAGGCGGTGAAGTTCACATTTCTGTCAAAGTGACAAAAGAAAATGGTGGAGAAGCCATAGGCAACGCAGAGGTAAGTCTTATAGTGGTGGATGAGGCTATCCTGAATCTGGATGGCTATACACTGAGTGACCCTCTATCTGCTTTCTATCCTGCAAAGCATTCCTACTCTTTGTCATACCATCTCCGAAATAAATGTCTTATGCCAGATTTTCATGCAAAACAAGAGCATCGACATAGACGTATGATGCTACACAGAACTAGCTTCAGAGGGGAACGTATGGTCTGGGAAAGCTCTAGAATGGCTTCTTGTTCAATGCAGGTGCGATCCCCTTCTCGAAACAACACTGCCATAAGAACAAGGTCTGATTTCAATCCTCTTGCCACATTTGTTCCTCATTGTATCACAGACGCAAAAGGGTTCGCTGAGGTGCAGGTCCAGCTGCCTGACAATTTGACACGATACCGCATCCGGGTTGTCGCTGCAACAGAAACTCAATTCGGGCTTGCAGAGTCATTTCTTACTGTTCAACTGCCAGTTATGCTACGCCCTTCACCACCTCGCTTTCTCAATCTTCTAGACAAAGCACTTGTTGGTGTGGTTTTGCAGAATCAAACCAATCATTCTCTTCCTCTTTTGGTGGGTATGAAAAAGAATAATTCAAAGGTTGAGGCTGAGAGTGTTGGGTATTCTCTGACTCTTCCTAGCTCTCGACGACTAGTTGTTCCTTTCCCTATAATGGCTGTGGATGTGGGTAAGGTGCATCTCCAGGTTGTGGTGAGTACACCAGCAGAAGAGAATGTACCATCTTTCTCTGATGCAAGTGAAATTATAATACCCATCATTGCTCCAGTCTCTTCAGAACACTTCGCCACCTTTGGCGACATGGCTGAGGAAGAAGTTGTTTTGCAGCCTATTCAAAGCCCATTGCATGCCTTTCCTAAATATGGGGGATTGAATATTTCCATTTCTTCGACAACATTACAGTCATTGACTGATGCCCTCCTATACTTGTATTCATATCCTTATGAGTGCAATGAACAGCTTGCTAGTCGAGTCATAAGTTTCCTCAGTCTATGGGAGGTGCTCCAGGCTTTCAAAGTGAAGGATTTCCCATCAGAAGAGAAGTTGGAAAGTAAGTTGAAATTAGACCTGCAAATGTTGAAAGACAGGCAATTAAGCTGTGGAGGATGGTCATGGTGGACGTCAGATGGCAATCCAAAGCATCAACCCTTCATCTCTCTTCATGTGGCCTGTGCATTGGTGAAAGCTTTAAAGCTTAAGGTTTTGGGAGTGGATAGTGAGATGCTTGAAAAAGCTTTGGGGTATTGTGTTGATATTGAAAATCATCTCAACAATGAAACTCAAGCAAGCAGCTGCCTAGAAGAGACCAAGTATGCTCTTTTAGCTTATGCTCTGTATATACAAGCCCTGAGCAATAAGGATGTCGGAGAGGAAGCAAGCGGCTTGTTGAAGAGAGCGTCCTTGCCTAAATTATCATTAGAAGCCTGTGGATGGATCTTAATCGCTCTTGGCTTAGCTTCAAAGAGGAATAGCGATGACATTAGGGTTCTTCTAAACCATGTCAAGTCCAGGGCTGTTGAGACAGGTGAGTATGCCCACTTTACGACATCGTATCAGGATGATGGGATGTCAGTTATGCTGCACTCAAATTCTCGTACCGACTCCATCTTGCTAGAGGCACTCCTGGTTACAGAGCCTTCTTCTACACTTTGCACTAAACTAGCCAAAGGCTTGCAAGCTCACCGTAAGGCTGGTAAGTGGAGCTCTACACAAGAGAACTGCTTTGTATTGGTTGCATTGAATAGATTTTTTGCAGTGTATGAGGAGGAGGAGCCGAATTTCATTGCGAATGTATGGATGGGCAAACACTGGGTCACGTCGCTTACTTGCTCAGGAAGAAACACAGAAACAAGGCAGACAAAAGTTCCAATGTCATTCCTCTTGTCAGAGATCAAAGATAGGGAGATGATGAATGTGGTAGTGCAAAAAAAAGGGGATGGACGTCTGTATTTCCGCATTGGATTGGAGTATGCCCCAAGAGATTTCCAACAGGATGCTGCAAGCTACGGGTTTTCTCTTGATCGTGTTTACGAAGGGGTGGACTCACCTCTTCACGCTGTGCATGATCCGATCGCCAAGACATGGAAGCTCAAAGCAGGAGAGAAGATGAGAGTGAAGCTGACACTGGGCACAGTTGTCACTCGGCATCACGTCGCATTGGTGGACTTCATACCAGCAGGATGTGAACCCATCAATTCAGCCCTTGAGAGAGTAGCTTTTGCAAAGGATCAGGACAACTGTATGTATGTCAAACCATGGAGATCTCGATGGGTGCAGTATGTGAATATGCGCGACGAGAGAGTGGAAGTTTTTTGCACCTTGCTCAGGGCTGGTCAGTATGAGTATAGCTATGTGATGAGAGCTACTTGCAGGGGGGAGTTCATCATACCTCCAGCTAAGGTTGAGGAGATGTATGCCCCTGAGAACTTTGGGAGGTGTGCCACTGAGCAATGTATTATCAACTAGAAGGCTGGGGAATCCTCAATTTCTCCTCTAGTTTTTTGTTGTCTATTACCTGCTACATGCATTGTAACTATATGGCTAAGTCTCACTAGTAGTTTGATGCCATTTTGCTTTTTACCGGGCATTTTACCGGTTTTGGGGTGTTTTGCCCGCTCTTTACTGGTAGAAATCTGAACTACCCATCAAAAAATACACTAAAATACCCAAAAAATCGTAAAAGCTTGGAAATTTGAAGGGCAAGGGTGCCCATCAAAAATCAACCTTGGGGCCCCGGGTCAATGTAAAATATGTAAGATAGCATGTGAGTTCAACATAAAGATTAATTCTTTCTTATAAAGTTATCGAAAATATAGATACATAAAAGGGTCTTTATTTGAAATAGTAAAAATTTTGATTCATGGGAGATACTTTTTATTATAAAAAGTGTTAATAAGGGAGTCTAAAACAAAAGAATCTATAAGTAAAGGGTTTTTAAAAAAACACCATGATATAAAGGGTTTACATGTAAAGGTTTTGTAAAATGCCCCTTGAACGTACATGATGCAAAAACTTTGATATTTAAGGAACACACACACACGGTAGTGGTTACCAAAATTATCCATTGATTCATGTTATACGAGTATGCTACCTGAGTTTGAAAGGCCTTGCAATCCTCTCCTCCAAGGTAAACAATTTTAGAATCCTATACCTCCTCTCGTTTTCTCTAGTCCTCTCTCAATCCCTCTTTGAGTAGTCACAACGTCCCTTAGTTCCTTGATAGCCAATGCCACTCAATCCAAGTGTCATCTGCATTGAATGGAGAGTCTACACATTTATGGCTCATCTTGTTGCTTCCCTAATCGATTTTCTATGAGCTTCATCCTAAAACAAAAAAGTGATACAGGCAGAGATTACTTGCCTACTTTTTGGTATCCCACTCACGTGCACTCACAGAGCTTCGCCCTGGCCTCCTACCATCATGTCTCTACTATGCTTTTGTCGATGGCTTTTCCCCCCCTCCTCTCTGCCTTCTGCCAACTACAATAAGCATACACTACCCGAGAGAGCCTCTAGCATGTAGGGACACACATATTGAGAGAGAGAGAGAGAGAGAGAGAGAGAGAGAGAGAGAGCGAGCTCCAAGCAACTGGCTGGCAAGAGCATGGCTATGGTCTACTGACTGGTTCTGGATCATTTTGAGCACAACAGGACGTCTGTCGGGGGAGCGAGGGCTTGCAGATCGTGGAGTGAGAAGCTGGTTGGAAGAGGCGGGGCTTGGATTTTACCAGCCAGCCATGCACCGTCCATTGAAAGGCGTGCCACATCAGCAAACGCCCCTGGGAGATGGTGGTTGGCCGGCTGGAGCACTCCTATGTGCTCATGTGAAGAGAGAGAGAGAGAGAGAGAGAGAGAGGGCATGGAAGCCACACAACATGAAGTATAGATAGCTAGCACAACAAGGAGCACAACCAATCAGCCAGAAAGGAGGTTCCAGAAAATGAGTTGTTGCTGATAACAGTAATCTTGAGCACGATAAAAGAGCAGATTGGAGGATGAAAGCTAGGATTGGAGAAGCACGTGGGAAGAGCAGGCAAAGCATGAAGCGAGTGGCCATTGCCCTTGATGGGAAAGGTGAGGCTTTTAGGCTACACCGGCAGGCCAGCCAACCATGCTCCGACCATGAAAAGTGCTCACCATGTTAGCACACACACTTGCACACCTTAGTCATTTCCATCACTATTCAAATAGGTTCACAGACCATCATAACCCAATTCCATGTGATCACACCAAAAGATATGACAGATACCATCATATTGGGAATGCCATTGGCCCAAAAGGTTCTAGAGATGTAAAGTTCAACCAAGATGAAGTATTTCAAAGACAACCAAGAATGAAGACAAGAATGATCACCCACGGAAGACAACACAATTTATTGAAGATGTTCCATCTCCAACCAAGAAAACCTCAAAAGAGCTTAAGAAGGTCAAGCAATAGCAAAACAGAGCAAACAACAACCATGAAAGCTATTGGATTAAAAATTCCATCAAAACCAAAAGTAAAGAACAACGAGATTGCAGACAACCAAGAAGCAACAGGAAAGCCAAAGACCAATCACTCATTGCCAACAAAGTCAATAGATGAAAGTCCTAGTGGAACTCAAAGTCTCAAACCACCTTCCATAAAGACCCAACTAGATCAAAAAAAGACTAAAGCAAAAGAAGAACAAAAGGCCTTCAATAGAACCACCAATGAGAATAACTATAGTCCTCAATAGTGCAAATGGATGGAGTGTCAGAAGTAATGCGCTATTGGATATGGAAGAAAAGTGCAATAGGATTTCAAGCAACATCCAAAGAATCCTTGAGATCGATCACTCTATGCAAGCAAGATAGCAAAGAAATCATGGGTGTAATGGAAATGGCCTATGAACTTTGAGAATAGCGGAATTAAGAGAATTAGAGTGAGCATTTTTATGAGATCACTTTGAGAATATAGAGCGTGAACTTAATTGATGGTAGCAATATAAACATAGTACTTAATTAACTTGGCATGAACAATACTTTTGCAAGAGAGAGTATTAGAGAACATGACAATAGTTGAGGACCGGATTTACTTGGAGCCGGTCCCCCCTCCAAAAGACGTTTGTATTATAGATTCTCCCATCAAGAGAGAGACTTCGTACAATACAATCTTTGTGTTCCTTGTGACCTTGGTGATGCTATGAAGATGGAAAGCTTCATGCATCACGAACTTAACATAAACTTTGCAAAAAGCATAAACTATCCCAAGCCTCAGTCCCAAGGCCTCAAACACCTTCGAAGGTGGAGAGAGCTAGCGAGGAATGAGGGTAGGGAAGATGAAGAAGAATCATTCATAGGCGAAATAAATAGTTCCTCACTTATCATCACTCTTCTTGCTTAACATAGCATAATAGAATAGTAATGAAGATCAAGAAGATGGCAAGCTGGATGCACGTTGCTCTTTGATAAACTACCTCTTTTTGGACCCTCCATTGAGATTAACCGTCTCTCCTCTTGGTCCCTTGCTGAGGTAAATCTAGAAGCACTTATTGCACATTACTCTTTGGTAGACCGTCTCCATTTGGACTCCTATTGAGATGCAACCATTCCTCCTTTTGGTCCCCTATTGAGATATGTCCAGAAACACATATCTATTTCCTAACTCTTGTTCCTCTTTTATCTTCCCATATTAAATGATCAGTTTAATATGAGAAAATCATTTGGTAAAGTTAGATATTTTATTTTATGACATTACCTCTCTCTTGAAATCATAGTCGTCCTCGACTATGAGGTAGAGAAGAGAAAGCCTAGTCATTAGTCCATGTTTCTTAGCGGGTAGAGGATCCCTTTTTACCCTACGATATCATTCCAAAATGGATGACTAATCCATTTGGTGCTCGGGAGACTTAGCTGCCGCAAGCATATATGCTCTTTAGTCCATATCGTACTTCCAACGTAGAGTGACAAGTTCTACTTGGTGTTTGGGAGACGTCGTCACCACAAACATAATCCTAAGCATGCATACTTTTTAAATTTTGTGCACAATAAAAGAAAGAGAATGAGTCTTATAAGACAAAAACATTGCTCATTTAAAATGCATTTTCATTTGCTTACTCTAGTGTAGCATTGTAAGCAATGACAAGGTTCATATTATCCTTAAGCTAGGTTCTTTGCATCCATCTAGCATATTTAAAAGGATAATTCTTAAACTTAACAAGATATCATTGGATAACATTACCGTTTCTTAGTACCTTGTCTTCGTGTCGAATAATCGATTTGGGTTGCAACACCTCTTCTTGATCTTTGATCTGTGACGGGTCCTCCATTATTGGTTCTTTTGGTGGCTCTTCTTTGTAAGGCTTGAGTAGGCTCATATGGTTAGCATTGTGAATGAGCCAATGGTTGGGAAACTTTAACTAATAATCCATCTCATTGATTGGCTTAAGAATTTTAAAAGAAAGGACCATAGTATCTTTTTGCTCGTTTAGTATAATACTCTTGGTGGCTCGTATGATTCTTGCCCGTAGTATGCCTTAGATGAGCCTTGAGAAACTTTACCAAGACCCAATCATTTTTCTTAAAGGCTAAGGATCTTCTATGCTTATTGGCAACAACTCTTTTTGCCTTTTCCGTGAGATGGATATAACCTTTTTAATCTTTGGAAAAGATTCTTGTAAGTCTCGGCTATATTCATCAAGAAGCAAAGATCTTCCCATATACTTTAAGTAGTAAGGGACATTTGGATCTTCCATTTTTAACCTCGAAAGATGCTTTCCCCATAGAAGTATGTACAATGTCATTGTACGCATACTCTATAAGAGGTAGGTATTTCTCTCATTGAGAACATCGGTCTACTTCCATGACATAGGCTTTTAGTAGATTCAAGAATCGTTAGGTTAGTTATTTCACTTTGGTCATCCGTTTGTGGATGATAGGCCGAAAGAGAAATTTAATCTACTTCCTAAATTATCAAAGAGACCTTTCTAGAAATTACTAGTCATTCTAGGATCTTTGTCCGACACTATGGATGTTGGCAAGTCATGATACTTGAAAATTTGAGATCTAAGAGGGTTACCGTTTGATGTGCCTTAATAGTCTTTTTGACATGCATAGAGTGTGTTTTCTTGCTAAGCCTGTCGACTGAAACAATCCAAGTTGCTTCCCTCGATCAAATTTCATTTTTTTGGTATACAACGCATTTTGAAACATACTCTTGTATGTTTACTTTTCATGGGTAGACCAATAGAAATACATTTCTACTCCTCGAAGAGTAGATTATGGAATTTCTCTTAGCCCCGCATAATGAGAAGCATGGGATTCATACTTGACTTTCTTATTGTATGGGTGAGTAACCCATAGCCTATTGCCGTTTGGAAGATAACCATCCTCCAAGGTGAATGGTTCTTTTTTTCTTCTCTAGTGCAAAGGTTGTAATTACCTACTTAAAGTCTTGGTTAGTAGTATACTCATCTATCATATAAGATAGATCATTGTGAGTTGCTATAGACACCACATTTACCCTTGGCTGTTGTGAAAGTGCATCAACCACTTGATTGTGCTTGCCAGCAATGTGAACAATATGAAATTTGAATTGCGAAAGAAAATTTGCCCACCTCATTTGTTTGTCGGAAAGCCTGGTTTGCATCATGAAGTTCTTGAGGCTTTGTGATCCATTCGCAGGATGAATAGAGCCCCCAAGAGATAGTGCTTCCCTATGTCTAGGACATGTAGAATAGCTAAAAGCTCTTTTTCGTATACAGTTCCCAAGACCCATTCATCAGCATTGAGCCTTCGGCTCTCATATGTTATGGCTTGCCCTTCTTGAAGCAAAACTGGTCCAAGGCAATCACCACAAGCATCACATTGGACCTCAAATGGCTTTGAGAGATCCGAAAGCATAAGGACTGGTTGGGAGGTAAGCTTCTCTTTGAGCTTTTCAAAAGCATTTTGTTCTTTAGCAGTCCATGAGTACTTAACGTTCTTCCTTGTTAAGTCATGCAATGGTCCTACTATTTGAGAGAATTTTGCTATAAAGTGTCTACAGCATGCACACATACCAATAAAGCTTCTTAGCTCACGTAGATTCCTTGGATTAGGCCATGATTTTATTACCTCCAACTTTGATGTATTCATACATATACCATCTTGAGAGATAATGTGACCTAAATATTGAATCTCTTGTAGGAAAAAATCACTTTTCTTTTGATTAATGAAAAGCTTATTCTCTCTCACAACTTGAAAGATTACCTGGAGGTGTCACTTGTACTCCTCAAGAGAATTTGAGTGGCCTGAAGATTTTTTCCCATCATGAGTTTGAATGCGGCTGGAGCATTTGCCATGAAAAAACTTGTAACTTATCAAATAGATCTTCTACCTGCAACACGAGAAATATGCTTTTTAAATAGTGATCCTATTTAGTGCTCTATAGTTGACACTCATGCTTTTACATCAATACATCGTGGAAACGCACTGTCCTCACAAAGAAAGCTTTTTTCTTTCTAGTCCAAACAATCATGTCATTGACAACAAAAAGGTACAACTTGGGCAATGTATATCTCAAAATGAGATGCTCGTGAAGATGGTTGAGGTACAAAGATGTCGTGCATTGCATCGTCATGGAGACAGTTTTGAAGATCAACGGTTTCTTGAGCAACAACATTAAAGTTGAGTGCCCCTCATACTCCCATCATTTTCTTCCACCTTCTAAAGGAAAGACAATTGACAATCTTTTCTTTGCAATATGGTATCTAAACGCCAATTTCACCCCAATTACATATCACTCAATGTCAATAGTCGTTGAACATCTTAGTCTCCCATCCAAATACAAAGAATCCATTCATTGCACTATCCCCTTTGCAACTCCACATTGTTGGTGTCCTATCTACACTCCACAATCAAAAGATATACAAAAACACATGAAACGACATTGTTGCTTTATGGGATCACATACACATCCACCTCCATTTTCTTTTTGGTTGTTGCTATCAATGCCTTGTCTAGCACAGGACATTCCAAACTCTCCAGGTTTGGTGAGTGAATGGGAGATTACCATACCCATTTCATCTAAGCATGACATAAGTATGGCTATAAGAAAATGTGTCCCATGAGGCAAGCTTAGAGGATAGACACCTTTTACAAGTTTCATTGTTGGAATTAGGGTTGCAGAGAAACACACACAACTTGGAGAAGACGAAGGAAGCTCAAGGCACACAATAGAGAGTGTGTTTCTTAGTGTGCAATGGAAAGATAGATAGCCCTAGAGTGATGGGCGTATATACAATGCTCGGGGGGAAAAACCTCCTAAAGAGGGACAAAATGCCACGGCAGTCCTAATGTGTTCACACACATCACTAGCACATGTATATGGTAACAAATCCCCCCTGGAGTGATGTGGTGAACGAGAGCAACCACATGAGGAAAGGGAAGTGCCATGCCCTGAGGACATGATCAGTCCACAAAGGGGAGTAAGCCCAAAGCTTTGCGAAAAGCTTCAATCTTCTCACGAGACAATGCCTTTGAGAAAAGATTTGCAAGGTTGTCTTGTGTTGGCACATAAGCCAAGCTGATCTCTCCTGCTGAGGGTCTCTCCCTAACATAGTGGTAATGCACCTCAATGGGTTTTGTGCGAGCATGAAAAACTGGATTCCTTGCAAAAACTGCCAATGCGCTCTGACTATCACTGTAGATAGTGTTGGCCGTGTCTTGCCCAACACCCAAATCAACCATAAGGAGTCTGAGCCATACACACTCAACCGTAGCTGTGAAAACTACATTGTACTCAGCCTCACAACATGAAGTGGTCATAGTAGGTTGCTTCTTTCTCAACCATGATATACATGAACTGCCAAGCATGAAACAAAAACCACTTGTGGACAAACAACCAGCCCAATCTGAGTCCAAAAAAGCATGTAAGTTTGGCGGAAATGATCCCCCCTTGGGATAAAAAAAGCCAAGATGTAAAGTGCCACTAAGGTAGCGAAAAATCCTCTTGACAGCCTGCCAATGCTTAGACCCTGGGCTATGCATAAATCTGCTAACCTATGAGACTCCAAACTTAATATCTGGCCTTGTGTTGCATAAATAAATGAGGCATCCAACAGCAATTTGGTAAAGAGTGACATCAGCAGGATCGCCAGCATCATGTAGACTCAAGTTCAAACCTGTTTTCATGGGAGTGGCAATAGGTTTGAAATCCTCAAGTCCAAACTGTTGGGGCTCCCATCGTTGCAATAGCTCCAATGACCAACAAAATTATCAATCCGGAGGGATGAGCTACCCGGCTAGGGCATGGAAACACTCACACGATTAGTGAGCTAATCGTGGCAACACAAATGGTTAACTCTACGAGGTGAGCTTCTCAGCCTATGGAGGAGCTAAGCTGCAATAAAGGGCAATCTCCATATCCACTTCTCTTCACCTCTAATCAACCCAATCACACACACTACGATTGCAAGACACACACAACACTAATCCTATCATGCAACATACTAATCTCAAGCACACACACGTAGATCCATCGAGCACCACACTCCAATCAAACCTACATGCACACACAAGCAAAAGAGGGGAATCACACAAGATTAGAGAGGGATTAACCACTAATTAGTTAAGATCTAGTTAATATAAGAATCATAGGCAATCATAAGAAGTAAGAGAGAGTCATACTGAGAGAGAATGAATCATTGATTAGTGTTAATCAAGTCTCATGAGCACAGAGAAGCTCAAGGACTCCATAGCCACACACCTCAAGAGCTCTCACCAAAGAGTGCTCTCAACAAATGACTGAAGAACCCTAATTTCTTTTTCACACTGCCTTATATACCTAGGCTAAAAATATGCAATGTCTGGGAGCCCAAGGCCTTTAGGGCTCACCACTTACTGAATCTACAACCTAGGCACAATAAGTGACCTATTCTTTACAACTTGGAATTCCCATTGAACCCGTAACACATTAAAATATTACAATGTCTTGAAATAAATCGAGAATTTACAATACATGACCATTTTGGGAAAACGTAGAAAATGTGTAACTCCAATCTTTACTGCTTCTTTGCATTCATCCTCGATGTGCATTCGTACGTCTTCGGTCTTTAGAAGCTTTTGTTAACTAACATTGACTCAGTTAACATTCCCCCCTTCCTATTTTAGTGCATATCATTGGGCACAGTCAAAAAGTGTCCGTGGAGGTCAGGGAAGGTTTTTGATTGCTTTTTGATGGGCTGATTGTCTTCATTTGTCATTGAATTTGTTGATGAGGTTTAATTTGCTACAGCATCTTCATAGATCTATGTCTAATGTGAGAGATGATGTTGCATTTGTCCGTTGTAATAGCATAATGATGAGGTTGATGTTTATTTATGAAAAGTATGTACAAGAGAAGTAGAATGATGAGGTTCTAAATTAGGGTCTAATACCAGGATGACCAAAGGGAAAAAACCCAGTAAAAGAGTGTCTTCAAGATACGTGCATTATTGAAGTACTTATTAGCATGGGAAATATTAATAAAGTATTGAAGGGATTATCACTAATAGATATGTAATTAAAAAATGTGATATCCGTGGAAGTTTATGAGGCCGACGCCAATTTGCCAAGGTCAACCCACCAAGCAATGGGGAGCGTTGGGCAGTCACCAAGTCTCTTATTCGCTTGGTGTTGACTCCATTGTCGCATGTAATGATTTTAACCCCAAGGTCAGTACCAAGCGATAGGGAACGTTGGGAAATCCCCAAGCGTCCTATTCACCCCGTATTGACTCAACTGTCGTATGTAATGACTTTAAGAGCAAGGTCAACACCAAGCAATAGGGAGCGTTGGGCAGTCCCCAAGCTTCCTATTTTCCCAGTAGTGACTCAATTGTATTTTGGTAATCACATCACCATGGTCTTCATTGTCGGTTACACCAAGGCCAACACCAAGCGATAGGGAGCGTTGGGTAGTCCCCAAGCTTCATATTCACTCAGTATTGACTTCACTGAATGTTGTCTTTTCGTTGTTGCTTATCATTCCCTGAGATCTTTGCGGCCGTTTTGAACAGATTTAACATCCAGGTCAACACCAAGCGACAGGGAGCGTTGGGCAATTCCCAAGCTTTTTATTCGTTCAATAGTGACTTATCGCATGACATGCTTTCTTTGGTCGGTTATCATGCCCCAAGGATTTTTCCGTCACCTGCAATGGCTTTAACACCTCGGTCAACACCAAGCGATAGGGAGTGTTGGGCAATTCCCAAGCTTTCTATTTGCCTAGTGGTGACCCCACTGCATGGCTTTGTTGGTTAGCATGACATTGGTTGTTGCCTGTTGTAGTCCACTCAAGGTGCATAGGTGGAAGCAAAAAGAGTGTCTAATGCATATGTCCAATGATGGGACATCCTATTTATGCATACACAGAAATGCATGGAAAACAATATGCTGTGCAAGAAAGATTTTGAGAGATTTTTCCGTCACCTGCAATGGCTTTAACACCTCGGTCAACACCAAGCGATAGGGAGTGTTGGGCAATTCCCAAGCTTTCTATTTGCCTAGTGGTGACCCCACTGCATGGCTTTGTTGGTTAGCATGACATTGGTTGTTGCCTGTTGTAGTCCACTCAAGGTGCATAGGTGGAAGCAAAAAGAGTGTCTAATGCATATGTCCAATGATGGGACATCCTATTTATGCATACACAGAAATGCATGGAAAACAATATGCTGTGCAAGAAAGATTTTGAGAGGTTATTCAGAAAGATAGTGTAGCTATAAAAGCATATGACATGGCTTTGCAAGCTGGCGCCCCTTTAAGAATGGTTTTTGATGACGAGGATATGTGCTCTCATCTTACTGTGCAGTGTGCGTGAGTGTTAGACTCTACGAAACTCCACCAATTGTTAGTTAATAAACTTCAACTCTTATGCTCATCTCATCTAACATGAGCAACATAACTTTAGATATGATCAACTCTTAAAACTTGAGAGTAAGCCTAATAACTACGACTTTTAGCACAGAGTTTAATATGACTTGAAGCTTTGGGACTAATGCTTTGCTCATTTTATGGCTTAGCAGCCCGACTCTGACTATGCCAAAGATCGTTTTTTGCACCCTGGCGACTTGAATTTTCACATTCTTGTGCTTACTACAAACATTTCTTCAGGTAAAAGTACGCTTGAATCCTCAAAAAGAGGATTAGTGAAGGACCAAGTTGGCATTGAAGGTTTCTTTTGCCATACCTGTTTTATCATCTTTGAATATGCATTCACATTGGTTGGGTTGTCCTTCTTTGACTATGAAGACTCCATTATCTGTTTGATTGTCCAATTGGGCCGGGCCTGTTGTAAGAAGTCTTTGATGTTGTTGTAGGCCTCTATTGATCATTGACATTTGAATTTTGACTAGGAGCATTGGAAGACTTAGGAATCCAAACCTTTTGAGGACCTTTGTAACTCCTTTGTTGACTTTGTTGAGCTCTAGGTCTTGTTGAGCTCTTGAGATCTTCATGCAGGTCCGATGTAGCTGGAGTTGGCTTGCAATTGATTGGTAGCCAAATCTTTGTATAGCTTGTGTAAAATCCTTGTCCAAGAGGAAGATTCTTTGAGATCCATCTTTGTTTTGTATCCTCTTGATAGTTGTGGTAGAAGTCAACATCTTTCGATGTTGTTCTGTTGTATACCTGCTTCTTAGGTATCCTACGACATTGTCGAGGTTGATACCTTGTGGGCCTTCTTTCCTGGGAGGGACTTGAAGTTACTTCATATGCCCTAACCTTCGATTTTGGCAACCATATCTGTCTGTTACCTCCATAGTACTCATGTTTCTTTAAGCTCCATTATGATGCTACCCATCCCATGTGTTTGTCTTTCTGTGTTGACTTCCTGTCTTTAATCCAAACCGGATCATTGACTTTGATTAAATTGTTTTGAACAAACACTTGCTTGACTTTCCTTTGATTTCTTGAGTACTTTGGCTGAAATATCTTTGCTTTTCTGGGTGTCTCCTTGGAGGTTTCTGTTGGGTCAACACTTGACTTGAAGTTTTGAAAGCCTGTCTTGCTTGAAGAAGCTGATCCATGAGGGTTCTTTGATGTAGAGGCATATGCTGTCACACCTTCTTTGCTAATCAGTGGAAGTTCCACTTTAGCTTTACCTTTGTCTGCTGATTCGACTGGCACTGTCTGATTCATCTTTGGGCTTCCTATTTATTCTTGGTTGTCTGCAACCCTGTTCTTCTTAACTTCTGGCTTTGGTGGCATTCTCTGCTCAATAGCTATTGTGGTTGCTCTTTGTTTTGTTTGATCTACACTTCTTATGCTTGATTTGCTTTAAGCTCTTCTGAAGTTTTGCTTGATGGAGATGAATCAATTTCAATAAGATCTACTTTGATATAAGTCTCCATTTTAACTGTGGTTGAGGACTTTGTGCTGTCGTCCTTGGGTGACCAGTCTTGGTCTTCATTCTTTGTTGTCTCTGAAGACTGCGTCCTGTTTGCATTTTGTATCTCTAGCATCTTCTGGGCCATTGGCATTCCTATTATGATGTCGTCTGTCATATCCTTTGCTGTGATCACGTGAAATTGCACTATGATGATCTGTGAACTTACTTCAATGGTGGTGGAAATGATTCCTTAGCATTCTGCTCGTTTGTCTCCTGATATGCTCACAAATCCAGGAGCATCTTCCAGTTGTGGTTGGCCACAACTTTTCCAAGTGGGAAAAGGCATGAGGTTCTTATCTAACTGAAAATCTAGCTTTACTTCTCTTGACAGCTCTTCTTCGTTTTCACCAACAATGTTGCACTTGATCTTCTTAGGATTTGTGTCTGAATTGATTGCTTTTGCTGTGGTAGAGTCCTTTGGTTGAACTTTATCTACATCGGCTTTGTCTTGATCACTTGCTTCCATTGATGTTGACTCCATTGGCTGTAATATTGCACCTTTTTGCAATTGTTGAGCATTGTCCTCCTGCATCCGAGTAACCCTTGATCTTAATAGATCCACTGTACTTTCTAACAGGATCTGTCTCTTTGGAGGAGATTTTGGTTGTGATCTTTGTGTAGCTTTTTGGACTTTAGCTCCCATTGACTTTGACTTTTCTATCACCTGCTCTGGCATCTTGAGGCTCTGCATCATCTTCAAATAGTCTTTGACCAGGCCTTCCGTAGGGGTTTGTACAAGGTTTTGATCTTGCTGATATTCATTACCATGTGCATCTTGATATGCATATGTGAGCTTGATCACATGTAACTGTTTGAACACTATGGGCTTTGTTGGCTTTTGACTCTGATTTGTGGAGATTAGTTGAAACTTTTGTCCCTGATGATCTTCATATAAGCAATTGTCTGCAGATTTTGATGGAATCTAGATCATTTGGAAACTTCCAACAACCATATGATCTTTCAATGGTTTCTGCTTTGAAGAGGTCTGTTGACTAGAGGCTCTAGGGCTTCTAGATGGTGTAGAATTTCCTGGTACATGAGCTGAGCTTGATGGATTTACAGCTCTCCCCTTCCTAGGGTGTTCACTATAGCTTGCTCCATTGTAAGAGTTCAAAATTGTTTGGCTCTGATTTAATCTCACCTTTTGGGACTGTGAAGGTACACTTTGGGTAGCATTGCTGACAATTGGCATCTGTAAACCTTCTACATAGTTTCCTATGTATTTCCTTGAAACATGACAAATTATTCCACAAGTTAAGCTGTAGATAGAATTATCTTTTCCCTAATATTGTCAGTCCCATGGGTCTCCTATGATTTGAGCTTCTGGAGTTTCAGGACCCAATGCATCATAGATGCTAAACTCTCGTCTATATCTACCATTGTTTTGGTCAAAGTATATGTTCGTTTGGTCACAACATCGAAGCTTGATTTTCGATGGAGGAGAGTTTGGTTTTGAACAGATTTTTGGATTCACTATGGTAATATCCTTCAGCTCTAGAGAGGATGGGCTATAATAGATTCTTTCCTCTGAAATGAACCATCCTTTCTGATTTATCACTGGACGTACTTCTATGAGCTGGTATGTGGGTCGTTCAAATATGGGTTGATCCTTTTTGTACAATTCCCCTTTTTGGTCCACATAGTGTGCATATGAATTATGTGTACCATACAAAGCTAACATCATTCTATTTGATGTGTCCTTTGGACTCGTGAATGATTGCACACTTGTGTCAGTGGATGCAGAATCATTTGCAAACCTAACAGTCTTTTCAACCTTTGGTGATATCTCGACACCTTTACTAAATTCATGCAAGAATTTTTTGTTCAAAGAATCAATTTTAAGCTTTTTAGGTGCATGTGCATCTTTATGCTCATTTTCAATTTGCAATGTTTTTACTGGTGCTTCTAATGGTAATGCAGAATCATCTGATTGCCTTAAAAGTGACGAGTTAAATGCACTTACATCGAGATTCGCATTTCCAATTTGCTATGTACCTTGATTGGCAGTTAATATATCCCTGTTGTCTGGATTTCTTGAACAATCTTCAGAAAAATGTCCACCTTTTTGTCCACAATCTGAGCAATATGCCATGATTGGTGGTATTTCATTTAGTTCTGGCATGTCAAGCTCTAGCTGAGAAGTTTTTGTTTCTATGGTGACCAAGTTGTCGACATCTTCTTTTAAAACACTGAGCATCAAGTTGTAGATTGCTCCATCTTGACCTTTGTACCGTCTTTGGCTTGGTTCTCCAATTAGACTGGCTTCTATTGGTTGATCTTTTGGATCTTCCGATTCTGGCTCTCGACTATACATCTGACCACTGTAATCAATGTACAATGTCCTGATTGCATATGCACCAAATGGATGCTTTGCGGACTTGTGCAGATTTCTAGATAACCACTTGGGTTGATTTTTTGCACTTCTATCTGCACCTCGTCTTTGAGCTTGCAATATCTGGCTCCACTGAAGTCTGTGAACATCTGGGAGTCTCTAAATCTGGCTTTACTCTGATCAATAGGATCTTGGCTCCTATGTTGCTTTTACTGCTCATCAAGTATCTATAGCCTTCTGAATCTTCATATAAGACTTTGTCTCCATTGTAACAATATAGCTGTAGAATCTTCTCTGTTGCAGTTGTGCATGTGTTTCCACTGCTACTGGCTTGCTCTGTTGTACTTGAATTTTCAGCTCGATTTGACTCCATGTTGACTCAATATGTAAAAACTATCAATTGACAGATTCTGGTATTGATTAGCAGAATTTCTACTGCTCATACTAGCCTAATCTGCAATGCGAGTTGTGCTCCTGTTTGTTCAATTAGAAGCTAATTGTCAATGCAATTTCTTGCACTAGCCAATTTATAGCGTGCACGTTCACTTCTAGCTCCTTGATCGAATTGCGGCAACTCTATCAAAATTTAGCTAGAATAATAATATCCTTGGCCAAATTAATTCAATTCCAGTTCCCAAGGAGATCCCAAAATCTAGCTCAAAATTCTGAGCTTCGATGAGTTTACAATTCTGATTTGTCAATTTTTGGTTCGGTTCTGACAAAATTAGAAATTTGTATCCCCCTCACTGCTTTGAGTCGATCTTTCCGTTGGCTTTTTTCGGTTGTACTATTTCGCTTTGCATGATGCAATTCTCGGCTTGCGGTGTTTGCTCGATGTGCAGTACTCTTTTCGGCTTTTCCTTTTTGAGTTGTTTGCTTTTGTGAGGTTTGCCCGGCGTGTCCGTGCGTTTTTTGCCTTTCGGCCTCGTTCTGGCCGTTTTTGACTATTTCTGGCTCGTTCTGGATTTTTTTGTCTTTTTTTTTTACACTTCCGGTGAGTTCCTTTTTATTTTTCCTAATTATTTGTGAAAATTTTAATTTTCTAAATTTTTTTTGGGTTTTTTTACGATTTTTAACGTTTTTTTGGGAAAGTTTTGATTTTTAGGGAATTTCTTGTGAATTTTCTAAAATTTTTGTGATTTATTTGTGAGTTTTTGAAATTTTTATGATTTTCTATATGTTTTAAAATTTTTTGTGATTTTTTAAAAACTATTTTTTTAATGAGTTTTCTATTTTTTATAATTTTCTAACTCTTGAAAGTGAGAAAAAAAAGAAAATGAAATGAAATGAAATTTAAAGGGAAAGAAAACAAAATGAAATGAAATTGAAACAAAATGAAATGAATCAATACAAAAGTCAATGACACAAAAAAAAGGCAAAAAGACAAAAGGCTAGAGCCGTTGAGAAAAGAGACAAACAGAGAAAAGAGGGTCCCCTTTTTTTTTTCTTGTCTTATAGCTTTATGAATTGTGTGTTGTGTGTGTAAGGGTGGGTTCACACGTCACAAAACACGAGAACGGCGACAAAAGCGGAAGAAGAAAGAAGAAGATTATTTTAGCATCGTAGGAAACTATCCCAAGAGACGTAAAATTCTATCCGACGAGGAAAGTCCATGCGCCAAAAGGCACGCTCGGGAATCGAAAAAAAGCCGAATTTATGTCAAAAATTACCCGAAACGCATAAAATCACCCGAAAATCCAAAAAATTGCCAAAAATTTATAAAAATTATCCAAAAAATTTCTACAAATTCTTCACACATTGAGGAATAGTGCAGCCAAATGAAATTGCAAAAATCTCATGAATTTAATTGCCCAAGAATTTTATCAATAACATCAAGACTATGCAATTAAACTGGCAAAATTAGGTCAAAAATTGACGCAATTAGAGTGTGTGAATCATTGTTTTCAGCAACACAAAAATTAATCATTACACACATCATTTATGCAATCAAAACATTGAATTAACCATGCAAATTAAACACTTTTTTAGGCACACACACTAAAAAATTGGCAGTTTTTACCAATCTTTAGGTGCGCACACAAAAGGGTTAAACTTGTCGGATTTTGCAATGTGATTTCACAATTCATTAGTTGGGCATGAGCACAACACAAATCAATCATCACAATTGAAAAATCATAACACACACATTGATTTCTAGGTGCTCAAACATGGGCAAAATAGTGCACACACACCTAAAATTAGCATACACACACTTGATGTTAGTGCACACACACACTTGAAATTGACCATCCAAGCAGGCAATTAAATCAATTAGGTACCCAATTAGCAACACACATTCATCAGTTAGCAATTAAAACTTATCAAATTCATGCGCCACTAATAGCCACACATCTCAAGAGCTCTCACCAAGAGTGCTCTCAAGAAATGACTTGAGAACCCTAATTTCTTTTTCACACTGCCTTATACACTTAGGTTAAAAATATGCAATGTCCGGGCGCCCAAGGCCTTTAGGGATCACTACTTACTGAATTTGCAACCTAGGCACAATAAGTGACCTATTCTTTACAACTTGGAACTCCCATTGAGCCCGTAATACATTAAAATATTACAATGGCTTGAAATAAATCGGGAATTTACAATACGTGACCATTTTAGAAAAATGTGGAAAATGTGTAACTCCAATCTTTACTGCTTCTTTTCATTCATCCTCAATGTGCATTCGTACGTCTTCAGTCTTCAGCAGCTTCTGTTAACTAACGTTGACTCAGTTAACACAAACTTACATAGCAATGTCCTATGTAACTTTTCTAACACAAGGCAATACCACCATCACACTGCTTAAACTGTATACCCAAGTAATGATGCATCAGCACCAAATCTTTCATCTTGAAAGTAGCATTCAAATCAGCCTTAAATTCAGCAATATGTCTCTCATTTGGTCCAGTGATCAGCAAATCATCTACATAGAGAACCACAATGAGAAGTACATCACCCTCATGCTTTACATACAATGTGCTTTTGTTGGACTGTTATGAAAGCCTTGTTTGACCAAATGAGTGTCAGCTTTCTCATACCAAGCATGAGGAGATTGCTTCAACCCATACAAAGCCTTGTTACATTTGCACACTTTGTCCTCTTGTCCTTTCTTGACAAAACCGTGAGGCTGCGTTACATAAACTTCCTCAAATAGATCACCATTCAAGAAAGCAGTAACAATGTATGATTGATGTACATCCCAACCAAAATGAGTTGCCAATGCACATAGAAAATTCACAGTAGTCATACGACAAGTGGGAGCAAAAGTCTCTTCATAATCTATGCCTTTTTGCTGTGCATAACCCTTTGCAACAAGTAGAACCTTATGGCCTGATCTCACCATCCGGCTTGCGTTTCAACTTGTAAACCCACTTCGTACCAATGGCCTTTTTGCCAGAAGGCAAATCACACAAAGTCCATGTGTCATTTTCTATGAGTGCATCATATTTTGATTGCATGGCAGCCATCCAATTTTTTGAATTTTGTGCTTCATCAAAAGATAGAGGTTCCTCAACATCATGTAAGCTAGACACGGCCAAAGCATAACAATCTGATGCATAAGATGCATGGCGAGAGCCTGAACGAGTACGACTAGACAAATGTGCATCCAATTTACTGTCACGCAAAGTGTGCACCAGCCATTTTGGCATACCTCTAGCCTGCTCATTTTCAGCCCTTTCCTCATCAAGTACATCATGTACATCTGCATCAATAATAGGCTGATCTATAACATTTTCAAAAACCCCATAGGCTGTACGTTTGCCTCATTGGAATTTACATGCGAACTTCCACCACTGAAAAGAGGCAACAAAGTGTCATAAATGTCCTGTGAGCTTACATTACTGTCTCTAGTGCATGACAGCAAGGGCTAAACAGAATCTTCCACAAACACTACATCCTATGAAACCAAAATATGCTTTTTTTGTGGATGATACAACCTGTAACCTTTGATTTCAGCACTATAACCAACAAAAATACATTTGACAGCCTTATCATCGAATTTTCTGCACTGTGTTTGTGGCACCAAAGCATGTGTCAAATAGCCAAAACCACGCATGTGCTCAATAGAAGGCTTTCTATCATGCCATGCTTATATGGAGTAATAGACTACAAAGCTTTCGTAGGACCCTTGTGTAGTACATAAGTGGCACACATCAAGTACCAAAAAGAATGCGGCAAAGCTTGACTTTTGACCATACATCGTGCTATTTCCGTAACTGACCTGTTTTTCCTCTCAGCAACACCATTTTACTGAGGTGTATAAGGCACTCTACATTGGTGTTTTATCCCACGACTAGCCAGAAATGTATTGAATTCATGAGACATATACTCCCCCCCTCAATCGGAATGGAGGGTGCCCATAGTTTCGATACATTTTCAGCCATAGCCAGAAATTGTTTGAAGCACATAAAAACTTCGGGCTTCGCTTTAAGAGGAAATACCCATGCATGCCTGGAGTAATCATCAATAAAAGTCACAAAGTATAGGTAATTGCCTAAGGACAGAGTTTGCATGGGTCCACAAACATCACTATGCACAAGTTGCAACCTGCATGTGGCCCTAACTGAACCATCCTTTGGAAACTTAGAACGCTGCATTTTACCCAAAATACAGCCTTCACAAACATGTTTGATAGGTGCTTCAAGAGGTGGCAAAGAAGCAACGATATCAGATTTTTGCAAATGCAACAAACTGCAAAATTCAGATGTCCAAAACGTGCATGCCAAAGTTTTGCATCTGAAATATCCCTTAAATCTGCAACTGCATTTGCAAAATTTTGTCCACACTTGTCATACAAAGTGAGCTTATACAGCCCATGGCACAAAAGGCCAGATGCAACAATTTCATCACCAAAACTGAGATCATGAACTATACATCTGTCATTCACAAATTTTACTACAAGTCCAAGTCTAGCAAGTGCGGATACAAACAAAAGATTCTTCTTGATCCAGGTACATAAAGTGCATCAACAAGTGTGAAAGAACTACCATTTGCAGCAGTAAGCACAATCTTTCCAACCCTTTGAACCGGATACGGGGCATTGTTGGCACAAGTGACCGAATTCCCATGAGGGATAGACTCAAGAGAGGTGAACAATTCACGATGTGAGGTAATGTGCTTTGTAGCACTGTTGTCGAAATACCACATTAGGAAAGAAATGGACTCATTTTCGAGCCTTTTAGCTCTAGTGAGAGAATGCTCCTTAGCCAATAGGAAGAAGGCTAACATTACGTTGAAAAAACCTTTTTTCTCATTTTGAAAATGTCCATGAAAACCATTTTGGTGAAATTGTCACTATCATCACAAGAGTAAGGCGTTTGATAATGACATCTTGCACAAGCGCTGAACGCCTTTTTATGACCCGTTGTTGCTATCCTATAAAGTGAAGTACTTGTACTTGTGCATCGCGCACAAGTATCAATCACCTTTTGATGAAGTACTCGCAATTTAAATTCGAACAGATCGTACTTGATAGTGATTGATAGGTACTATTTAAGACTATGAAGGAGTCAAAACCAAGCAAATAGAGGCCCTTGAGGGGTCTCTAGGACCTCTATTCTCTTGGTTCTGACCTCATGAGGCCCTAGGATTAAGATATAGCATTTTTAAAGCCCACGGACGCATTCGAAACGTCCAAAAACCTTAAGATAGCTCTTTAAAAAGCTGAAATCGGACGTCTCTTGCTCAAGATATAGCCTTTAAAAAGCTGAAATCTGACGTCTCTTGCTCAAGATATAGCATTTTTCAGCCTAAAGAGCTATCTTAAGGTTTTTGGACGTTCCAGATGCATCTGTGGTATTATTTTTGTATTTTGAAAATAAATCTTATGGGTTTTCTCTCATCGCACATCACATCACTCATTAAGATTCACAGACATGGATTTTTGTGTACACTTAAGTTGGGCTCTTGAAAAGAATTTTGTACGAGCATGCATTTAAGTGATTGAGAAAACTTTTACGTATGTACTATGAGAAAGAGAATTCCAATTTTTTTTTCATTTTTCATAATTACCTCTCTCTATGCTGAGTTGGAATTTCTTACAGGGCCCAAAATTGAGTCCAAGTTTCTCCTAATGACACATGTGAATCTGTAGCAACAACTGACAAGCATGCATCATGGACAACAGGATTGTAAGTGCACTCTACACTAAAAGCCCATTCTGCATCAACATCAGCATCACAGTCTCCTTTTATAGAAGACTCAACAATGGCTGCATTCGTAGTGGAAC
This sequence comes from Adiantum capillus-veneris, assembly GCF_014529385.1. Classification (NCBI taxonomy): domain Eukaryota; kingdom Viridiplantae; phylum Streptophyta; class Polypodiopsida; order Polypodiales; family Pteridaceae; genus Adiantum; species Adiantum capillus-veneris. The sequence continues at coordinate 74,967,016 of NC_140932.1, read as the reverse complement.
TAGCATTTGCAGTGGAACCACCCTCTTTCTTCTTAGCCTCTTTGGCCTTCAACTTAGGACACTGCTTGATCAAGTGATCATTAGATTTATAATAATGGCAACGCATCTTCTTTTTGCCCTTATCACTAGAATTGCCAGACGAAGTGCTGCCAGCAGAAGCATTGGGAACAGAAGTTTTTCCACTCACTGCAGAACCATAAGAAGTGACTGCATTCCTGTTACCACCCTTTCTTTGAGAAGCAATAAAAGCCTGTTCAACTACACGCTATCTAGTCCTGTTTTTTTTGGAAAGTGACTCTTGCAACACTAATGTGCATAATGCATCAAACTTGACAACTTCAGGATTTCCTTGGGTCATTAGTCTCCAAGTACTAGCAAAAGTATGGTATGAATCTGGTAAGGCATTAAGAACAGTCTGCACAAGGGAACTGTCTGAAATGACTTCACCTACAGAAATAAGTTGCTCATTGATATCCTTGAAACCAGCAAGGAAAGTGTCCATATCATCTTCCTCATGCATAGTCTTTGACTCCAACTCATTACGCAGCAAAGCAATTTTAGCCTCATTGCGGCTTGCATAAAGGCCAACCAAAATATCCCAAGACTCTTTTGCAGATTTTGCTAAACGGATGTGAGAAACAATGGTGCGCTTCACAGACAATGCAATCAATGCATGAGCTTGTGCATCCTTTACATCCCAATGAGATTGTTCTGCCGTAGGCAAAACAACTCTAATAGCAGCAATTCTTGCAGCAAGACCTACAACATCCTCAACATCGCCTGCATCCTCAGAACCAGGACGTACATCAATGCCCTGCACAATATTCCAGACGCCCTTTGACACAAGAACATGTTGCATCATGTAAGCCCCTCGGGGGGTACACTATGTGATCATGTTAATGTATAACGTGAATTCGAAAGGAGGGGTTTCAAAATGCAAAAAAATTAGGCAATTTAATAGAGATACATTAAAATAAGGGGGTTTTATATTCAAATTTGGAAAAAACTCCTAAAATAAGGGGTCGTTTTATTCATTCATACATGTTAAAAGAGGGGTTTTTTTAATACCCCACGAATGCACGTTCTATAGGGGATATTAAACAGTAAACCCCCCGAGGTAAGCCCACATAGGGTAATTGTCCCCATCCAATCTGTCCTTAGCAACAAACATCTTGAACACATCTATGTTGTTGTCAGCCATAGTAAATGTTGCACCTGATGTGAAAATTGCCCAAAAAGAGGAGAAACAAAGCTGGAACAACACGTGCTATATACCACAAGTGGTAGTAGACTATAAGGCACCTGTTATGCAAAAAGCACGAACAAAAATTATGCACAAAATGATAAAATTGCCTGTGCAGACCTGCCTGTAGTGGAAATGGAGGCCGAAATGAGCCTGAATCAAAAAATCTGAGTAGATTGAGCTCTATGAGCACACCCAAAATATTTTTCGACATGCAAATGCTCGCCAAACCTCACTGAAATGGAAGAAAGTGAGAAGGCGTGTGCTGGAGCAACTGGCAACTAAGCCGGGGAGGAAGCAACCTGCTATGATACCAATTGTTGGAATTAGGGTTGCAGAGAAACGCACACAGCTTGGAGAAGATGAAGGAAGCTCAAGGCACACAATAGAGAGTGTGTTTCTTAGTGTGCAATGGAAAGATAGATAGCCCTAGAGTGATGGGCGTATATACAATGCTTGGGGGAAAAAACCTACTAAAGAGGTGAAAAATGCCCCGACGGTCCTAGTGTGTTCACCCACATTACTACCACATGTATATGGTAGCATTCATGTGAATGGCTTCAAAGGTCCCTATGAAGGATTCTATAAACTCTCACTCAACATAATGAATTGAAAAACAGAAAATGTATATCATGCACACATTAGAAGCAACGTATGAGGTGAAAGCAGAAAATAGACAATCCTAAGAACTTTATAGAGAAAAGTGAAATTAGAGTTTGTAGAAAACCTCGATTGAGTCAATGTTGTCCCTAGCTTCAATTGTGAAGCTACATACAAATGATGCATCTTTGGAAGTTGCTTACCATCTTGAGTTTGTTTGAACTCCATGAATCTTCCCTTCCAGTGGTGTGCTCAAGAAGCTACATTGTGTCTCCTTGAGATCTTGTGTACACCTCTTGAGCTTGGCTGCATTGTCACATATAAACCATTTGTAGTTTCTAGTAACCCAACGACTACCGTTGTCTTGTACTTTTTCGTAATAAATTGAGTCAATAACACTCCTAGGTCAATAACCCAAAGACTACTCTTGTCTTGTACATTGATACAAGAAATTGAGTCAATAACACTCCGAGGTCATCGAGCACATATTCATACCATGGAAGGAAGTAGCACTATTTGTACAAAGAAATTTATCATTAGTCTATGCACACTCATACGTCAATAACCCAAAGACTACTCTTGTCTTGTACACTGATACAAGAAATTGAGTCAATAACACTCCTAGGTCATTGAGCACATATTGATACCATGGAAGGAAGTAGCACCATCTGTAGAAAGAAATTTATGATTAGTCTATGCACACTCATAGTCTTAATTGCATAAAAACAAAGGTTATAAGGTATACAAAGATAGAAAATGCCATTTTTATACCCCTTCACATGCAAGTTGGCTAAATGGGGAAGAAGGAGCAAAGAAACTATTGAGGAAAGTAAATTCATTTGATGGACATAAATGGGAAAGAAGGACCAGGGAAGCTATTGAGAAAAGTAAATCCATGCAAGAGAGAAGCTCTAGGAGTAGGATAAGGTGCATATCTACAGGTTAGGGAGAGGTGTGAAGTGAGGTTCAAAGAGTAATGGAGAGATTCAATACGTGGTGATTACCATTGAGGAGAATGCAACAAGTTTAAGAAGGGAAAGGAGGTTTAAACCTCTACTACAAGAGCCTTTTGGGAGGAAAAAGTGACATTGAAGAAAGAGATGCAATTTGTAAGATGGACTAGAGAGAAGATAGAGATGGTACAATAGAGATAGAAAGAGAGAATAACCATCACGTTTTTGGAGGGACTCCCTTTTACGAGAGTGCGGGAAGAAATTGGTTGCCACTAGAGAGAGAAAAAATTGTTTTTTACCCCAGCATTTTAGAGAAAGGTTTAATTTTTATTTTTTAAGTGATTTTCTCTTTATATTAACACTAGTCTAGTAACCTAGCAGGACATAAAAGTGTCCTTTTAGGGTTTTGGGAAAAATTTCCAAAACCATAGTAGATCCAATCATTTTGAAAAATCCTTTCATGAGCTTATAGTACAAGGACTACTACATATGGCAAAAATAAGAAACTTGTAAAATTTGTCATATCTTGGTCACAACAAGCCTCCAAAGTTGATGGAACAGTGCATTTTGCCCAAAACAGACATTTCTTATGGTTGATTGCATATAAATATAAGTGGAGATTCAATAATAATCAATTTCTTGATAGATTCATTGGGGGATTACAACATGAGGATATATACAATGGCCTAGTCATTAGAGGTATCACCACCTGGAAAGCAGTCACCACCAATGTGATCCAATTGGAGGATAATTTAATGATCTAAGGAGAAAGAGTGTGTGTTGAGCCTAAATATACTAGCTTGCAAGCATCGTGGCATTAGCCAATGACCCTAAAGCCTATTGCTAAGGAGACAAAGAGATCTGAGATGAATTTAGCAGATCTCACCAAAGCCATTCAAGAGAGTCTTAGAGACAATCATGCTCCACAAAACAATCATATGTATCCAATAAGGGAGCAACAATGGTGCTCAATATGCTATGGTCTGCATAGTACCAGTGAATGCCCTACTTTTAGAGTAAAATTCAATGGGAATTACAATGCCCGTGGGAGGTATGGTCATCAAGCTAAGGATTGCATAGTAGGTAAATAGACCAACATTAGCATGGATAGACACACCTTGAGTGCCTGCATTGATGCCGACCCCACCTCTTGAAAAACGTCACAACACATGGTCCCTAGGGCCCAAAATGTTGTTCAAACAACAGCCTTACCACCTCCAGTGCTAGGGCCGCAACCACCACATCCGAGAATCACTTCTGTGAATCAAGTGGGTTGTGAGTCATCTACTGCTTGTTTGGAAGGCTGTGAGGAAGATATAGACCCTAATATTGCCTCTGGCATTGATGCGCTTGAAGAAAGTCCACAATACTACATGGAGGACTATTGGGGACAAGACAAACCTATCTATCAAGTAGCTACTCTTGCTGCAAGAAGTCAAAATATCAATTACATTGCCAAGTGACCACCTCTTCAATGCTATGAGTGTGGAGGTGCACATCGTGTGGCCGAGTGTCCTATTAGGCTACAAAAGAATGCCACACTAATGCAAACCAATCAATCGAGCATGTATACAATGCCGATACTCATGTGAAATTGATGTGGCATAGATCATTTGATTACCCAATGTCCATATAATCCAAATGCGCCAAAGATCACGCCATTAAACTTGATTGAGGTTACTGAGGAGCCATCATAAAGTACACATGTGGTACAGTAAATGGATTCACACGATTGATGCTCCAAAAATAAAATTACATTCTTGAAGAAAGAGGTACGACATCAATTTCCCAGTCTCAAAAGAAGAAGAAAACACGAAGGAAGAGATCGCAAAAAGCAGCGAAGTTAGATCCCAGTTCAAAGACCAACATAGAGACTGGTGACGACTCCGTATATAGGAACGACGCTAAAGAGGATTCTGTTTCAAGTGAAAGCATTGAGACCAAAATGACCACTAAGAAAGAAACCAACAAGAAAGATCATCATGAGCCACAATGGCCAGGATCAAAGAAGAAGATATGAACTTATCCAAACCCTATAGAGGAGATCGAGCGAGTCAAGCAATTAAAGAGTTTGGTAGAAGAGACCCAAAGGATCTAGAATCAGCACCTAGGCAGATCCAGATTACAGACACAGTGCGAGTCAAGCAATTGAAGAGTTTGGTAGAAGAGACCCAAAGGATCTAGAACCAGCACCTAGGCAGATCCAGATTACAGACACAATGTTTCCTACACAACGACAACCGCATCAAGTCCATAGACCCTTATCCATACCTAGTGTCATCCAAGAAGAAAGTGACTTAAATTCATGGAAAAGTGGGTGTACTCACTTCTTCTTTGTTTACAGAGGGACTACCCGACCCTATCAAAGAAATGGAGATCCCATATCCCCCACGTCAAGGGACTGAAGCCCAAAAGGTGCCGTTAAATATTTCCAAATTGATGGATTTCATGGCTTCAGAAGTTATAACCACCATCATGTCCAGACTATATGGAGACCCTGAGCTATTCTTAGCTCTTTGAGATTTCCTCAATGGAGAACTGAAGGTCGGGCTACCACAATTTGCACAAATGGATGGAGCTAGGGAGATGCCAATAGAGGAGGTACACTTAGATCCACAACCCAATCTAATGAGAACCCTGTTGTAGAAATACCTGTTAACAAGTTGGGACAATACTTTGAGGGTGATAAATCCAATGCAACCATACCAATCACTACTAAGCGATTAATTGTGAAGGGAATCCTTGATGGTGGCGATGGGGTTAGCATTGTGACTAAAATTTGCTGGGAAACTATGGGAAGACCTCACCTTGGGACCACAACCATACTAGTAAAGATGACCAATGGGTCTATTGTTAAACCTATTGGGATGCTAGAAGATCTCAAGATCAAGGGCTTTGGACATAAAATAAGAAATACCTTCATTGTTATGGATTTCTCCAAGCACACTATGGCATCTGAGATGATATTAGGACGTCCTTTCATGAGGGAAGCAAAAATGGTGCATGATTGGTCTAGAAACCATGTTTACTTGTAGTTCCAGGATTCTGTCATTCGAGTGGATCTTGTAACTGGTCAAGCACATCCTCTAGGAAACAGGTTTATAATTGATCATAGATCTAACACCAAAGTTCATTCAGCCCCATTGCAGTATTGTTACACATGTAAAGTGGACACTGATGTTGGGGAAGATTCTCCTTATATGGATTTACTACCTGGGATGACTGAGTCGGACAATGTGGATTGGGTCCACTTATCAGCAACCATAGACACTTGGGGAAATAGGGGAACAACCTGGGTAACACCTGAGGGGGACTAAATGCCACCACTCGTACCCTTAAATATGCTAGAAGCAATGCATATAGCTTCTGATGACCTGCAAGATGAAGGTTTGACTGGCATTGGAACTAGTAGCGTCTCACAAGACTGTAGCCCACACGATTTGGGATCAGAATCAACAATTGAAATTGACTCTGAGGATGAAGAATCTAAGTTAAATCTTAGTGCAAATGTGGGGACGAACCATTCAGGGCCCAGTGGTATCCTAGATGACAATCTATCCAAGGGAGCAGAAGACACAAGTAGCGATTCATCTAGTGACTCTTCACTAGGGATTGGCCATAATAAAAAATTAGACAAGAAGAGTAAGAGATATAAGAGGCGACGATATCGAGAAAATGTGCATGCTAGAATAAATGAAAAGAAATCTACCATAGAATGGCTTAATTATATAGGGAAATGTGATTCTCATTGGAAGTTGGTAGATAACTAGGGGGAATACCTTCAAAGCGTTATGTGGTGTATTCCACAACCCATTGACATCGCACAACTAGAGGCTACAAAGAAGCCAAAGCTGAGCTGTACCGTAAGGAGACGACATAATAAAGAGTTACAAGCCATCCATCAAAAGAAAGCAGCCAAAGAACAGGCAAAGCTTAAAAAGATCCAAGCAAGAGTTGAGGCTCAAGAAAGACAACAACGTCTTAGACGCCAACGAGAAGCTAATATGGGAATCATGAAAGCGTTTTTTGAAGACACTGATGATGACTCATTGGAATCTGAGCCACCTCTATGATATCCAATTGAACTAAATAGCCTCTATGGGAGAGTACTATATAACGCATTATTGGATACAAGAGCTCAACATAATTTGTTATCCTAGGGAGTTTGGTGTCAACTAGGAAAACCACCCCTATCCACAAGCACCATCCGAGTCAAGGGTGTCAATAAGAAGAAGACCACTGTTTTTGAAATCCTACACACTCCTATTATTTATGACAATGGAACCGTGGTTCAAAGATTTTTGTCATGCTTGTTATATAAACCTGGGGCACGAATGGATGTGCAGTCAAATGTAAGAACGATTGGAAGACCGAGAGTATCACGATGCATAAACCAACTCATGGCCCTACGGCTCAAGGAATAACACCTGAAATCTCACCTCTTCGTAACACAAAAAAGAAAAAAATATTGCCAATCCAAAAATTCACAACATCCTTGCCAGTAGCACAAGCCTCTAAAGCTTCAGCTTCCATGGCTACGGCAAACAATTCTACATTAAAGGCTCCACATGATCTGATCAAGGGTACATATCAATGGGTCCCCAAGGTATTGTTATCGGACCCCCCTATGGTTCAAGTTAATTCACAAAGGAAACCTCAAAGGAAAGCATCCACTCAGGTTAAGAAGGTCAAAACCAAATCATGTTGTATTCCCAAACAACTATTAGAATCCCAAGGCTACTATGATGGAAATAATTGAATATGGGTACCTAAATGTAAATCGTGTCCTTCCCTATCCACTACAAAACCATGTGAGTCGAACCTTGTGATTCCAAAGCCGATGGAAGACCATGGGAAGGGAAAGATCACAGAATGCTCGACACCTATTCCAGAGCTAGTTTGGGTTCCAAGGCAAAACCAATCTATTCGGCTTAGCTCAAGAAAGGGGGAGTTCCATGAAGCTTCTAGATCCTCATGTAATGCATCCATAGAGGTAAAAGCTTCTACAAAACCTCCACCTACCATAGGCAGCCTCCATGAAGCTACAAAAGATTCGACATCTTCCACTGTTGAATTATTACCTGATGCACTACTTCAAGTTTGTTCATGGGAGGATACCTTACCACCCTTGAAACTCAATGAGGCACCCAAGGTAATAGAGAACTATTGGCCATATATTACCAATTGGAATAATTGGTTCCAAAAGGTGATGACATCCTTTTAAAAAATGATCTACCCAAGGAAGGGAGGAGTGTTCCCTCTTACCCTTCTTTCCCTGACCCTCAAGCTTTCTGATTTTAGGTATTGTATATATATAGATATATAGTAACTAACCATCCTAGAGCAATTAGCAAACAAGTGTGCACAATACTAGTCAAAATCATTGACCTAGACCTACACATGTCACATCAGGTACACTGAAACAGAAACCTATGTCATCAAACACCTAACCATCCTCTATTTGTGTTCACAGATATGGATGATTCTTATGAACATTCTTAAAACCTGTCCCAAGTAATGCATTTATGTTATCCTCATATTTCCTCTGAATGGGATTTGGTTGAAACACTCGCTTGTGAGAGAAATGTGAGGAGTTAGAGTGGTTGGTCCGAATTGATTCAAAGGACTCACATATGTTGTTTATCTTCAACAAAAAATTATTGATAGATAGGTTTTTCTTCTATATTGTATACAGCTCAATCTTCTATTGCAACTTTCTTGCTTTTGTGTTGGTCACATCCAATGCCAATAACGTTTTGCAAGCCTCCTTAAGCATGTGATTATTTTATACGTACCCAATTATAGTGTCCTACACACTCACAAAAATACAACACATGACCTTCTAAGCTCCTTGTCATAAAAACTAATATCTAATACTCCCAAATGATTTTCTCATGTTAAATTGATCATTTAGGGGAGTAAAAGCTAGAATATTGGCAGGGATGCCAGACCGGTCTCTGTCAGAGATTCAAAGGAGGAAAAATAGGGATCCAAAGGGAGGACAATTTGCAAAAGAGCAATGTGCTTCAATGGGGCTTAGAAGACCGAATGTTCTGCTCCATTAAGACTTCCATAGGCTAAGGTTCCAAAAATTAAATCATTAATCCAATGGCCAAAGCAAGGGGAAATTTGGATGGTCATGGGAAGACTCAAAAGTCTTCCCACATCCCTAGGAAGGAGGGGGCGAGCCCTGTTAGTAGGAGATGAGAGAGAAACACACACACACACACACACACACACACACACACACACACACACTCCAAGTCTCCCCCTTTACACAAAGGGAATATTGGACACATGTCAGGTTCCTAGGCCAGTTGTCCCCAACCTCCCCTCAAATCCTATTGGATGGCCATAGAGGTGGACCGATGAGAATTAGGTTAGAGCAAAATTAGTCTAATCAATTTAAAAATGCTTCATAAAAGATGAATAGAAATTAAGCTCCCTAGAAGACTATTGGACACTCTACCAAGGGTCCAATGAGCATTCAGCAGCCCAATGGCTTGCCTAATTCCTATTGACCAGAAGACTAAGAGGTCCAGTGAGAGTTTAATTGACTTATTTAATTACCTATAGCTCTCAAAAAAGGGGAAAGGGGGACACTTGTCAAAAGGCTATCAATTATGCTTCTAATTTGTGATTGGCTAAGATGTACAGGAGCCAATGGGATGTGAGCTACACACACACACACACACACACACACACACACACACACACACACACACACACACACACACACACACACACACACACACACACACACACACACACACACACACACAACTCCCGTGTGCAAGAAGAACTCCATCTCCTTCTCCAAGCAATAAGAAGTAGAGGTCTACACCAACAACTCTTGGCTATGGAATGTAAATCCAACCAAGATCCAAGATTCAATGGAATGCTCATCTCCTCTACCATGCTAATTACTAAGCTAAGCTATGCTATTAGAGTGATTGTGTGAGGAGAATACTTATTTCTCGTAAGATACCTCTTCTTCCTCTCAATCTATCCTAATTCCCTGCTAGCTCTCATCGTTTTTGAAGGTGTGTGAGGTCTTGGGATTGAGGCTAGGGACACTAGGTGTGTTTTTCAAGAATAATTTGGTGCATGAAGCTTCCATCTTCATTGCAACAACAAGTTTTGTCAAGGAACACAAGAATTGTATTGTACAAAAGTTTCCTTTGATGGGAGAAGCTATAATACAAAGCCTTTATGGAGGGGGGACCGGCTCCATGTAAATCTGGTCCTCAACTATTGTCAAATTTTCTCTATCTCTCTCTTTTCAAGTATTGTCAATGACAAATTAGATAGTTGTAAATTGCTAGATTTCTTTCTCAAATTAAGTACTCTCTCTATGCTGATTAGGAACTTGTTCTTAATGAAATGCTCACTATGTTATCAATTTTCTCCACACACAAGTTACTAGTGCATTAAATGTTACATTGGTATTAGAGCTATTGGTTTCTCTTTCTTGCTCAAGAAGAAGGTCCTCAAGCTTGCTACAAATGGTTGGTGTTATTAATTGCAAAAGAGTAAGTACAATAGGCATTTTTCATCCTTGAAGCACGCATGCTTTATACAGTTAATGGGGATACCATCAAGAGCTATGGTCTTAATAATGGAGTCACCATTATTGAGCTATTAGAAGCTTGTCAAGAACCAGTGCTATCTTGACTCTGTTGAACCCTCTCTTCTATTCCTGGCAATTAATAATATTTGAGCCACTGGTATAGATGATTGAGTGCTTATCTTTGAAGGTAAAGAGGAGTATCAACTAGGTCTTGAAGTGCCAAAGTACAAGTAAAAGTTTACACCTAAAATTTGCTAGTGTGGCTGACAAAGGAAAAGAGATTGAAATGAATGTTGATAGCTTTAGGTACAAGGCTAAAATTCTCTTTAGCCTTATCCCAAACGGATGGCCAAAGTGAAATAGCTAACCTAACAATCCTTGATCTACTAAAAGCTTATGTCACAGAAGTAGATCAAAAGTCCCAATGGGAGAAGTACTTACCCTTAGTGCAATAACATTGTACATACTTCCAGGAGAAAAGCACCTCTTGAGGTGATAGAGGGAAGATCAAAAAGTCCCCTGCTACTCAAGGTACATGGGAAGATCTTTGCTGCAAATGAATATTTCATTTGCCGAGACCTGCAAGAATCTTTCCAAAAGATTAAGGATGCTATATCCATCTCTCAACAAAGGCAAAAGGCTGCTGCTAGTAAGCACAAAAGATCCCTAGCCTTTAAAAAAAATAATTGGGTCTTGCTCAAGTTTCCCAAGGCTCGATTAAAGCACACAATGGGCAAGAATCCTACAGGACACCAAAAGTCCTGGGGGATTCACCATGAAAAACTTACCGCACCATGTAAGTACAGGGGAGGGGGTCAATATTTTATCTCCCAAGCTTAAAAAAAAGGGAGGGGGGTATCGTATTTATGGGGGGGGGGGCGGCGGGGGGGGTGGGAGGAACTGATTTGGGTTGATTACTTGTAACTATTGGTTACCAATGTGCACTAGAATTTGAATGAATTTAGGAGAATTTTTTTATCACATCACACATCAAATTTTGCATCAAGCCGGTCATAGATATAAGGGTTGATTTGGAGAAGGTCAAGGGTTGATTTACACTAGCTTTGGATGGGTCAGAATTCGACGCGTAGCCAGAGTACAAGCTGATCGGGCACATAGTAAGAAAGTCAAAAACACATTGAGGGTACATCTAGTTATCAGTATAAGTGGTTCCTTAGTACATTGCTAGTCACTATGCTACACACTCTTTAACTAGTTTTACTCAGTTAGATCATGTGAGACCTAATTTAATATGTAAGATAGGGGTATGATAGTTTTCTTCATTAATTATCATATAAGCGTAGAAAGGGGGTTTATATTCCCTAATATGAGTCGTATATAGGGGTTTTATCAAACTTGTTCGCTCGCAGGTGGCGTCCTATTTTGTATATAGGGTGCATCCCCTGGGACCAAAAGTACTATGCTAAGGTAGCAAAAAGGTACTATGGTCCCTTTCACATTCTTAGGCCAATCAATGAGATGACCTATCAACTCAAGTTGCCCAACCACTGGCTCATGCACAATGCTCTCCACGTGAGCCTATTAAAGCCTTACAAAGGAGAGCCACCTCAAGAAGCAATCATTGAAGATCCACTGGAGATCAAGGACCAAGAAGAGGTGCTGCAGCCCGACTCCGTTCTCCGACACAAATACAAGGTATTACGAGGTGGTAAGATTATTCGACGATATCTTATCAAGTTTAAAAATTATCCTTTTGAAGGAACTAGATGGATGCAAGGCATACAATTAAAGGATAACCTAAACCTTGTCAATGCTTACAATGAATCCCTACAGTAAGCAAATGTAAATATTTATAAATGAACAAATTTTTTGTCTTATAAGACTCTCTTTTTCTTTATTGTGCACACATGTTATTGTGTATGCATGCTTAGGATCATGTTTGTGGAGACAACGTCTCCCGAACACCAAGTAGAGCTTGTCACTCTACTATGGAAGATTGATACGGACTAATGTGCAGACATGCTTGCGACAGCTAAGGCTCTCAAGCACCAAATAGACTGACTAGTCATCCATTCTGGAACGGTGTCGTAGGGTAAAATAGGGACCCTCTACCCGCTAGCAAACGGACTAATGACTAGACTTTATCTTCTCCACCTCATAGTCAAGGATGAATATGATTTCAAGAGAGAGGTAATGTTGTAAAAACTAATATCTAATATTCCCAAATGATTTTCTCATGTTAAACTGATCATTTAATATGGGAAAAGTACCAGGGGAGTAAAAGCTAGAATATTGGTAAGGCTGCCAAACCGGTCTCTGTCAGGGATCCAAAGGAGGGAAAATAGGGGCCCAAAGGGAAACAGTCTGCAAAAGAGCAATGTACTTCAATGGGGCTTAAAAGACTTAAGGTTTAGCTCCATTAAGACTTCCATAGGCTAAGGTTCCAAAAATTAACTCATTAATCCAAAGGCCAAAGCAAGGGGAAATTTGGATGGTCATGAGAAGAATAAAAAGTCTTCCCACATCCCTAGGAAGGAGGGGGCGAGCCTTGTTAGTAGGGGATGAGAGAGAAACACACACACACTCCAAGGCTCCCCCTTTACACAAAGGTAATACTGGACACATGTCACGTTCCTAGGCCAATTGCCCCCAACCTCCCCTCAAATCCTATTGGATGGCCATAGAGGTGGACCAATGAGAATTAGGTTAGAGTAAAATTAGCCTAATCAATTTAAAAATGCTTGATAAAAGATCAATAGAAATTAAGCTCCCTAGAAGACTATTGGACAGTCTACCAAGAGGTCCAATGAGCATTTAGAAGCCCAATGGCTTGCCTAATTCCTATTGGTCAGAAGACTAAGAGGTCCAATGAGAGTTTAATTGACTTATTTGATTACCTATAGCTCTCAAAAAAGGGGGACACTTGTCAAAAGGATATCAATTATGCTTCTAATTTCTGATTGGCTAAGCTTTTTGGGAGCCAATGGGATGCAAACATGAGCAAATAGAATAAGAACTCCATCTCCTTCTCCAAGCATTAAGAAGTAGAGGCGTACACCAACAATTCTTGGCTGTGGAATGCAAATCCAACCAAGAGCCAAGATTCAATGTCATCTTCATCTCCTCTACCATGCTAATTACTAAGCTAGGCTATGCTATTAGAGTTATTATGTGAGGAGAATACTTCTTTCTCCTAAGATACCTCTTCTTCCTCTCAATCTATCCTCATTCCCTGTTAGCTCTCACCATTTTTGAAAGTGTGTGAGGTCTTGGGACTAAGGCTAGGGACACTAGTTGTGTTTTCCAAGCATAATTTGGTGCATGAAGCTTCCATCTTCATTGCACCAATAATTTTTGTCAAGGAACACAAGAATTGTATTGTACAAAAGTCTCCTTTGATGGGAGAAGCTATAATACAAAGCCTTTATGGAGGGGGGACCGGCTCCATGTAAATCTGGTCCTCAACTATTGTCAATTGTTCTATTTTCTCTCTTTTCAAGTATTGTCAATGCCAAATTAGCTAGGTGTAAATTGCTAGGTTGCTTTCTCAAATTAAGTACTCTCTCTATGCTCATTAGGAACTTGTTCTTAATGAAATGCTCACTATGTTATCAATTTCCACTACACACAAGTTACTAGTGCATTAAATGTTACACTCCTTGGTTTCAATCTTTAAACACCTTTATCTATGTAGCAGTTGCATCTTCCTCTGGTAACATCGGGGTGCTATTTCAAGCTCTCCAGGAATGTACTCTCAATAACTTTTACCCATAAGGCAATTGGTCATTCTAAACGTCCAAACATGGAAGTTGTTCTTGTCCAGTTTCTCACTAACAGTTATGTTAAGTCCATCATTTTTGGACGACATGTTTCCAACACTTCACCAAGTCTCTAAGCAACCTACTAAAAATAGTTAGTTCCCACATGTGACCACAATATGCATACAGACACCTGTGTTACAATACTAAATAGTATCTATGAATAGTAACCAAAACAGAATCACCCACACCACCAAAATATAGATCTATATCCCGAACCTTAGCGTTTTTGCATGTCAATGCACTCTAACTCCAAAAGGGGACAAAACATGCCCATAATGGAAATATGACTGAACAGTCTCGATCCAAATGACTAAACACAAACATAAAATGCACAATATAAAAAAAACACCTCAATTTGAGATCGTTTGATGCTGGGTCCTGAGAATCCTAACACGGCTTTTTCTACTATTATTTCTTGTTACTCCAAGATCCTAAGATGACGCAACCAAGCTCTAGTACCATGTTGAGAGATAGTCGGAGGGAGAGAGATTGAGATCTTGTAAACATGTGCATGCACGCGCTGTCGTGTTGTGACACGTACATAGTGGGAACGCATGCTACAAGATCTATCTTGTATTTTTTTAGATACATAATTATATTTCCTATAGTGTACATATGCATATTTAAGTACAATAATAAGCCTTCTATATCATCCTATTATTTTTCTCAAGGGTAACATATCCTTACTTTACCATCAGAAAATACTATGGGAAAAGCATCAATAGCTCCGTCTCTTTAACTTGGGGCAAAAAGCATTGATTCTTTATTTCTACTATTTCATTATCATCTCACACCCTAGCTAGATCCTATATCTAGGGTAAAATCCAATATATATATATTCTATGTAGTTTTTATACTTTTCTTATATTTCTTTTTAAATAGCTACTAGGAGAGAATCAAATCCTAGTGGGACACTAGGTGGCATGATTTCAAAGATACACTTATTTTAATGCATTATTGCAAGCATGATTACAAAACTTTGTCAAGGAGCAATGTCATGCTTTCATATGGCATGAGGTGTCCTTTGGAATTAAATGAAAGTGTAGGCTAAGGAGACCACATGAAGACTTTTACTGCCATAAATGGACCCTATTTTGATGAATTTTTTACACAAGGTTCCAATCCAAATTGGAAAACGATTTTAAAATAAAAATCGTAGCTAATGAGCTGAAGTTTTTGCCCATATTTTTACTTTTTTATTTGGAGCCACGGTTGAGGAGATATGATCAAAATACTGGACCCCAGTCTGCCCACATCATGCAGGGACAACTCATTTCCAACTTTTCCAATTCCTGTTCACACTGGCTCCTCTCTTCTTGTGTAAACCCTTGTGGGTTCCCTTCACCTATAAAAGGGGACCTCTTCTTCCTTGGAAAGAACTCAAGCATTCAAGCCATTGATGAGAAGAATTCTTGAGGGAGTGAGTAGTAATGCCTAATTGTACTTAGCCATTAACATAAGCCCAAGCCTACACTTTCTCCTAGAGGGAGACTAGCCATTCTTGCATCAGCTAACCTTGGAAGATCAACTCTAATCAAAGAAGGTCTTGCACTTGGTGTATCAATCAAAGTGGAATTATCCACTCTTCTTCTCTCTCCCATCAATAATGGTGCCGAAGGGTTTCAAGTAAGATGTGTTCTACATTGATGTTTTCTTGATTTCTTGTTGTTTTCATTTTCATCTCTAATCCAACATATACATATATATGTATCTAATCTCATCTCCTTAACCAAACCTATCTCTCTCATTCTTAGTAATTCATCCTCTCTAGGTTCTCTTTGCTACAGGTACATCTCTCCCCGCAGTATCCTTATTGCCTACGGGCAAGAATAGGGCTTGGGAGGGAAACTTCTCATCTCTTCACTTCTCTCATATCTACATTTCTCACATACTATCCTAAATGAATAACCCACATGATGATCATTTCTATCGCTTTCACTCTGTACGATCTATTAGAATTAACGTATGGAATAGCCGTAAAATACACTTTCAACAACGTATAGTGTTTCTCTTCGGCCCTGAAAGGCTCAATGAAATACTTCTATCACCGGATCCCATCATACTACCTCTCATAGACTATAATTTTTCTTTTGATGTAAGCATAGTTATCTTGCTATGAACCAAGAGGATTTGTACACACAATTAATCCCAATCACTAGACAAAATATCTATATTATGGTAAGCACAAAACTACAATTCCAAAGAACAATTCGTAGCCTATTTGGTCAGCCAAGATTGAATGCCATTAACTCATCCATTAACCCTTTCATATTACCCATGATACGATATGACCATAGATGTTTTCATCTTCGTATTGTTTTGACATTCTCTTTTGCATTCTTTCTTTGTGTGTGTGAGTGCAAGAGAGAAAGAGTGAGTCTTCTTTGATTGCACTTCTTTCCAAACCCTATTCTTCACGACATCTATGGTTTAACTCCTTCATATAGTTTTTGTTGAGTTCTCTCACAAACTCTCACATCCATAAGCCCGGTGCTTTCCTGGAAAGACCACAAATTTCTCGACATATTTTTGGTGAACCCGACGCGAATCTGCTAGGGTGAGAGTTTGTGGGTAACCATGGGTGATCATGTTGAGCAACAGGGTATGCATTTTGACCCAGCAACAATGCAAATGTTTCAAGCATTTGCAATGTTCATGCAACAACAACATGCTACTGAAAGAAGGGAGATTTCAGCAATGAAGGCCATACAAGCGGTCATCAACAGAATGGATCAGTTCAATGGCAAAGATGTAACCAAGTACTTACGCGAGTATGTGAAGGAGATGGAGCTGCATCGCGTGTCAGAAGGTGAGATGATTCAAAGATTTGAGCTAGTTGTTGCTCCAGAAATTAGGGAGCATGTTAGGGCAATTAAAGATGGGCATGGGGGAAATTGGGAAGAACTCAAAGTAGCTTTAAAGGAGGAATATTTCATGGAGGACTCGGAGAGAGTGACCAAAAGGACATTCTTAGAATGGGTAGTCAAGCCAAAGCAAGGACTATCAATAACAGAGCTACTTAGGGAATTTGAGCGGCGCTATGCACAACTCACTAGGACAGAAAGGGCCACACTAGATACAGAGAAGACAGATCTTTTCTTACAAGCTGCAGGTAAAGAGTTTCAAGAAAATTTGGAGCTTCTTCTTGAAGATAAAGATGCTGAGCAAGGACTAAAGACCGACTGGAATGAGGTTGAAGGTGCTGTCTCACTGCTTGCCAAACGACAAAGAAGAAGGGACAAGATGGTAGTAAACACCACAAGTCCTTCCACCTCAACTTCTGACAAAATGGTAAAGCCTACTTTTATCTCTCCTAAGTTTGATGAGTCCATGCTAGATGAGCTTGTGAAGGGAATGCGTGACTTGAAGGTGAAGTTTGCAAAGCTTGAAGAAAAAGACCAACCATCAGGGCCACTTCCTAGGCAAAGACAATAGCCCAAAAAAGGGTTTGTTAATAGATGTATTTGGTGTGATAGTACAGACCATGTAAGAAGGGATTGTGATGATTTTAGTGATGCTTTGTCAAAAGATGTTGTCTTTTTTAAGGATGGTAAAATCCACTTAAGAGAGACAGGTCTACCCTTGAGAACTAACTTTGGGAAGGGGGGAATGCAAACCTTAGTTGAAGATATGGCAACCAAGCATGCCACCTCTTCAGTTGAGGCAACTACTTATGGAGTAAAAATTGAACATTTTTGTGATGAAGAGGTGAGTGACCATCATGGTCAAATTTGGCCAAATGTCATGCAATTAGCTAAAAAGGGAAATCTTAAAAAAGAGATTCTACATGAAGCTGGTGATTGCATACGTCTAGAAACAGGATGGAATGATCCAGTGGACTCATTGTCAGTGCATGCCTACATTACAAAATGCCAACAAAATGAGGCAATTGTAGAAGAGAAGCGCAGACGTGAGAATGTTGATGAAGGACCATCAAAAAGAGCTTCTAGAAGTGGGGGAAGAAGCGACTCAATGCGTTCTCAAACACCCTCAACACAAGGAGCATCTCCACCTGAAGTACTCATGGAGGATTCTACAACAGGAAAGAAGAAAGAGCCAACGAAAGGTAAGACAAAAGGCCCAACTTATAAACTACAATCTGATATTGAGGTTGCTATAGATTTAAAGAAAGTCTTGGAGGAAAGGATCTTGAATAGCAAGATTGAGTTCACTCTGGGAGAAGTTCTTGGCATTGCAAAGCGTGAATTCCACGAGGAGATCATTGACATCATCAAGAGGAAGAGGCAAACCCTTGCTGAAGTTTCTCGTCCACAGGTTGAAGGGGAAACCTCGAAGACACAAGGGATGCAACTGCAAAATAAGGAGAATGATGAAGCTGTGGTAGGATGCTACCAATCTAGTGGGAGAGTGAAGCAAGTGTATTTCTCAAATGATGATGAAGAAGTTGAAGATATTCATAGGAGTTACTATTCATGAAGTCATTGGGCAAGGGCTACTACAGAAACTTTGGTCAAGGTAGGTGATCTTGAAGAGCCATTTGTTGTCTTGATTGACCATGGTTCAGAAATAAACATAATGTCAAAGAGTCTCTACAACAAGTGCAAATGGCCGATGGACACAGATCATGGCTGGATGGTAAAAGTGGCAAACAATTCATCCGATGAATTGTATGCAGCATGTCCAGGTGTGAAGGTAACAATAGGTGATGTAAATATTGACCAAAACTTCTTTGTACAGGATACATCTTCATATCATCTCATCCTTGGACAACCCTACATTGTGGGAGTTCGAATGGAAACAAAGGTAATGGACGATGGTTCAACATATGCTAGAATACGTAGCAAAGATGGTAAACGAGCTGTCCAATTTCTCACAGTCTGTATAAACCATGAAAGAAATCGTGACAACCTCAGAGAACATCCTCTACCAAAGGTAAGCAAAGAGTTTCATGATCATAGAGAAATGATGGGTTTTTGTCAAGTACCATTGTAAAGCGGGATTGTAGTGGTACAGAAAGAAAAAGGGTCTCGCCTGATCCAAAAATAGGTGAAACTTTCTCGATGATCTCCTTGGTAACAAGGAATGGATCAGTATGTTTTACAAAACTTGAAGATTTGAAGAGATATGAGAGGCAATATGTGCATAATGTACAAATAGACATGAAAAAGAGTGGGTTGCTAAAGCCTTCTGAAAATGTTTTGGGTTTTTGTGAACAAGTTTCTTTTGTAGATACTATGGGTGAGCTTGATGCTATAATGAGGTCTAGTTTGCATCTTGAAAATGAAGTTGTGGAAGTTTGCTCTATGGAAATGTATCAAGTAATAGAAGTCTTTAAAGAAAGCCAAACAGTTGGCCCAGAAGTCCTTGATGCTATAATGAGGTCTAGTTTGCATCTTGAAAATGAAGTTGTGGAAGTTTGCTCTATGGAAATGTATCAAGTAATAGAAGCCTTTAAAGAAAGCCAAACAGTTGGCCCATAAGTCCATGTTGAAACTAAATACAAGAGTGTAGCAAAGAAGGTGAAACCAGTAGCTTCACCCTTACCACCCAACAACAAGGAAAAGATTGAACAGGCTTCTTTACAACCAAGTTTGCGGAATCCTAAAAAGATCGGGCATACCTTCACAAAGGAGTCCTTTCAAGAGTTGCAGATTGGTTGCGAAGAGTTTCTAACACAGGAGGAGACAAAGTGCTTCAAAGAAATGCTTTCAAAGCATGGTAAGGCTTTTGCATTTGAGCCACATGAGATAGGATGTGTTGATCCTTATATTGTAGCTCCTATGGTAATTTTCACAATACCTCATGTGCCTTGGAATCTACGGCCTATTCCGGTTCCAAAGGCTCATTTGCCAAAGTTAGTAGAGCTACTGAATGAGAAAATCAAAATGGGAATCTTGGAGCCTTCTTGTGCTCCATACTCAAACAGGTGGTTCACAGTTCCAAAGAAGAATGGTTCTCTACGCTTCATCCAAGATATGCAACCAGTGAACAAGGTGACAATTAGAAATGTAGGTACAGGTCCAATTGTGGATGAATTTGCAGGGGCGTTTGTAGGGAGGGCAATCTACTCAATGGGGGATCTCTACTCAGGGTATGATCAATTTCAGCTTGCAATCGAAAGCAGAGACTTGACAACCATGAGGACACCTTTGGGTTTGGTAAGGATGTGTACCTTGCCACAGGGAGCAACCAACTCGGTTGCACATATGATGAATGGGATGAATAAGGTCTTACGTGACTTTATTCCTCAAATCACAATGCCTTTCATTGATGATTTTCCTATCAAAGGATGTGAAGAAAGTGACAAAGATGAAGCTTTGGATCTCAAGGGATGTCGCAGGTTTGTGGTAAATCACATAGATGATTGTGATAAAATTTTGTCCAGGTTGGAAGAAGTGAATCTTACATTGTCAGGGAAAAAGTCTATGTTTGGTGTCAAAGAAGTGCTCATTGTGGGGCACATGTGCGGGCCATATGGTAGGAAACCTTGTCCATCAAAGGTAGATGCCATCCAAAGAATGAAAGAAACATGCACTAGCATCACTGAGGTTAGAAGGTTTCTGGGAGCATGTGTTTCTATGTTATTTGGATTCCACATTATGCACATGTAGCTGATCCTCTTTATCAGCTACTTAGAAAGAATCAAAAGTTTAAATGGACAGAAGCACATGTAAAATCCATGAAAAAGCTAAAGGAGTTACTCCAGTCAGCAACTACTTTGAGAAAGGTAGACTATGAGTGTCAAAGGCCAGTGATTGTGACAGTAGATACCAGTCCTACAGGGATTGGATGGGCAATAGGGCAAGATGACAAAGAAGGACACAGGTATGTGGTAAGATTTGGAGCAAAGGTACTAAGTGCTCGCTAAAGAAACTATCCACAGATAAAGAGAGAGTTATCGGGTATGGTTACAGCCTTGAAAAGTGGGAAAGAGTACCTAATTGGTGCATGTGTGGTTGTAGAAATAGATTGTCTACCACTTCTTGGGATGATTACAAGCTGCTCAACACCAGACATTGCTATGTTGCGGTGGATTGCCTACATTAAGTCCTTAAATCCCGAGTTTAAGCACATTGCAGGTAAAGACAATACAGTGGCAGATATGCTATCAAGGGCAAGGTATGAAGATGAGTCACAAATGATTGATGAGGGAGATGATGTAGGCACAAAATTCTATTCTATCTCTCATGTCAAAGGTAACAATGTCTGCATGACTAATTCACTTGAATTGTTCTTGAAAGATCTTTATGAAGGTGATTGGCTTTCTATTGGAAGGTACTTGAGTACTCTAACAAAACAGGATGATTGGTCTGAACAAGAATTCAAGAGGATACGCAGGAAAGCATATGGGTACTTTTTAAGGGATGGTTACTTGTGGAAGCATCCTAAACAAAACGGGTTATATGTAAAAAAGAGACCCAAGTAAAGCTCATGCAAGAGTTTCATGAGAGTCTATGGACTGGACACAGGGGTGTGTGGGCAACCTTCTCCAAGTTGAAAGAAAAATACTGGTGGAAGGGTATGTATAAAGATGTATCTCAGTTTGTAGAATCATGTGTAACTTGT
This sequence comes from Adiantum capillus-veneris, assembly GCF_014529385.1. NCBI lineage: Eukaryota > Viridiplantae > Streptophyta > Polypodiopsida > Polypodiales > Pteridaceae > Adiantum > Adiantum capillus-veneris. Next base: position 74,945,341 of record NC_140932.1, on the reverse strand, counting down.
CAAATGTATTCAAATGTTCGACATCGTGATGGATTGCACCCTACATATCCACTAGCCATGCACTATAAATGGGTTGTGGATCTAGTCACGATGCCTTTAGGACTCTGGCATATGAGATACTTGGTTCTTGCACGAGAGGACCTAACTAACCAGGTTGAAGGAAGAGCATTAAGAGCTAAGACCACAGAAGCTGTGTGCAAATTCCTTCTTGATGAGGTGATTTGCCGTTATGGTTGTGTGGGAAAAATCACTGCAGATCGAGGTGAACTGGATCCCGAAGAAGCAAGGGAGTTCTTTTCTAGATTAGGGATCAAGATTTCTCTTACTACAACTTACAACCCTGAAGGCAATGGAAAGAGTGAAAGAGGGCATCCTCCTATCATCAAAGCTTTGGCCAAGGCTTGCGAAAGAAGAGTTGGTGAGTGGCCAAAATTGTTACCATATGCTTTATGGCCTGATCATACAACACATAGCTCAGTAACTGGCTACATGCCTGCGGAGCTAATGCATGGTCAAAAGCCAGTGATGCCGATTGAGGATACAATTCCCACATGGAATGTACTACCTTGGCAAGAGGGGCTTAGTAGGGAAGATCTCCTTGCACTGCGTATAAGGCAGCTAGAGAGAAGACCTGGAGACATTGAAGCTGCAAAAGAACGACTCAAAAATGCAAGGTTGAAAAACAAGGACTATTTTGATAAGCGACATCGACTCAGGAGCAAAGCAATTGACAAAGGTGACTGGGTTTTAGTGTATGATAATAGCCTTGATAACCAGCACACAGTCATGCGTAAGTTCTCAAAAAGATGGTTTGGACCGTATGTTGTAAAGCATGTGCATGAAAATGCTACTTATAGCTTGTCTGAACTAGATGGTACAGAAGTAAAGATTCCCATTGCAGGAAAAAGGATTAAAATGTTTAAGAGAAGAGGAGACAATGATCTAGAAGATATGGATGAGGAAGAAGAGAAAAACACAGGTGAAGATCAAAGTGAACATGAAGCTCTGGAATCATCCAGTGAAGAAGAAGACAAGGAATATGTACAAGAGGTCTAATCTTACAAAGAGACAATGTGGCACATACCGGAGGATGTGCAGGTTTAGAGGGGGTGGATGTCGTGTTGTGACACGTACATAGTGGGAACGCATGCTACAAGATCTATCTTGTATTTTTTTAGATACATAATTATATTTCCTATAGTGTACATATGCATATTTAAGTACAATAATAAGCCTTCTATCTCATCCTATTATTTTTCTCAAGGGTAACATATCCTTACTTTACCATCAGAAAATACTATGGGAAAAGCATCAATAGCTCCGTCTCTTTAACTTGGGGCAAAAAGCATTGATTCTTTATTTCTACTATTTCATTATCATCTCACACCCTAGCTAGATCCTATATCTAGGGTAAACTCCAATATATATATATTCTATGTATTTTTTATACTTTTCTTATATTTCTTTTTAAATAGCTACTAGGAGAGAATCAAATCCTAGTGGGACACTAGGTGGCATGATTTCAAAGATACACTTATTTTAATGCATTATTGCAAGAATGATTACAAAACTTTGTCAAGGAGCAATGTCATGCTTTCATATGGCATGAGGTGTCCTTTGGAATTAAATGAAAGTTTAGGCTAAGGAGACCACATGAAGACTTTTGCTGCCATAAATGGACCCTATTTTGATGAATTTTTTACACAAGGTTCCAATCCGAATTGGAAAACGATTTTAAAATAAAAATCGTAGCTAATGAGCTGAAGTTTTTGCCCATATTTTTACTTTTTTATTTGGAGCCACGGTTGAGGAGATATGATCAAAATACTGAACCCCAGTCTGCCCACATCATGCAGGGACAACTCATTTCCAACTTTTCCAATTCCTGTTCACACTGGCTCCTCTCTTCTTGTGTAAACCCTTGTGGGTTCCCTTCACCTATAAAAGGGGACCTCTTCTTCCTTGGAAAGAACTCAAGCATTCAAGCCATTGATGAGAAGAATTCTTGAGGGAGTGAGTAGTAATGCCTAATTGTACTTAGCCATTAACATAAGCCCAAGCCTACACTTTCTCCTAAAGGGAGACTAGCCATTCTTGCATCAAGCTAACCTTGGAAGATCAACTCTAATCAAAGAAGGTTTTGCACTTGGTGTATCAATCAAAGTGGAATTATCCACTCTTCTTCTCTCTCCCATCAATAATGGTGCCGAAGGGTTTCAAGTAAGATGTGTTTTACATTGATGTTTGGAGGCCGGTATTACATGCTAAGATAGGCAAAATAGAGCTTTTAATTCTCCATTTTGTGAAGTTCTAAGTTTTCATAGAGCACGATTGTTAACAAAGGGTTGAATGGATTTTTGGCTTGCTTGCATCAAATTGTAGTTTCTCTATTTATAATGGAAAGTCTTTTCAAGGAGGGGTCAACCTCATGAAATCTTTCCCTCTACAGTGTGTTGATGTTAATTTTTTGCTTGTCTTAGATATCTTTATCATCAGTAATTCATTAATCATGAAGCCATCACCAGATTAATCAATTGCAAGTTTCAATTTAGTTACAAAAATGGGTGTTGCAATTAAAACTACCTTAAGCATATCAAAACTATGTTGTTTCTCTTTGTCCCAATAGTAAAGGTTTTTCCTTGAGCCTTTAATTGGGTTAGTCATAAAACTAAACTGGGATACTAGAGAAAACTTGAAGCTCTTTTAGATTAGAAGGATGAGGCCATTGAAAAGTTATGTTTACCTTAGTTGGATCCATTTGTAGGCCAGCATAAGAGATATTCATACCCTAAGTGATTGATTTTTGTTTTCAAGAGGAAGTGAAGAGGCGGTATAAATTGGATTGTGTGTGTTAGAGGGGAGCCAATTTTTTTGCAATTGCCATTAAATTCAAGCATGATCGCATATTTGGGATTGAACACCATAATTAATCAATTTACACACTAATTACACGATAATTTTGAAGAAACTTTTACCAGAATAATGGTGTAATTTGAAAACTTACAAAAAAATTCTTACGTGTCCCCAGGGGTCTAAAAGACCACAGTAGCTCGTTGTAAGAAAATGCTTGGATTACTTTTATGTGTCCTTAAACTACCCAAAAGTAATCTAGCCCACTGCAAAAAAATCAACAAGTGGTAAAATCCCAAACATCCTTGGAGCATCTTCAATTTGGACACTCTTATTGCCTCATATAGTGGGGCTTAGGCCTCATGCTTCATATCATTGTATGCAAGCCTCTTTGTGTCCTTGATTGTGGCATTCATTCATAGGTCTATGGCTTAAACATCTCCTCATCCAAGGGGCATTGGACGCCTCCTTTAAAATCCAAACTTGAAGGTGTTTCAACCTCTGGTGCCCTATTTTCTATTTGGGTGGGTTTCTTGCAAACATGCTTGCAAGTTAAAGAATTGTTGTGTAAAATACACCATCAAAGTCCTGACGAGTTGAAGTTAGGTGGTATTATTACACAAAATGCACAATACATGCATAAAAGTCATCATAGTGCTTTTTCTCAAACATGCCAATGAGTTGTGGTCAACAAAAAATATATTATCATAGATATTCACCATATTCATGAATGTGTTACATCGCACCAAGTTGTCAAGATAGTTGTTGCTCAAGGAGGGATTGGGTAGACATTGTTGGAACTAGGGTTGAAGAGAAACACACAGCTTGGAGAAGATGAAGAAGCTCAAGGAACACAATAGATAGTAGTATTGATTAGTGAAAAATGGAAAGATAAGTTAACCCTAGAGTGATGGGTGTAAATACAATGAACAGGGGGAAAAACCTCCTAGTGAGGGAAAAAATGCCTTGGCGTCCTAAGTGTGTTCACACACATCACTACCACATATTTATGGTAACAAAATCCCCCCCCCCGAGAGTGATGTAGTGAATGAGAGCTGGCACATAGTGTATAGGGAAGAGCCGTGTCCCTAGTGCATGATCAATTCAAAAATGAGAGTAAGACCAAATATTTGCAAAAAGCTTTGAACTTCTCGTGAGGTAATGCCTTTATTAACAGATCTGCAAGGTTGTCTTGTGTTGGCACATAAGCCAAGCTAATCTCTTCTGCCGAGAGTCTCTCCTTGATATAGTGATAATGCACCTCAATGTGCTTTCTACGAGCATGATTGGGTTCCTCACAACTGCCAATGCGCTCTGACTTGTAATGTGGATGATGTTGGCAGTTTCATGTCCAACACCCAAATCATCCATACGGCATCTGAGCCATACACACTCAATCATAGTTGTGTAGATTTCCATGTACTTAGCCTCACAACTGGAAGTGGCCATAGTAGGTTTCTTATTGCTCAACCATGATATGCATGAATTGTCAAGCATGAAAAGAAAACCACTTATGGACACTCACGTGTCAAAACTAGCCCAAATTTGAGTCTAAAAAAGCATGTAAATCTGGCGGCAATGACCTTCCTTGGGATAAAACAACACAAGATGCAAAGTGCCACGCAAGTAGAAAAAACTACTCTTGAAAACCTACCAATGCTTAGACCCTAGTCTATGCCTAAATTTGATGACCTATGAGACTGCAAACTGAATATCATGCCTCATGTTACATACATAAATAAGGCATCTAACAATAGTTTGATAAAGAGTGATATCGACAAGATCACCATCATCATGAAGATTCAATTTCAAACCTGGTTTTATGGGAATAGGTTTGCATTCCTCAAGTCCAAAATTACATAGCAATGTCTCTATTTAACTTGTTTGACACAAGGCAATACCACCATCACATTGCTTAAATTGAATGCCTAAGTAATGATGCAACATCCCCGAATCTTTCATCTTGAAAGTAGCATTCAAATCAGCCTTGAATTCAACAATATGCATCTCATTTGGTCTAGTGATAAAAAAATCATCAACATAAAGAATGATGTTGAGAAGTACATCACCCTCACACTTTACATACAAAGTGCTTTCTGTTGGGCTGTTATGAAAGCCTCATTTAACCAAATGATTGTTAGATTTCTTATACCAAGCACGAGGAGATTGCTTCAACCCATACAAAGCCATTAGAGAGAATATGAACCCCAAAAAGGCCCTTTAGGGTCAAAGATGACTGTGGAATATACTCTCTACATCAATGAGAATGGGGGTGTGGCCACGTTATCACCAGTTTTTTGCATTTTTCCAAATGGCCATAACTTGAGCAATTTAACTTCAAATTTGTTGGTTAATAGTGCATTTGACTTGCGTGACCGAGATCTTTTAATAGATATATTACAAGATATAGTTTTGAGGCATGCAGGTATGGCTATCCATGCCTCCTCTTTTATGTCCTATTGTTGACTAAAATCTAATTGATTGCTCTTACAAGGCCCTAATGGGCTTCATATTTTTCCTAATGATTTTCTTACATTTGCACACTTTAATGAACAAATTGAGAGGCTGCATATAATAAAAATCCTCAAATATATCACCATTCAAGAAAGCAGTCACAATTAGTAATTGATGTACATCCCATCCAAATGAACTACCAATGCACATAGAAAAGGCATAGTAGCCATACGACAAGTGAGAGAAAAAGTCTCTTAAAAATATATGCCTTTATGTTGTGCATAAATTTTTGCAATAAATGGAGCCTTAGAGTTATCAATCTAACCATTCGGCATACATTTCAACTTGTAAAACCACTTTGTATGAGAAGCCTTTTTGCCAAGAGGCAAATCACATAAAGTCCATGTGTCATTTTCTCTAAGTGCATCATATTTTGATTGCATGGTAGCCATCCACTTTTCAAAATTATGTGCTTCATCAAAAGACAAAGTCCTCAACATCACATAAACTAGAAACAGCTAAAGCATAAAAATCTGATGCATAAGATGCATGGCAAGAACCTGAACGAGTACGACTAGAAAGAAGTACATCCAATTTACTATCATGCAAAGATGCACCAACCATTTTGGCATACCTCTAGCATGCTCATTCTTATCCCTTTCCACATTAAGTACATCTACATTAATGATAGGTTGATTTGTAGCATTTTTTGAAATTCTTGTACGCTATACATTTGCCTCATTGTAATTCACATTCAAGTTTCCACCACTGAAAAGAGGAAACAAACTATCATAAATGTCTTGTGAGCTTACATTACTGTCTCTAGTACATGACAACAAGGGCTGAATAGAATCTTCCACAAACACAACACCTCATGAAACCAAGATACATTTTGTTTGCGGATGATACAACATGTAACCTTTACTTTCAATACTATAAGCATGATAGGGTCAAGACAAAATGAATGTGGCAAAGCTTGACTTTTGACCATACAATGGTTCCATTTCCAAACGCGACTTGCTTTTTTTTCAACAACACCATGTTTTTGAGTTGCATATGACATTCTACATTAGTTTTTTATCTCATGACTAGCCAAAAATGCATTAAACTCATGAGACATATACTCCCCCCTTGATCAGAATGAAGGGTGCCTATAGTACATTTAGAAATATTTTCACAAAGCCAAAAATTTCTTGAAGCACATAAACACTTTGGACTTAGCTTTAATTGGATATACATGATACATGCCTAGAGTAATCATCAACAAAACTCATGAAGTATAGGTAATTGCCTAAGGATGAAGTTTTCATAGGCCCACAAACATCACTATGCAAGGGTTGCAATCTGCATGTAGCCATAAACGAACAATAGTTCCAAAAACTTGAACGCAACATATTACCCAAAATACAACCTTCACAAACATGCAACACAGGTGCTTCAAGAGTGGCAAAAAAGCCACCAAATCAGATTTTTGCAAATGCAGTAAATTGACAAAATTTTGCTGCCCAAAATATGCATGCCAATGCTTTGCATTTGAACGACCTTTGAATCCACAAATCCATTTTCAAAATGCCTCCCATGCTTGTCATACAAAGTAATCTTATATAGCCCACAACATAAAATGCCAAATACAACAATTTCATCACCAAAACTGAGATCATGAACTATACATCTATCATCCACAAATTTCACAACAAGACCAAGTCAAACAAGTGAAGCTACATACAAAAGGTTCTTTTTTATCGCAGGTACATAGTGCATCAACAAGTGTGAAATAATTTCCATTCGTAGTACTCAGCACAATCTTTCCCACTCCGTTGACCAGATAAGAAGAATTGTTGGTGCAAGTGACTATGTTCCCATGAGGGACAGCCTCGAGAGAGGTAAACAATTCATGATGTGATGTAATGTGCTTTGTATAACCACTATCAAAGTACCACACATGTTAATCTGCACCAACTGACATACATGCATCATGGATAGAAGGATCATAAGTGCATTTTGCACTAAATGCCCACTCTGCATTTACATTAACATCACAATATCCTTTCACAGAAGATTATACAATAGTTGCACTTGTAGTGGAGCGAGCCTCTTTTTTCTTGGCCTCTTTTGCCTTCAATTTAGGACACTGCTTAATCAAGTGATCATTGGTATTGCAATAATGGCAACACATCTTCTTTTGCCCTTTTCACCCAAATTCCTAGACGAAGTGATGCCAACAAAAGCATTAGGAACATGTGATTTTCCACTCGTGGAAGAACTATGAGAAGTGGCTACATTGTTGTTACCACTTTTTCTTTGAGCAACAACAAAAGCTTGTTCAACTACACGCTATTTAGCCTTGTTCTTTCTTGAAAGTGACTCTTGCAATAGCAATGTACAAAACAACACTTCAAATTTGACAGCATGAGGATTTCCTTGGGTCATAAGACTACAAGTACTAGCATAATCTTGGTAAGAATCTGGGAATGCATCAAGAACAGTCTGCACAAGTGAACTGTCAAAAATGACTTTGGCTGCAGAAATGAGCTGCTCATTAATAACCTTGATACCAACAAGGAAACTGTCCATGCCATCTTCCTCATGCATAATCTTTGACTCCAGCTCTTTACACAACAATGCAAATTTAGCCTCATTGAGACTTGCATAAAGACCGGCCTGAATATCCCAAGCCTATTTAGGCAAAACAACTCTAGCAGCAGTAAACCTGCTAGAACTTGCAACATCCTCAATAGAGCCTATATCCACAAAAGTGGGATGTACGTCCATGCCCTACACAACATTACAAACACCCTTTGAGACAAGCACATGCATCATCGTGTAAGCCCACATTGATGGGTAGTTATCCCCATCCAATTTTTCCTCATTATCTTGAAAACATATGTGCTGCTGTCAATGATGGTGAGTGCTACACTTGATGTGAAAACTATAGTGAAAGAGGAAAGATGTAGTAGGACTAAAAGTGCTACCTCCTAGTGAGGGAAAAAGTGCCTTGGTGGTCCTAAGTGTGTTCACACACATCACTGCCACACACATATATGGTAACACTCACTTTCTTTCCTCTCTCTCTCTCTCTCTCTCTCTCTCTCTCTCTCTCTCTCTCTCTCTCTCTCTCTCTCTCTCTCTCTCTCTAGTTTCATAATCTTTTTCTTGCAACACACGTTGATCAAACATTGGGAGCCGTTGAAAGCAAACATTCATTTTTTAAAACTCTCTCTCTCTCTCTCTCTCTATATATATATATATATATATATATATATATATATATGTATATATATATATATATATAATATCTTATAATCTTCATTTTCATCCCAATCTTACCGTTATTGGGTTTTGGTCACCAACACACCTCAATCAAACATTGGGAGCCTTAAAATGCAAACCTCTTTTTTTTTAACACTCTCTCTCTCTCTCTCTCTCTCTCTCTCTCTCTCTCTCTCTCTCCCCGATAATAATAAAATATATCTTCTACCTTTCTTTCTTGCACACTCATGCACGAGGACAAGGGAGAGACAAGAATACACCCAAATCATTTAACAACGAGAAAAAGTTAAGGGTTCTAAAATTAAAATAATCCAAACCAAGTTTGTTAGGGTCAATACATTGCAAAAACAGAAGTGAAAAAATCATCCCATCATTGGGCTTTACTCTAGGTTTGGATATGTGAGTTCACGGCTAAGATCATTGTAGAGATCCACCTTGCCAAGCACTGACTGATGAATGAACATGTCTTCATTTTGGCTCAATCAAGAACTCTCAAATTGATGAGGTACAAGTTCTTGCAAGACAAATATTATTTTTTCTTAGTTTCCCTGTCGTGAAATTAGGGCATGTGTATAGGGCTCATCCTTGATGTGTACTTCATACACCCACCCCTACATGTCCGTCTCCTATATGTGAATCCACCTTGAGGACTTCATGTACATTGTCTAAAATGCATATCTCTTTAATCACCTCGGTCTTGAAACTAGGAACCAAATCAAAAACAAAATTGTCTCCTCTGAAATGGAAGTGCAAAATTTGACTCATATGCCATTTCTTGATAATGAACCACTACTACCTGCCTTTGTTGAGCCGAAGAGGAATCACCTCCAGCCTTAGAGGATTTTGCATTGTAATTGTATCCATTTGAGGTATGTGCCAACTACCTCCACTCAAAATCCTCCTTCAAGCAATGTCTCAACTTCTTTGTCTGTGAGATTTGTTTCTCTATTGATGACAAGCCAAATTTTTAGTGGAGGACTTGGCCTTGATTCTAGTTATGGTCCACCACATAACAATGAATTACATGGTTATGATAAAACCAAAACCATTGCGTAAGTAGCCCATTTGGATGGTTGATATATCCCTCAAATGATGGTGCAAGAGTCTCACTATACGTTTTCCACATCTTCTTCCTCCATTGAGTGCGTATGTGCCAGTACATGTTACACGGCTACCTAGAGGGGTAATTTGAATTGCCCACATAGCTTCATTGACCTTCTTTTTCAAAACACAAGCATTTGCCTTGTCCTTTGAACTCTCACTCCCATATCCAATCTTTGAATCCTCACTCCTTAGGAAAAATATAAACCCTCAAGGGACACTTTGGGATTAAGCAAGAGGGTGGCGGAGCAAGAGGGTGGTGGAGCAAGAGGGTGGCGGACATACTCTATATCCTCAAAAATGTAGGGGATAAGGTAGTCTTACACATTTTAAATGCTTCTTACCTAGTGAGAAGATGGGGGGACCACTTTAACCTCCTTTCCCTCCTTTCTTGACTCGGATTTAAAAATACCCTAAAAATTTGAAATTTTCCAAAATTTTCAGTTTTCATATTTCCCCTCCTCAAAAACCCCCAAATCTATTTATGGTCAAAAAATATATTTTGAACCTTTAAAAGTCACAAACGTGCATCCAAAAGCCAAAAAAATTGGTTTTTATTTTTATTTTTCAAAACATCATTTTGAACTTTCAAAAGTCCCTCCAAACATATCCCATAACTAAAAAGTGATTCTCTCTCTCTCTCTCTAAAATTCCTTTCCCAAGCCCTTCATTTTTTGCAACAATCACATTTACCTTATACTCCAACATTCTCTCTCTACTAACCTTCTCCAACCTACATTACTGAGCACCAAGCAAGTGCCTCCTCTTTATCTCCCTTTTCCACCTCCCATTGCTACACAATGCAAGTTCATCCTTTATGTCACCTACATTGTAGTACTAAGAAATCTCCTTGCCCTTCTCTCCACCTCCCTACTCCCATTCTCACACCAAGCAATATCCTTTCTCTTCTCTCCCCCTTTCACCCCCCTTCTAACACCAAGAAAGCAAGATGGTGAGTGGGTGCCACAAGAGCTCACCAAACGTTTAGCACATGCAACCATCCACTACTAGCCCCCAACATGTTTGAGAGAGCAAAATTTTGAACCACCGTAGGAAGGGAAGTCTCCCTGGATTTGAGATTGCAAGGACAAGGGGACCATAACTACAGTGTAATATGTTTTCCAATCTCAAGGAAGCAATTGCATATTACCCACTTCCAATAACCATGGATTTGAAACTATCAACGTGCAAGATACAATGAAGAAGGTTGATATAGGCAAAACAATGTATATGCTCTACTATTTTAAAGATTAGAAAGTTAGACAAGCTCTAAAATGAGAGAGAGAGAGAGAGAGAGAGAGAGAGGATTTTGGGGAAAATGGTTCGAAATTTGAATTGGACATGTTAGGTGGGAGAACCAAAATAAAAATTGATTCAGTGTAGAAATGTAGGAAAATTAGCCTAAAAGGTCTTTTATATATATATATATATATATATGACTTGGGGAGAAGTTTCAAGTTGAAAATGGATACAAATGATTCTTGATTATGCACATTTTTAATGATGTGGCATGGGAAAAAAAGGGTAGATGTTGACTGTGGGGAGTTAATTTCCCATCACTCTCAAAAAGGTAGAGAGAGAAAATAACTTCTTAGCTCCTCCCCCTACTTGGGCCTTAAAAAAATGCTAGAGAAATCTATGAAAAAGTAGCTTAATAAATGCACTTATCCCCTTAACCATACACAATATTAAACTATATCCCTTAAAATGAGGATTTTTTATATGGACCATGTTGTTGAGATCTCAAGCTCAACGTGCACTACTCCTAGATGACTATCATTAAAAGTCATCGTCAATGGCGCACCTCAATGGATACGCATATCTTTGCCAGTGAATCTACAGTTGGACTACATCGACTTGGTCTATGTACCAGGGTGATGGCACACTTATCCATTTTGCTCACTCACTAGCAACTCACACTAGATCGTTGTACTAGTTTTTTCTTATGTTGTATTTTCCCTTTTATGCTTTATAGACCTCTTATCTTAAGTTAGTGAAGAAGAAGAAGTAGAAGGTTTTGCCTCCATCTCTTTGTGTGTGTGTGTGTGTGTGTGTGTGTGTGTGTGTGTGTGTGTGTGTGTGTGTGTGCGCGTGCGCGTGCGTGCGCTGTCGAGAAATTTGCGGTCTTGCCAGGAAAGCACCGGGCTTATGGCTGTGAGAGTTTGTGAGAGAACTCAACAAAAACTATATGAAGGAGTTAAACCATAGATGTCATGAAGAATAGGGTTTGGAAAGAAGTGCAATCAAAGAAGACTCACTCTTTCTCTCTTGCACTCACACACACAAAGAAAGAACGCAAAAGAGAATGTCAAAACAATACGAAGATGAAAACATAAAGGCTATGGTCATATCGTATCATGGGTAATATGAAAGGGTTAATGGATGAGTTAATGGCATTCAATCTTGGCTGACCAAATAGGCTACGAATTGTTCTTTGGAATTGTAGTTTTGTGCTTACCATAATATAGATATTTTGTCTAGTGATTGGGATTAATTGTGTGTACAAATCCTCTTGGTTCATAGCAAGATAACTACATTTACATCAAAAGAAAAATTATAGTTTATGAGAGGTAGTATGATGGGATCCGGTGATAGAAGTATTTCATTGAGCCTTTCAGGGCCGAAGAGAAACACTATACGTTGTTGAAAGTGTATTTTACGGCTATTCCATACGTTAATTCTAATAGATCGTACAGAGTGAAAGCGATAGAAATGATCATCATGTGGGTTATTCATCTAGGATAGTATGTGAGAAATGTAGATATGAGAGAAGTAAAGAGATGAGAAGTTTCCCTCCCAAGCCCTATTCTTGCCCGTAGGCAATAAGGATACTGCGGGGAGAGATGTACCTGTAGCAAAGAGAACCTAGAGAGGATGAATTACTAAGAATGAGAGAGATAGGTTTGGTTAAGGAGATGAGATTAGATACATATATATGTATATGTTGGATTAGAGATGAAAATGAAAACAACAAGAACCCTCGAAGGCATTGGATTATGCAAATTGAGTAGCCTTGTGGAGAGGGAGGGATGGAATCAAAAGATAAGTAAATAATCATACTTACATAGCTTAAATCAACAGCTTCTAGGATTCAGAGAATCCCTCTTTTTGGTTCTGTTGTAATAGATTACCTTGTAAATATTGATAAGAATAGAGAAGAGAAGAAGGATCAACTTCAAAAGAGCTTTCCTATAAGCCCAAATACTCTCCATGGCTTCTAGTTGGCTCTGTGTGCGCACACATACACACACACACACTATAAACAAAGAGACGAGGTCTTGTAAAGGAGTGGCATCTCTACTATTTTTCACGGATGCCTTACCCACCATGCCTCTGTCTTGCTTTTGGCTGCTTTCTCTACTTTTTGAGTTGGCCCATCCTTTTTATGCTGAGTTTGACTAATTTTCTTATCACGGGTGATAGGCGCACTATGACCATAAGCCCCTTTTTGCATGTTCGCCTTCCAATGCAATTCCCATATTGCTCCGGAATACTGAAATTGAGGTTCGGAGACCATTTTGAACCCGTTTGAGACCTCAAAAATTTGATCCAGGTTCTTTAAATTAATTTCCACATCATAATGGACATTCCCTAAGCTTTTAAAATCCTTATGCCTATTATGCTATTTACCAGGGCTTCTTAGACGTGAAAAATGTCGTCTCAGTGTCATTTTGTGGTTGTTTTAGTTCTTGAAGAAATTTCATCCAAACACTTTATCTAAATCTTAGCAACCTTATAAATTTTCTAAGGCTTCTTCATTAATTTAGCCTTGGACTTGTCATCCCCGCTTACTTGATTGTCCATTGTAGGTCAAATATGGACATTTTCTTTCTCTAGGCTTGAGAGTGAAAATTACTCGTTTAGAAGTAAATTTTCATTTTGACAATGAAAAATATCTTTAAGTGATAAAAAAGAATTCTTAATACTGTTTGAGTAATTTAAACTTGTTAAAATTTAAATTTGGTGAGATTACTCGCCCTTAGCCATCCTAAAGTATAATCATACAAGGGAAAAAGGTAACATATTTCATTACTCAATGCACCAAACACCATTGAAAAATAGTTGCATACCCTATTTGGTACTTCTAAGAATGTAGCTACTGCAAGCGTGTTGATACTATTAGTCACACACCATCTCACAATATTATGCAACACTATATGGTACTTGAGAAGTAAAGACCTATTGCAAGAGTGTGAAACATTGGGTGCATACAAATATCATTATACAAAATGAAAACAAGAAATATTAAAGAGACAAAAAATTTGACTTCCTCAAACGTGCTTATACATCCATGTCTTGTTCTTTACCCAACATGCGTGTATGGTTGTAATTCTCAACTAAAGAGAGAGATTCATTAAGTTGGAGTTCCATCATCCATTTTGCATCATTAAAAGAATAGTTCTTACACTTAGCTGAATACTTACACAAAAAATTACCACCTTCATGTCGTAAGATGACTACTAATTGGAGTATTTCATCTTTTTCATTGAATTCAAAAGGATCTTTATGTATGGGCTCTATATGAGGAATTCCCTTAAGTGGCTTTATAAAGGTAACATGAAAAGTAATACATATGAATTTGAATCGGATGGAAGCTTAAGCTTATGAGCCTAGTTTTGCTTTGAACCTAAAGTAGTCCATAAGAATTATGAGATAGCTTTGTGTAACCTTTATAAACTTTAGCGAAACCTAATCATCATCATTGAATGTAAAAGCATTGCAATGTTATCTATAGCTAGTTTTTGTTTATGTTGAGAGTAGCTTATGGCATCCTTAACTTTTTAAAATATAGTTTGAAAATTGTGCACATTCATCAACAATGAAGATCTTCTTATTTATTCTCAAGATAGGAGGAACCCTAGATCTTCTTCAAAAATCTCATATGAAAATTTTCTAGTAGAAGTGTGCCCGGTGTTGTTGCATATTCTACAAGTAGTAGATATGTTTCCCACTAATTTGTTTGGCCTACCTCATTGAAATAATAATTAGGTGGACCCAAAATAGTGACGTTATCAATTTCACTCTACTGCTTTGTATGTGGGTGATAAGTAGATCAGCCTTATACCTAGATTTTCAAACAATCCTCACTAGAAGAGACTTGTCACCCGTCAATCCCTAGCAGAGAAAATTTGGTAGGCCATGATATTTGAAGATATGAGAGATAGACAAATTAGCCATATGATGAGGTTTCATGGTCTTCTTGACATATATAAAGTTTTCTTGTTTGCGAAATGTGTATACTATTTCCCAAATACCATTGTTGCCATGAAGAGACTTAGATAAACCAAAAATAAATCCATAGTTATATTCTTCCATGGAACCTTGGGATATGAGAAATGGTAATAGTATACCTGGTTCCTTGCCACTATCACATTTAATTTATGGGCACATCATACATTGTGTAACATAATCATGAATATCATGTTTCATTGATGGCCAATAGAAATATTTCTCTATAGCATGAATGGTAGTTGCTACTACCACTACCTACCAATCTTCTAGAGGTACGTAGCTACATGGTGTAGCTTGGATCGCTCCATGAAGTTCTCTCCACCAAAAGCAAGATCAAATTGTTGAATAAATTCAATATTTTATCAATATTTCCATAGTTTCTTTAAATGAAAGGAAAGTGATTCTTATCGCCTTCTTTAAATGTTTGTGTACGACAACCTATCTTCCATGTAGGGTGAGAACAATTGTGTCCTCTCTTCATCTTACCTTTAGTGACATAACGGGCTCACTCAGGGTAATATTTCTCCAAGGAATCATAAGAGAAGAGGATGAAGGTGGTATCATCCGTCTTTTTCTTTGTCTTCAAGATGATCTTGTATGATCACTTGACTCCTCTAGGGAAGACAAAGAGCTAGAGCTAGGGGCTTGTCCGTTTATGCTTGGTTTTACACTCTAGAGAGCGGTTAACATGTTGTCTACAAGATTCTACCTTATCATTTGAGGAATTTTTGCTTTTGCTATCACTATATTTGGAGTGGATTGCATGATTAGTCCTTCTATTTTGTGTAGGAGAGTGTCATTTAGAAGAAGCTAATCTTCTCCCCTTCCATGCATCAACAACTCTATTATGTGCTGGAGGACATGAGGTGATGCACTTTGCCTCCTATTTGAGTGAGAAGACTCGAGAGAGAGATTTGTCCCTTTCTCTTGATTGGCCTTTGACAAACCAAGATTGGCTTCCTTTGAAATAGTCTCCATAGCTTGTACTCATCCCGTGGGAGAAATTACATTGTTAGCCTATAATTGTGCATGGATGACTACTTCCAAGTTTGGATTTCTTTGTGCTTTTTGTGAAAAAACATCATGATTTCTTTGCGCTTCTTGTGCAAAAACATCATAACCATTAAAATTCATCCCTAACAAGTTTGTGTCAATTTTTTGAATCTCAAACATCATGAATTTTATCTTGTGATGAGAATAGGAGAATTCACATAACATCTACACACGTGATTGCCATTGGACCATTCATTCTTCATTAAGAAACAAAGACCAATTATGCTTGATGTGAACGTAACTATATTGAAACTTGCAATTGATTAATTTAATGTTTGCCTAATTAATCAATTAACTGATGATAAAGATATTCTAAACAAGTAAAAAATAAACATGGACATAGTGTATCAAACCTTAACAAGCTTTAGCCTACTTTAGGCATAAATTCACCTTAGAATAGATAGCATGTTTGGGTGAACAACCAAGCATCATTCCCACATACATATTCAAACTATTATGCTTACAACAACCAAAATCAAGAAGAAGATTATTAACATGACACGACACAACATTGAGGGCCAAAATTCATGAGAATTGACTCCACTCAAAAGCATTTTCATTACTAAGTTTTTGGCAGTTTGACCTTGTATGTGCAAGTTATGAGACTCATTATGTGAAGACCACTTTTTTCCTCCTTTTCAAAAATATTGTAACGTTGAATTTCTAAGAGGAATGAGGAAGATTCCAAAGTGTGGGAGTATGAACCTAGAGATTTAGCATCTTTAGGTATTTTTGAAGAGTAGAATGAATGTTTTAAGCTCTCATGCCCATCCACAAGCCCTTCTATCCACTTTTCTTCTTGTTCCGACCACCACCATAAGCCAAATTTTGTCATTTAAAGCCTCATAAAATTCTTGTGAGATCTTAGAAAAATTTTCCATGCACTTATAAAGTGGAATTCATTTGTTGGAACTTCCATAGCCATGATTGCATTTCCTTTCATGCCTCATTGTCCTTAAAAATGTGTTTTTTGTGCTCTCTCTCTCTCTCTCTCTCTCTCTCTCTCTCTCTCTCTCTCTCTCTCTCTCTACTATAATCATTTCTAGAGAGAAAAAGGCCATGGGAAAGCCTAAAATACATCAAAATTAAATTCATGAGACCGTAACCCTTGAAAGGAAATTAAATTAATGCGCTCTGTGAAGACATAGAAATTCACAAAACAAGAAATCAGAAGCTTTGTTTTACCCAATCTTTGCCTGTAATACCAGCCTCCCTCTTGAAGGCATCTAATTAAGAAAATCGGGAAGCCCTCTGGAGAGAGAGAGAGAGAGGCAAATCAAAAGATGAGTAACTAATCATGCTAACACATTTTATATGAGAAGCTTTTGGGATTTAAATAATCCCTCTTCTTCATTGTTCCATTATAGATTACATTGAGAATGTAGATAAGAACAGATAACATAAGAAGAAGGCTCCAAAAGAGCTTTCCAATGATCCTAAGAACTCTCCATGTATATCAGCTACCTCTCAATACACACACAGACACACCCAAACAGAGAGAGGGTGTCCTATGAAGGAGCGGCATCTGCTATTTTTCTTAGATGCCTTGCCCGCCATGCCTTTGTCTTACTTTTGGTCCCCTTCCTTTACTTTTTTTCTAGACCGCTCCTTTGCATGCTAAGTTTGAGTGATTTCTTATCACAAGCATTAGGTGCACTTATCATCAAGCCCCTCTTCACATGTTGGCCTTCCATTGTAGTGCTCTCATTGCTCCTAAAATTTTGAGATCAAGGTTTTGGGGCCATTTTGAACTTAATTTGATCTCAAAAAGTTATGTCAAGTTCCTTAAATAATTTCCCATACCATATTTTTTGGGTTGTTTTGTTCTAAAAAACATCCATTGAAATTCTTTGACCAAATCTTAGTGGTTTGTGAATGTTCTAAGGCTTCTTTATTACTTTAGCCTCAAACTGATCATTTTAGTCTAAGGCTTCTTTATTACTTCAGTTTTAGATTGATCAAATTAGATATAATGACATTTTCTCTCTTTGGGGTCTAGAGAGAAATTACTTGTCTAGCATTAAATTTTCATTTTTATCACTCTAAAATATATTTAAGTGATCTTTAGACTTGTCAAAATTCAAATTTGATAATGATTTTAACTATTCTTGATCCTCTAAAACCATTTGTGCTTGAAACAGATGCAAGTAACAAAGCTATTGGAGCATTATTATTGCAAGAACTATGGCTTGTTGCTTTTGAAAGAAAAAGGTTGGATTTCACTCAGCAAAAAATTTATGCTTATTAACGTGGGCTTTATGCCATCATTCATGCTTTGAAGCAATGTTGACATTGTTTGTAAGGTGATCAATTTAAAATTTTATTTGATTATGAAAGCATCAAATCATTTGCACAACAAAAAGATTTGAAAGGAGTAAAGCCAAGTGGAGTGAAATCTTTCAAGAGTATGACTATAAGTTAAGGTATTGTAAAGATTAGTACAAGGTTGTCATTGATAATTTAAGTTTAATGCTCTTGCATTTACAAAAATTCAAAGTGACTTTTTAACACTCTATTAAGGGGAAATTCAAGCATGGTCAGTCATACTTCAGGTTGTGGACTCATGTTTGGGAAAGAGATCCTCCCAACACTCAAGCCCGCGCTCAAACACAAGGTTCCAATTTAACTAGTGATGAACTTAACTGATTGAAGCATTTTTTCCATCAATAAGGAGTATATTCCACAAGGGGAGAGTAAGTGTATCGACGAACCCTGACAACAGGCATTCAATCCTTTATGAGAGTCATGATAGTCTTAGTGCAGGTCATCCCGAGAAGAAAGACCTATGCAATCTTATGTTGCCAATTCTATTGGCCATGGTTTCATAAAGTGCCAGGTTAATAAGATAAAATTATAAAATCAAGAGGGATTTTTCATCCTTTAGAGATCCTTGATGACAAGCAAAAAAATATCTCTATGGATTTCATAGTAGGACTTCCAACTACTATAGGTGGATGAATCATTTGGGTAGTGGTTGACCATCTCACTAAGATGTGTAGGCTTATTCCTTCTAAGATTTCTGTTAAAAACTCTAGAATCAACAAGCATGTTCATAGAGACCCTCTGCAAGTTGTATGGTTTGCCGATTATTGTGAGTGATGGTGATCGTAAGTTCAATAGCCATTTTTTGCGTGCAGTATTCTAAAATCCAGATACTAAGTTGAGTTTAAGTATGGTTGATCATCCTAGAATAGACGGTTGAATTGAACAAGTAAATCAAGTCATAGAGGATATGTTACGTGCTTATGTAAGTAAGAAACAGTTGGATAAGGAATATTGTCTACCAATTTTGAAATTTTCTTGCAATAGTGTCAAGCATGTGTTCAACCCCTTCATGTTAATGTATGGCTTTCAATATTTTTTAGCAATTTTGTTTGGTCTAGCCAATGAGAATATCCATCAATTCAAGGACTTTTTGTAGGATCACATTTCCATGTTACGTGTTGCTCGTTTAAATGTTAAACAAGCACACAATAGATTATATTATAATGAGAAACGATTGTTGATTACTTTTGAAGAAGGTGATCAAGTTTTTCTATGTGTACAAGAACATTCCAAAAGTCCCAAGGCTGGTCAAGATCTCAACTTATCTCCTCACTATTGTGGTTTATTTAAGTTCATACAACGAATTGGTGTAGTTGCCTATAAGTTGGATTTGCCGACTTCTTCACAAGTCCATCCACAATGTGTTTCATGTTAGTTTTTTGAGGAAATGACTAAGCATTGTTGATATTGTTGTGGATCTAAATGTTTTGGTCAAGTTTATCAACCCACCAAGTTTACCTCATGAACCAAAATGTATTTTGGATTCTCATGTTTTACATACAAGACATCATCAAGTTTTCGTCAAGTGAAAAGATAAACATGAAGAGGGTTCCATTTGGGAGAACATTAGTGTGATTAAGAAATGTTTTCCCACTTTTGTTTTTGAGGATGAAGACTCTTCCAAATGGTGGGAGAATATTATGGACAATGACCTTATGGGCAAGGCCCAACTAGTGGCCATATAGGAAAGGTCCCTAGGGTAGGCCCGACCACTTGCATGGTAGGAAATTTAGGGGCTCTGGCGGCCAAGGGCTACTTAAGGAGTGGTTGGGTGGAGATCTACAAGGCAATACGCAAGGGGTCTTACACAACCTCTCAAATGTGCAACATTAGGGCTTCACATCATAGTGACCACCTTGTACCTAATGCATGATGCAAATGTTAGGCTCGCCTTGTTGGGAGACTTCATCAATTTTAAGGCTACCTGCATAGGCAACAAAGATCTCACCACTCCTTAGTAAATAGCCACCGTATGTTCCCACTAGCATGCTCAAATTGTTTTTGAATTCTCTCTCTCTCTCTCTCTCTCTCTCTCTCTCTCTCTCTCTCTCTCTCTCTCTCTCTCCCCCCCCCCCTTGTGTGTGTGTGTGTCAATGATGGTGCTACCAGCTTATAGAAGAGGCTGGGTCACCCACAAGTTTCAAGATGGTCATTTTAACTACCACCCCTTCCTCTAATGTCAAGTGAATTTAGTGTACTAGGGAAAAATTGTAGGAGACAAATCATGCACAGAGTTACTATTCAAAAATGACTATGCATGGTGATACTAGTGGAGTCAGCAATATTTGGGCCATGTTGGATCAACATACTTCCCTTGATTGCCAAGGACCGCAACAATGGGGGGACTCACATCCTTGTCCCCTACTTCCTCATGTAGTGGACCAGTCCTCTCACTCCATTGGCTCCAATCATGATGGGATGTCTTGAGGAAACCATTGCTAAAGGCATGGGATGGCTCGGTTATTGCTCATAACTGTTGGAATTAGGGTTGCAGAGAAACACACACAGCTTGGAGAAGACAAAGGAAGCTCCAGGCACACAATAGAGAGTGTATTACTTAGTGTGCAATGGAAAGATAGATAGCCCTAGAGTGATGGGCGTATATACAATGCACGGGGGAAAAAACCTCCTAAAGAGGGAAAAAATGCCCCGGCGGTCCTAGTGTGTTTACACACATCACTACCACATGTATATGGTAACAAATCCCCCTTGGAGTGATGCGGTGAACGAGAGCTGGCACATGAGTAAAGGGAAGTGCCATGCCCTGAGGATAGGATTAGTCCACAAAGGGGAGTAAGCCCAAAGCTTTACGGAAAGCTTCAAGCTTCTCACGAGACAATGCCTTTGTGAAAAGATCTGCAAGGTTTTCCTGTGTTGGCTCATAAGCCAAGCTGATCTCTCCTGCTGAGAGCCTCTCCCTGACATAGTGGTAATGCACCTCAATGTGCTTTGTGCGAGCATGAAAAACAAGGTTCCTCGCAACTGCCAATGCGCTCTGACTGCCAGTGTAGATAGTGTTGGCAGTGTCATGTCCAACACCCAAATCAGCCATAAGGCGTCTGAGCCATACACACTCAACCATAGCTGTGAAGAATGCCCTGTACTCAGCCTCACAACTCGAAGTGGCCACAGTAGGTTGCTTCTTGCTCAACCATGATATACATGAACTGCCAAGCATGAAACAAAAACCACTTGTAAACACTCGCGCGTCAAAACAACCAGCCCAATCTGAGTTCGAAAAAGCATGTAAGTCTGGCGGCAATGATCCCCCCTTGGGATAAAACAAGCCAAGATGTAAAGTGCCACTAAGGTAGCGGAAAATCCTCTTGACAGCCTGCCAATGCTTAGACCCTGGGCTATGCATAAATCTGCTGACCTGTGAGACTGCAAACTGAATACCCGGCCTCGTGTTGCATACATAAATGAGGCAGCCAACAGCAGTTTGGTAAAGAGTGACATGAGCAGGATCACCAGCATCATGTAGACTCAACTTCAAACCTGTTTCCATGGGAGTGGCAATAGGTTTGCAATCCTCAAGTCCAAACTTACATAGCAATGTCTCTATGTAACTTTTCTAACACAAGGCAATACCACCATCACACTGCTTAAACTGTATACCCAAGTAATGATGCAACAACCCCAAATATTTCATCTTGAAAGTAGCATTCAAATCAGCCTTAAATTCAACAATATGTCTCTCATTTGATCCAGTGATCAACAAATCATCGACATAAAGAACCACAATGAGAAGTACATCACCCTCACGCTTTACATACAATGTGCTTTCTATTGGACTGTTACGAAAGCCTTGTTTGACCAAATGAGTGTCAGCTTTCTCATACCAAGCACGAGGAGATTGCTTCAACCCATACAAAGCCTTGTTACATTTGCACACTTTGTCCTCTTGTCCTTTTATGACAAAACCGCGAGGCTGCGTTACATAAACTTCCTCAAATATGTCACCATTCAAGAAAGCAGTAACAATGTCTGATTGATGTACATCCCAATCAAAATGAGTTGCCAATGCACATAGAAAACGCACAGTAGTCATACGACAAGTGGAGCAAAAGTCTCTTCATAATCTATGCCTTTTTGTTGTGCATAACCCTTTGCAACAAGTCGAGCCTTATGGCGATCGATCTCACCATCTGGCTTGCGTTTCAACTTGTAAACCCACTTCGTACCAATGGCCTTTTTGCCAGGAGGCAAATCACATAAAGTCCATGTGTCATTTTCTATAAGTGCATCATATTCTGATTGCATGGCAGCCATCCAATTTTCTGAATTCTGTGCTTCATCAAAAGACTGAGGCTCATCAACATCATGTAAACTAGACACAGCCAAAGCATAACAATCTGATGCATAAGATGCATGGCGAGAGCCTGAACGAGTACGACTAGACAACGGTGCATCCAATTTACTGTCACGCAAAGTGTGCACCAGCCATTTTGGCATACCTCTAGCCTGCTCATTTTCAGCCCTTTCCTCATCAAGTACATCATGTACATCTGCATCAGTAATTGGCTGATCTAAAACATTTTCAGAAACCCCCATAGGATGTACATTTGCCTCATTGGAACTTACATTCGTATTTCCACCACTGAAAAGAGGCAACAAAGTGTCATAAATGTCCTGTGAGCTTACATTACTTCCTCTAGTACATGACAGAAAGGGCTCAACAGAATCTTCCACAAACACTACATCCCGAGAAACCAGAAGACGTTTTGTTTGCGGATGATACAACCTGTAACCTTTGCTTTCAGCACTATAACCAACAAAAATACATTTGACAGCCTTATCATCCAATTTTCTGCGCTGCACTTGTGGCACCAAAGCAAGCATATGCCAAACAGCCAAAAACACGCATGTGCTCAATAGAAGGCTTTCTATCATGCCATGCTTCATATGGAGTAATAGACTGCAAAGCTTTCGTAGGACACCTGTTAAGTACATAAGTGGCAGACATGATGGCCTCAAGCCAAAAAGAATGCGGTAAAGCTTGACTTTTGACCATACATCGTGCCATTTCCTTCAGTGACCTGTTTTTTCTCTCAGCAACACCATTTTGCTGAGGTGTATAAGGCACTGTACATTGGTGTTTTATCCCACGACTAGCCAGAAATGCATTAAATTCATGAGACATATACCCCCCCCCCCCCCTCGATCGGAACGGAGGGTGCCCATAGTACATTTTGAGACATTTTCAGCCATAGCCAGAAATTGTTTGAAGCATATAAAAACTTCGGACTTCGCTTTAAGCGGAAATACCCATGCATGCCTGGAGTAATCATCAATGAAAGTCACGAATTACAGGTAATTGCCCAAGGACAGAGTTTGCATGGGCCCACAAACATCACTATGCACAAGCTGCAACCTGCATGTGGCCCGAACTGAACCATCCTTTGGACAGGTGCTTCAAGAGGTGGCAAACAAGCAACCATATCAGATTTCTGCAAACGCAGCAAACTGGCAAAATTCAGATGACCAAAACGTGCATGCCAAAGTTTTGCATCTGAAATAGCCCTTGAATCTTGTAGACATGTAGTAGTGTTAGTGTGTATACGCGCTTCACCAGGGGCACTTTTCTCCCACTGGGTTTTTCCCCTTGGACATCAAGTGTGAAAGGACACCTTATCTCTTAGGGTCTCATATAAGCTTTGTAGCTCAGAGTGTGCACTCCTTGCCACATTCTCGAAGCAAGGGCCTTGCCTAACATTGTGTGCGAGCCATAGATGGCTCCAAGCACACAACTAGCTTAACTAGTAAGCTCAAAAGAGGTCAATGGTGTGTCACTCACCGCTCTATGCTCCTGCCGTGGAGGATTCCTCGCTGCGAAGAAGAAGGAGACGTCGCTACGTCACGCTCAACCGCTTCACCGCCGTCGTGCCTTCGTAATGCTCGATCGCACACACACTCTCCCTCTCTCTCTCTCTCTCTCTCTCTCTCTCTCTCTCTCTCTCTCACATACACACACACACGAGGAGGTGAAGAAGAAGAAGATGGAGATGGAGCAAGAGCACTCTTCTATTGCACAAATGAGAGAATGAGTGAATTTTAGGTTTAGTTGGCTTTTATATGAGCTCACCCCATTCACACTTGGGCGCCCATGCTTAGCCAACTAATCCCTTGAATGTCCCGGTTAGAGTGCGCCTCTCATCGGCGATCACTCTTACCCTTTTCCTATTGGTCCGACAAGCCCGGTACCTGACTCTACCAAATACATAATACACGTCCATCGTAGGTGATGGGGTGTCCGTGAGCCGTGAGGGTTAACATGCCCCCCTTCCTGATGTAGATTCCGTCCTCGGAAGCTATTTGAGTTGAAGCTCGTTGGTCGAGGTGGAAGAGCATTTGAGATGAATGTCCTTAGCCTTCTTCAGTCACTGCAAAATCAAACAACATTGGCACAGTAATTGCATTCTCATAAGTGATTAAAAATCATATGCATTTTAGGTAGACAAATTGATTGGTAAAAGAATTTCAAACAGTTTGTCAGCAATGAACAATTGCAATGTAATCAAATGCATAAACAAATGTAAAGGTAAAAAAATTAAACAAGACTGGGGTCGCTAATTTGACGGTCGAAAGGCACTAGAGATCGAATATTAATACCATGGGTAAGCTTCTTAATTTTCTGTGGTCAATTAAGTTGTTTAATCGCGAGAGCCAAGTATTCATGTTCGAGGGCTGACTAGAGGCTATATCTAGAAGACCTTGTAGTTAAGCTACCATAAAAGGAATTTGTCATGAAATCATCGCCTGACTGATTACTTTTGCTTTGACCCCCCAAAGTTTTTTCACAGTGATTCAATTTTGATGTGTGTGCTTATTTTTTATGCCTTGGGTGTTTTGCTTTTCAAGTAAAAGCGCCCATACTGGGAACCTCTAGGGCTCTAGTACCATAGGCAATACATGTGAGTGAAGTACCAAATCAAGCTGAGATTTCTCTTCCAGCTTAAGATTTTACAGTGTGGCACTTTGATTTTTTGTTTGTTCATTTTCAGCATTTTAATTTTGTAACTTTGGGGGGTCATATAACACTGATACACCTCCCCAGGCTCATCACACTAGTAAACTCCCTTTATAATACTTAAGCTAAAGGTCAATAGGGTCAAGCCCACTAGAAAGCCCTAGTACATTTCACACAATGCTGCCTAAATCAGATTAAGAACCTAAGTAACCATTAATTATTAGGAAGGCATTCCCCATGGTATTAAGAGAAGATTTCAACACCTAACTTGGTCAAACTAGTTTGTTGGACTGCTTGATTTTTAAACCTAGACAAGTGATTATGACAAAAAATTACATTGAATTAAATGTTTGATACTAAGCAAATGTGGTGAATATTAGGCTACCAATCACAAATATCAGCTGACAATCATAGATGCAAAAAAGATAAGGGGCAATGCTAATGGACAAGAAACACCTGTTTGTGTCGATGGTCGCACTTGATTTGAAGAGTGAGTCGAGATAAAGATTCCATGAAGGTCCAAATTCTACCAATAACAACACGCTCCTGTACACACTAGGAAACAAAAGGAATACCTCCAGGAGGCACATTAGTGGAAAAAGGTACCAACACTTATTGAACACAACAAAAAACATAAGGAACCCTAACCTAATTATTTGCACTCCCCCTAGAGAGTCAAGGGAATAGGATATTGTAGAGGTTGGGGGGAAACCCTAAGGCTAAACCCCTATCCTCGTCGTCGAGATAAACAAAGTCATCATCCATGAGACCATATGTGCCATCCGTGTAGTCGTGTAAATTTTCTTCTTCATCATAGGTGCCCATGTTTACTAAGAAGGTCACTAGACGCCTATAGTCATCTTGGTCAAATGGGTAGGCTTGTGCAATGGGAGAAATGCTCTCTACTAAGTATGGATCAGATGTGGTCAAGAGACGTATTAGCCATTCTAACTCCTCAAAATTCCTCTCACATGCTAGCGTACCTATCAAATCCCATTCACATGCAAGCACTGGAAAGACCATGTGAAATATTTGTGAAAAGTAACGAGGGTATCTCTCACCCAAGGCAAGAGTGGATGACTCTAGCGTACTAGCCATATCTGTATACGCAAATAGATGATGGTTAGAGTGCAAATATTACAAGGGTCGTGTTCTTGTGCATAATTTGTTTTTATGATTTGTGTTATGGCTCTTGCTCTTTTACTTTTTTATCTTGTTTTTGTGAGTATAAGGCTTTATATATACATTCCCTAAGATTGGAGATTAAGAGGTCAGGGAGAAAGGTTGAGAGGGAAGCAAGTGAATGATGGATGTCCACAAACACTCCCCCCTTCCTTGGGTAGATCATACCGTTTGAAATGATGTCGTCACCCTTTGAAACCAATTGTTTCAGTTGGTAATAGGTGAGGATTTTTGCCAGTAGTTTTCTATTACCCTAGGTGCCTCGTCAAGTTGCAAGGGTGGTAAGGTACTCTCCCAGGATCGAACTTGAAGTGGTTCATCAAGTGATTCTTGAACACTGGGAGGTGTGGATTCTTTTGTAGCTTCATGGAGGTACACTACTATAGATGGAGGCTGTGTAGAAGCTTTTACCTCTATGGATGTATTACATGAGGAGCTAGAAGCTTCATGGAACTCCCCCCTTCCTGAGCTAGGTGGAATAAATTGGTTTTGCCTTGGAGCCCAAACTAGCTCTGGACTAGGTGTGTAGCTTTCTGTGATCTTTCCCTTCTCACGGTCTGCCATTGGATTTAGCGTTACACTGTTTGACTCATATGGGTTTGTTGTCGATAGGGAAGGACACATTTTACGTTTAGGTACCCAAATTTGCTCATTTCCATCATAGTAGCCTTGGGCTTCTAATAGTTGTTTTGGAATCCATCGTGATTTGGTCTTGACTCTCCTAGGGCGCGCTCTTGGTTTTCCCAAGAAATTTTTTCTTGGAATGGATGGGAGGGTTGAGGTAGTTGGAAGTGTAGGTTGTGCAGGTTGAGTACTTGCAATATTACTGCTTGCTGCAACTACAAGTGTTGAAGTGCTAGATTCATGGGTAGCCGGCAAAGACGAGTTAACCACCTTGGCCTTGTGAATGTTGGCTATCCTTCAACTTTGCTAGAGTTTGCAATGTAGGTGACTTTGCTTGAATGATAGGGGTAAGAGTCGATGGTCGCGTCGTGACACTACCAGTATCCCAATCAATTGTGCATTTGGTTGCCAACATCCACGTGCGTCCCAGGTTTACGTTGCCTTCCATAGCTCCCGCGGGCATGACTAGAAACCTCTGCACTATGCTTCCATTGTCATAGACAACAGGGGTCTGAAGGACTCCAAGAATAGCAGTTTTCTTTTTATTAATGCCCTTGACTTGCATCGTACTCGGGGATAGGGTCGGTTTCCCTAATTGACACCAAACTCCATAGGATAACAAATTGTGTTTAGCTCCCATATCTAATAAGGCATTGTATAGTACTTTCCCATAGGGGCTATTTAGCTCAATTGGGTATCGTAGGGGTGGCTCAGATTCTAATGAGTCGTCATCGATGTCCTCAAAAAATGCTTGCGTGATTCCTAGATTAGCCTCTTGTTGGCGTCTAAGACGTTGTTGTCGTTCTCGAGCCTCAACTCTTGCTTGGATTTTTTTAAGCTCTGCTTGTTCCTTGGCAGCCTTCTTTTGATGGATGGCTTGCAACTCTTCCTGGCTTAGAGGATCATAATATCTTTTGAATTTACTCCCATTAAGGAATCTAATGGTTTCAACTCTATCTAGAGTCTCCACACGAATGGCCTGAAAAGTGACCACCAGCTACGCCCATGTGTGCCTCTTGTAGAATATATAAATACTCATCCTCGCGGGCACATCATCTAAGAACATCATCTTTTCCTCTCTTATAGAGAGTTCCAGCCAGTAAGCAATAGGGTTCGCATTCCTTGATTAATTTTCGAGCTATATCTTTTCGTAGTTCTTTGGGTGGAAAACCATTAACTAAGAAGTTAACAATCTTTTCACTCCATTCAGGCATTGTCTCAACAATGAACAAAGGAGTATCAGGCAATTCATCATCAACCCCCGTAGGAGCTTCGCCATTAGGGATACGAGATAAATGATCCACCATGACATGTTTCCTCCCAGGCCTCACAACAACGGTGAAGTCAAACTCAAGAAGAATTAACAACCATCGTGTAATTCGACCTGTGGAACACGGCTTGTTTACCAAATATAGCAATGCTTGATGATCAACATAAAACACAAACTTGGTAGCAAGAAGGTAATAGCGAAATATCTTTACTGCGTAAATCATAGCTAGACCTTCGCGCTCTGTAGTAGTGTAGTCCAATTTATGTTCTCCTGGTTGAGTTAGAACACACCCAATAGCAAAATTTGATGCATCAATATGCACATGAAAAGGTACATTCCAATCAGGTGTTCGCAGGATTGGAGCACTTGTTAGGGCCTTCTTTAATAACTCATAAGATTGATGACATTCTTCCGTCCAGTGAAACTCGATAAGAAGCTTGTACAATGGACGCGCTATCTCGGCAAAGTTTAAAATAAACCTTCGATAATAACCCACATGGCCCATAAATCTTTGAACTCCTTTATAGTTAGTTGGTGGTGGCAAATCGGCAATGGCTTTAATCTTACTCTCATCTGTGGATATCCCGTTCTTGGACACTATATGCCCTACAATGACTCCATGCTTAACCCAAAATTGGCATTTGAAAGGGTTCAATGAGATGCGATAAAATCTGCACTTTTCAAATATTTTTCGTAGATATAACAAATGCTTCTCCCAAGAAGAATAAACACAAAGGTCGTCTAGGAAATCTTCACAAAACTCCCTTAGAAATTCTTTAAATGCAGTGTTTATTAATCATTGGAATGTAGCAGGGGCATTCGTTAAGCCAAAAGCCATAACACGAAATGCCAACACTCCAAACTCTGTGATAAAAGCAATTTTAGCTTGGTCCTCTAATGCAATTGTGATTTGATTGTAACCAAAGTACCCATCTAAAAAGCTATAAGCTTCCTTGCCCGCAACTCTTTCAAGCACATGTTCTGAATATGGCAAGGGATAATGATCTCTCCTAGTGGCTGCATTAACTTTCTAGAGGTCCACGCACACTCTTAGTTTCCCATTCTTTTTTGGCACAATGACTATTGGAGAAACCCATTCTGAGTGCTCAATAGGGTATATGAATCCACATTTCAATCTCCTCTTGTACAATTTTGGCGTACTTAGGATTCATTGGATAGGGTCGTTGCTGGACGGGTTTAGCAGTGTTGATCATGGGAATTGTATGTTGCACCACAGAAGGTGGAACGCCCTTCATGTCATGATATGTCCAAGCAAAGATATCCTTGTATTCCTTGAGGAGCTCCTTAAGTACAGCCTCTTCAGTTTCGGTAAGGTCTTGAGCAATAAAGACTCGTTTAGACTCCTCACCTGGTTCTGCTAATTCTATCTCTTTAACTACCACTGGACAATCATAGACTCCACTGCTTTCATTGGTAGGTATTTGTTGGGCCTTGGTATACACAACCTTTCGCTCCCCCGTGGTATAAGATTTAAAATGTTCAGGAGCCGTATGTAAGTCAGCAGGCTCTTGTCCTGACGGAGACCTTTCTTTTAGTTTTGCCTCCTTTTGTTGTTGTGCTAACTCTCGATTTTGACATCTTCTTATAGTTCGACTCAATTTCGGCTCTGTAACCTCCAATTGAGCGAGGTCAATGGGTCGCGGGCTGCACCACATGACACTCTGGAGATGTTCACCCCAATTGTCTACTAGCTTTCGATGAGCATCACATGCCCCTAGATAGCTAAGCCATTCTGCAGTAGATCTTTCCTTGTTTATCCTAGCTCTCACATTTGCTCGATATCGTCGTCTCTTATATGACCTTTGTTTCTTGTTAAGGTTTTGATTTTGGTAAATGTTTGAACTCGACTCGCCTGATAGGTCTTCGCTTGTATCTTCTTCACTCTCATATAAATTACCATAGATGGTCGTACTAGACCTTGAGTGTTCAGTTTCTATACTTGGCTCACTCGATGTTTCCTCAAGTTCTGAATCCATTTCTTCCTGAGATTCCGTTTCCGATGTGTATTGGCCTGAAGCCTTTGAGGAATCATCAGTTTCACTCTTAGGTAGGTGTGACTCTTTCTTATCATCGGATGTTACATGCGCTACACCTAACATGTTTACTGGTGCAATGTGTGGTATCTCTTCCCCATCTGGTGTTACCCAGGTTGTTCCTCTAGCTCCCCATGTATCTATAGTTGCCGCTAGGTGTACCCAATCGACATTGTTTGACGCAGCCATTCCGGGTAGGATATCCATATAAGGAGAGTTCTTCCAAATATCCGTGTCTTCATTACACGTGTAACAATACTGTAATGGAGCTGAGTGAATTGTTGTGTCTGATCGATTATCAATGATGAATTTATTTCCTAGAGGATGCGTTCGACCACTTAAAAGATCAACTCGAATGACAGAGTCTTGGAACTGTAAGTAGACGTGGTTTTTGGACCAGTCATGCACGATTTTTGCTTCCCTCATGAATGGACGCCCTAAGATCATCTCAAATGACATAGGATGCTTGGAAAAATCCATAACAATGAAAGTTTGCCTTACCTTGTGTCCCAAGACCTTGATTCTGAGATCCTTTAGCATTCCAATAGGCGTAACAATAGATCCATTAGCCATTTTTACCACTACGCTTGTGGCTTCAAGGTGAGGTCGCCCCATAGACTCCCAACAACTCTTTGTCACCATGCTGACTCCCGCACCACCGTCAAGGACCCCCTTTACAGTTAATCCTTTAGTAGTGATTGGTAGAGTAGCATTAGAATTATCACCTTCAAAGTATTGCCCCAACTTGTTAATGGGTACTTCAATTACAGATTCATGTCCCGCTAGGTCAGATGGTGGTGCTAAATGTTCCTCATCATTCATTACCGAGTCAGGTTTGTTCATATGTGCAAACTGTGGTAATCCGGCCTGTAATTCTCCATTGAGGAAGGCTCGAAGAGCTGCGATTAGCTCGGGGTCTTTATATAGTTTGGACATGATGGTGGTTCTAACTTCTGAAGACATGAAATCCATCAATTTGGCAACATTTAATGGCATCTTGTGGGACGTAGGACCCTGACAAGAGAATGGTGAAGATGGAATCTCCACTTCCTCTAGGGGGTCGGGTATTCCCTCACCAAACATTCTCTCTAGTAGGAAAGGTGTGTGTCCACTTTCAGATGTCCTACCCTCACTCTCTTCCCGAATGATACTGGGTATAGCTAACGGCCTATAGTTCTTGTGAGGTTGAACTTGTGTGGTAAACACTGTGTCCGACATCTGGATATGTTTGGGTTCAGGTTCTAATGTTCGTTGAGTTTCTTCCACCAAACCCCTCAGTTGTTGGACTCGTTCAATTTCCACTGTTGGGTTTGGATAGGTTCCAATCTTTCTCTTGCAATCCTCATTTTTTGTCTCTCGTGGCTTATCTTGGGGGTTCGCAACTGGGTAGTTTAACTTTGAATACTCTTTTGGTGCTCGTCGTAATTCCCTCTCGTGATCCTCCTCACTGGCTTTTTCCTTTGTAGTAACAGTTTTGGTCTCCGTGGTCTCTATCGAATCTGAGTCATCCTCAGGGTCATTCATATACACGGGATCCTCTCCTGTCCCTATGTTAGTCTTTGAACTAGGTTTTGAGCTAGAAGCATTAAGGGATTTCTTTCTTCGTGTTTTCTTCTTTCTCGCTCGACCAATGGATGCAGCATCTCTCTCTTCGAGGATGTAATTTTGCTTTTGGAGCATCGACCGTGTGAGTGCATTCACTGGTGCTATGTTTATAGTTGGTGGTGTCCCATCAACAATCTCTATTATGTTCAATGGTGTGATTTTCGGTGCATTTGGATTGTTAGGACACTGTGCGATCAAATGATCTATGCCACAACGATTACAAGTGAGTATTGGCATTGCCAATGCACTCCCTTGACTTGTTTGCATTAGTGCATCATTCTTTTGTATTCTAATGGGGCACTCAGCTACTTGATGTGGTCCACCACATTCGTAGCACTGAAGAGGTGGTCTCCTGGCAAAACTATTAATGTTTTGGCCTCTTGCTGCTAGCGCAGTAGCTTGATATACCAGTTTGATTTGTCCCCAATGGTCTTCCATATAGTACATGGGACACTCCTCAAGCATGTCGACTCTATAGGTGATACTAGAGTCTATGTCCTCTTTGCAATCTACATAAGTACTAGATGACTCGCAACCTATTTGGTTCATAGGTGTAACTCTTGGATGAGGGGGTTTCGGTCCTAGCACTGGAGGTGGCAACGGTGTGGTTTGGACCACATTTTGGGTTCTAGGGACCATGTGCTGTAATGGCAACTGTTGCTCCATGGGTGGGGTAGGCATCAATGCAGGAACTCGAGGTGAGTCTGCCCAAGCTATAGGCGGTCTATTTTCCATGATGCGTTTAAGCATTAGGCAATCCTTCACTTGATGGCCATACCTACCACACGCGTTACAAGTCCCGTTAAACTTTACTCTGAAAGTAGGGCATTCACTCATAGTATGTGGGCCCAAGCAAATTGAGCACCATTGTTGCTCCCTTCTTGGATACATATGAGTGTTTTGTGGAGAACGATTACCCTTAAGGCTTTCTTGGATGGCCTTTGTGAGATCTGCCAAAGTCATCTCAGATATCGTTTGCTTTTTCACGATTGGCTTTATCTTCATTGGCTCATGCCTTGATGCTTGCGAGCTACTAGACTTCGGCTCGACAGACACTCTTTCTCCTGCAATCATTAAATTATCCTCCAATTGGATTGCATTCATAGTGACTGCTTCCCAAGTAGTGATACCTCTAATGACTAGTCCATTATAAATACTTTCATGTCGTAGTCCCCTAATGAATCTATCGAGAAATTGGTTGTTGTTGAATCGCTCGTTTGGATTGCATCGAGAATTCAAATTCTTTAGGCGACTAATGAAGTCTCTCACAGATTCACCTTCTTCTCGTTGGGCTTTCTGGAGCTGAGAGGCTACACCCCAAAGTACTCCCTCTCGTATGTATTCTTTTAAGAACAGTCTCCTAAGAGTAGAGTAGATCGTTTTCTCTTCTACTCTTAAGGTTCTATACCAATCTCCAGTCTTTCCGCTTACGGTCAAACTCAAAGCCTTACACTTATGTAGCTCATTGTGCTCTTCCAAGGAATCGCACACATGTTCAAAGACTTCCATATGCTTTCTAGCATCTCCGTCTCCACTGAATTTCTGTGTGAGCTTAGCTACTTGAAATGCCTTGCTCCTAGGCTCTCTATCAGGTGCACTACGCATGTTTTCCGCAATAGAGCGACCGATAGTTTGAGAAAATGCTGCCAAATCTCCTATTTGAGCAGGTATAATGGGTGTATGTGCTCCTGGAACCACATGTGAGATGGGAGTTGGCCTTGGCCTTGGCATACGCGCGGCTTTTGGGTCCCAAATTTCGTATGGTGGTGTACCAGACGGTGGTCCAAAGTTTACATGCGTGGCCCTAGGCATAGGGGGTGCCTGATATGGCATGTTATTATTAAATGGCATGGCTCCACTTGTATAAGAGCTTGGATAATTCCATTGTGGATTGTAAGCTCTTGGAATAATCGGAGGTGTAGGAGCTACATGAGGCTGAGGTACGACAGGTGCACATGATTGATACATACATGTAGGTATAGTTGGGGGCATTGTGCTACTAGGCATCGACGCAGTGTTAACAAATGAACTCCATGGTGTACTTCTTGTCATGCTCACCATTGGGATATGCATGGTAGCCGTAGTGTCATTAAGAGAAAGATGAGCTAGATCTGGGAAGGTAAAGCTGCCACTTGTGGGCTCAGATTGTACTGAGGCTCCTGGCGAAACAACATATGGAGGATCAATGGGGCTCACTGAGGGAGTCTCCATTTGTGACAGGGTTGGTTGGTTGGCCTTTCCCGTATCCAAGAATCTCATTAGGCCTGTTGAAGGCATGTTGATCCCTGTGTTCTGTCTTTCTAACTCGACAATCCTATGGAGGACATCACAAACTTTCTGTTGTTGCTCATCTATGCTAGTAGCACCCGATGTGGATTGTAGAACATCTAACCAACCCACACGATAGGTGTGTCCTGTGTACCGATCAGTTAAAGCTTCTGCTTGTAGGTCATACTCCCAATTTTCGTTTAGGAATATCCCATCTAGGCTTGCCATGCTGGAGGTTTCCCTTGAAGTGGAAGCATTATTGCTCCCCATAGCTTGCCCCTCCGTGACTGCTACCTTGGGAGCACTCGGTTGCTCGGCTGGCATGATTGTTGTCATAGGAGCCTTTGCTTTCAGGGATTGACTTTGTTCTAGCCTTCGTAGGTTCTCAATTTCCCTCTCCCTTGTTGCTTGCATATAGTGTTCGATCTCTTGTACTTCGGCAAGACTCCTACCATCGGGTAGTAAAACCTCAGAGGGAGATAGTCCTAAAGGATCCGGAGGTGCAGTGGATGGAACATTCACATGCACACTCTCAAGAAGCATAGGGTCCATTTTAGGCATGAATGACGAATTTACTTCCCCACTCCCTTCATTTATTTCATTAACCGCATGTTCGGAGCGAGTAGCTCTACTAAGGGTCTCTTTTAAGCGGCTAAACACGCTGGACCCGGGCCCTGGGCCCATGGCATGCATGTCTTGACTTGAACTATCAGGGTTTGGTGTAGGATACCCCTCCATGACTTCGTAGTCAGAGGAAGAATCACTAGACGCGATATGAGGATCTTGGGTCGCGCTACCTTGAGTCCCGGCCGAAGGTCCAGAACCTAGGGTGGAGGAATAATGGGTGCCCGCGTAAATGGAGGCACTACCAATATGCTTGTGCTCTAACACTTGTCCAGAGCGTAGGTTCATATGACTTGGATCCCCTAGAAGTGTCAGTGAGGGCCCGTAAAGGCTGCTCACCTAGTAATTTTGGGTGTTTTGTAACCCAAGTCTTTTCTTATTTATTTATTTTTTGATTTTTTGGTCCTTTTTTTTCTGACCCAGCTATAGAATAGAACGTATGATAGCTCAAAACGAGCGTCTCGGTCAGAGGGATGTGCCGTGCTTTACAGCCCTCCGTTTGGTCACTTTATGCCCTCGGAATCCCTAAAACTGTCAATTTCTAGTAGGGAACTAGGCCCAAATTAGAAAGTCTAAGGGTGCAAGTGGGAAGAGAAGGGAGGAGAGTGGAGGACTTGCCCCACATGCTCTCATTCCCTCTTGAGGGGGTAGGGTATATATATAAGAGTGAGTCTAGTATATATCATAAGACTCAGGACTGAGGCCTGGGCTTGGGCTTGGGCTTAGGGAAATCAAAATTTTAGTGTAGCCCCCCAGTCACTCACGCTTAATTTTTTTTAAAAAATTTTTTTGGGCGACGACCCCGCGCGGTTTTGGTGACCCTTTCTTGGCCACACACACTGTCACCTACCTAACCTCCCAATCAACAGCTCACAGCTCACAGACAGCTCACTACCTTATCTACTTACTAACAGTGCTGCTAACCACTAACTAATCTACTAACTAATCTGTTAACTGCTTACTGACAGTGAGCTAACTGTCCACCTACTTCCTCTCTCGCTACCTTACTGTGCAAAGACTGTGTGCAGGCAAACCTTGACAGAAAACTGAGTACAGACTGTGTGCAACAGAAATTGCTAACTGCCTTCCTACTTATTCATTCACTGCAAACAAGCTAACGACTACTAATTGTGCAAAGACTGTGTGCAATCAGAAAACACAACATTATGCAGAAATCACAGAACTTGCAGACAATACAGAAATTAACAACTTGCAGAAAAACAACTCATTCCTCTTCCTCTTCCTCTTCTTTCCTACTACAAACAACTCATAGGAGAAGCACAAAGTGCCTCTTGGGCTTAGTGCAGGGCGATTCCCTGGCAGCGGTGCCAAAAATGTGCGCTCCTTGCCGCACTGTCGAAGCAAGGGCCTTGCCTAACACTGTGTGCGAGCCATAGACGGCTCCAAGCACACAGCTAGCTTAACTAGTAAGCTCAAAAGAGGGCAATGGTGTGTCACTCACCGCTCTATGCTCCTGCCGTGGAGGATTCCTCGCCGCGAAGAAGAAGGAGACGTCGCTACGTCGCGCTCAACCGCTTCACCGCCGTCGTGCCTTCGTAATGCTCGATCGCACACACACTCTCCCTCTCTCTCTCTCTCTCTCACATACACACACACACGAGGAGGTGAAGAAGAAGAAGATGGAGATGGAGCAAGAGCACTCTTCTATTGCACAAATGAGAGAATGAGTGAATTTTAGGTTTAGTTGGCTTTTATATGAGCTCACCCCATTCACACTTGGGCGCCCATGCTTAGCCAACTAATCCCTTGAATGTCCCGGTTAGAGTGCGCCTCTCATCGGCGATCACTCTTACCCTTTTCCTATTGGTCCAACAAGCCCGGTACCTGACTCTACCAAATACATAATACACGTCCGTCGTAGGTGATGGGGTGTCCGTGAGCCGTGAGGGTTAACACTGAGTTTATATATACTCTATTATTCTAATACAGAGAGATAGACTACAGAGATCTCGTACACAAGCTCTGTTCTTCTTCTTCTCCATCTTCTTCCTACTCTGAGTTGCTATCTTCCTTCTGTTTCCTGTTTCATCATCTTCAACAATTGGTATCAGAGCAAGGTGATTTCCAGAGCCGCTACTTGCGTTTTCGCGTCCGCACGCACAATCGCATTTTTTAGGCAGTTTTCGGAAAATTTGCTCGTGGGAGCATCCTCAACGTTTCGGGAGTATTCTAAGCAGGTGACCTGTAGGTTTACCCCCCTTTCGAAGCCGTTCGAGCCCTCAGAATTTGTTCCGAGCAGCGTAGCAGAAGTTACTTTTCAGAGGCGTTTAGATCAACAGGGTGTGCTTTTTGACAGATTTTCTTCAGGTAAACAGTTCTTTTGGGAAGCAGCTTGTCTTAGCTTTGTGTTGAGATTTTGTGTAGAGTTTTTCTTGGATTGGAGAGGAGATTTGTGAATCTCTTGGAGGTTCTTTTGCTCTCTTGTGTGCATCTACAATATGGCTCAATCTACGGAGAAAGAGATTTTTGGTGCGTTTACATCCGAAGACAAATTGGATGGTACCAACTATTCTCTTTGGTCTTTTATGGCCAAAAATGTTTTGGTTGGTAAAGGATTGTGGGATTATGTATCTGGAGATGAAGTTCGTCCAGTTAGCATTGCACCTGCCACGCCTGGTCGTGGTGCAGCTATTGGTGCAGGACCCTCACAAGTCACTCCAGAGCAAAAGAGATGGGATACTAAAGATGCACAAGCTATGGCTGTGATTGCCTTAACCATAAAGAGGACAATCACACCACATATCAGATCTTGCAAAACTTCTGAGGATGCTTAGAACACTCTGCAAGCTATGTTTGGAGGAAGAAACGCTGCCAGAATAGAGTTTTTGAAGAAACAACTTGACAAAATACATATGGACGAAGATGACGATATCGTCGAGCATCTTACAAAAATCAGGGATCTTAAAGAGCAATTTCTTAGCATTGATGAAGTGATTCCAGACAAGGACTTGGTTTCCAAAACACTCAATTCACTACCACCATCTTATTTGACTTTTCAGACTTCTTTGACTCTGTCTTTGCGAGCTAATCCTGAGCCTCTTCATTTTGAAGAGTTAGTGGCTTTGCTATTGCAGGAGGATCAATCACGTAAGAACAAGTCTTTAAAGGTGGATGGTATGGATCATGCTCTTGTTGTACAGAACAAAAACAAGGGTAAAGAGAGTGCTCATTACTCCAAGTCTGGTGCAGGACAATCTTCAGAGAAGTCTAAAGGTGATTCCGACAAGTCCAAGAAGAAAGGTAAATTTCACTACTGCAAGAAACCTGGTCACTACATTAGTGAGTGTAAAAAGAGAATTGCTAAAGAAAAGAAGAAAGAGTCAAGTTTGGTTGTTTCAGCTTCTAGTGATCCTTCTACAGCTAAAGAAGAGTCTGCAAACTTTGTGCAGGATTCTTATGCTTTCGTAGTATGTTCAGATTTTTCTGCTTACAGTGTTGACAAGACACAAATGATTTGGTACTTTGATAGTGGTGCATCCAGGCATATTACTTCAAGGAAGGATTTGTTTTGTTCATTGGATGCAGCTCCAGCAGGAAAGAAGGTGACATGTGCAAATAATGCTTCTTATCCAATCAAAAACGTTGGTAAGATTTTGATTACCATTTCAGATGGTTCAGATTTATGCTTGTCATATGTCTTATATGTTCCAGGAATCAAGAAGAATTTGTTGTCTGTATCCTCTCTTGCAAAAAATGGTCTTCGGGTCATTTTTGAGGATGACAGATGTGTTGTATGAGATCGAGAGAATGGTTATTCTGTTATCACTACAGGTACGCTGGAAAATGGACTATTTGTGCTAGATCGTTATGAAAAGCAGATTCAGGTATGTATTGCAGAAACAAAGATTCAGGCCATACAGGATGCTGAGTTGTGGCATTCTAGATTTGGGCATGTTGGTTATGGCAGTTTGATGACTTTACAACGTTATAATATGGTGCATGATTTGTCTTTATTGGAGATGCCACCAAGACATGTATGTGAAGGTTGCGTTCTTGGAAAGATGCACAGATTTGCATTTTCGCAGGATGGTTCAGTTAGAGGGACACAAAAGTTGCAGCTTGTACACAGTGATGTATGTGGTCCTATGAGGACGCCATCTATAGGAAACAGCCTTTATTTTGTGACCTTCATTGATGACTTTCCAAGTTTTGTTGGGTGTATCCACTCAAAGAAAAGTCAGATGTGTTTGCAGTTTTTCAGCATTATCTCGCCATGGTTGAAAATGAAACAGGTTGCAAAGTACAGACTCTTCGTACCGATCGAGGAGGTGAATACATGTCAGGTGCATTTAAGGATTTTTTGGGAAAGAAAGGCATTAAACACCAATGCACTATGCCATACACACCACAACAGAATGGTGTTGCAGAAAGGAAGAACATGTCTTTAATGGAGACAGCTACATGTATACTCAAGGCTAAGAGTTTGCCTCATAAGCTATGGATGGAGGCAGTTGCTTGTGAAGCACATGTTTTGAACAGGTGTCCTACTCGTGCCTTGAAGACCATTACTCCATATGAATCTTGGTATGACAGAAAACCTTCAGTCAGTTATCTTCGTGTTTTTGGTTGTCTTGCTTATGCTCACATGTCTCAGCAGTTACGTGGGAAGCTTGATGATAAGGCAATCAAATGTATATTTGTGAGGTACAGTAGTGGAAGTAAAGGTTATAGACTTTACAATCCTGCTACAAACAAGATTTTTGAAAGTCGTGATGTAATTTTTGTAGAAACTACTGCTCAACCTATGGTTGCTTTTGATGTACCTCATATGCAGACACATGATGTATTTGAAGGTTTGCTTCCTTCTTTTGTGGAGAATCAAGAATCACAACAGGTTGATAACCTTGATCAATCTTTTGATCAGCATGTGACACCTCATGATGTAGAGGAAATTGTGCGTGAAGAGCAAGAAGTTATCAGGGAAGAAAGAACCTTGCCTAAATGGGTTCATAAAACTTTGCAGGATAGCAAGTTGGATGCACCATTGCCACGAAAAACACGTGCTGGTACTACTTTTGGCAGAGAGCAAGTAGATTTGGCTTGCTTTAGCACTCTTTGTGATGCAGATGAGCCTGTTTCATTTGAACAAGCTTTAGAGTGTGTTTAGTGGAAAGATGCTATGCAGCAAGAAATTGATTCTATTCATAAGAATCATACATGGGATCTAGTGGACTTGCCTACAGGTAAAAAGCCTATTGGTACAAAGTGGGTTTTTAAGGTAAAAAGGAAACAAGATGGTACTGTTGACAGGTACAAAGCAAGGCTTGTGGCAAAAGGCTATGCGCAACAGAAAGGCATAGATTATGATGAAACCTTTGCTCCTACTTCTCATGAGTCCACAATTAGATCACTAGTTGCAATTGCTGCTCATCATGGTTGGAAAGTGCATCAGTTGGAATCAAAACTGCTTTTTTGAATGGTGATTTGCAGGAAGAAGTTTATGTAAGTCAACCAAGTGGTTTTGTTGTAAAAGGTCAAGAGCAAAAGGTATGTATATTGCGTAAAGCTTTGTATGGTCTCAAACAGGATCCAAGAGCATGGTATGAGAAGATACATACTTATTTGATTGGCCAGGGATTTCAGAATAGTCCAACAGAAAGTACTTTGTATGTCAAAAAGAGAGATGGAGTTCTCATTATGCTAACACTTTATGTGGATGATATGCTTCTTACGGGCAATACTGCAGATGAAATTGAAGAGTTTAAAGATGCTTTGAGAAAAACCTTTGAGATGTCTGATCTTGGTTTGCTACATTATTACTTGGGTATTCAGTTTGTGCAATCAGAGGATGGCATATACATGCTGCAGGTAAAATATTTGCATAAAATTTTGGGCAAGTTTGGTATGCAAAATTGTAAACCAATCTCTACACTCGTAGAAACTGGATCAAAGTTGAGCATGTACGATGCTGGAGAACCTTTTGATGTACATACTTATGCAGCAGCGGTTGGTTGCTTGATATATTTGGCAGGCAACACTCGTCCAGACATTCAATTTGGGGTTTCACAAGCAAGCAGATTTATGCACAGCCCAGGTATGCATCATTGGAAGGCTGTGAAGCGCATACTTCGTTACCTTTCAGGTACCCCTAATCTTTCCATGTTCTTTCCAAGGGGGGATATGTATGGAAAGCACAGTTCTATGCAGCTTCTTGGTTACAGTGATTCAGATTGGGCTCGTGATTTTGACACACGACATTCCACAAGTGGGAATTGTTTTTTCTTGGGAAATGCATGTATATCTTGGCTAAGCAAGAAGCAACCCACAGTGGCTACATCAACTTGTGAAGCTGAGTACAGGGCAGCTTTCACGGCAACAGTTGATTTTGTATGGATACGCATGTTATTGGTAGATCTTTGTGAGTGTCAACAGGCACCCACTACCATTTTCACTGACAGTCAGAGTGCTATAGCAGTTGCAAGGAATCGAGTATTTCATGCAAGAACAAAGCACATAGAGGTTCACTACCACTATGTCAGGGAAAGGCTACATGCAGGGGAGATCACACTAACTTACTGTCCTACACAGGATAACATTGCAGATCTATTTACGAAGGCGTTATCACGAGAAAAGTTTGAAGCTTTCCTAAAAGCTTTGGGCTTACTCTCATACACATGAAGATTTGCTACCTTGTACGGATTCACACTATCACTACAGGGGGGATTTGTAGACATGTAGTAGTGTTAGTGTGTATACGCGCTTCACCAGGGGCACTTTTCTCCCACTGGGTTTTTCCCCTTGGACATCTGGTGTGAAAGGACACCTTATCTCTTAGGGTCTCATATAAACTTTGTAGCTCTGAGTTTAGCTTTACAATAATGGCAACGCATCTTCTTTTTGCCCTTATCACCAGAATTTCCAGACAAATTGCTGCCAGTAGAAGCATTAGGAACATAATTTTTGCCACTCGTAGCAGAACCATAAGAAGTGGCTGCATTGCTGTTACCACCCTTTCTTTGAGAAGCAATAAAAGCCTGTTCAACTGCACGCTGCCTAGTCCTGTTTTTTCTAGACAGTGACTCTTGCAACAGCAATGTGCATAATGCATTCCGGCGAAAAAAGTCTCGGGGGCCTCCGCCCCCAAGGCCTTTAAAGTTGCCCCTGATTCTTGTCCGTGAAAATTTTGGTTTCCGGTGAGTGATTTTCCTTCACGCACGATGGCTTCTCCTCATAATGGGGACCTTACAAATGTGCGCTTTTACCACAGAAAATTACAAGGGTAAATCAGGCTCCATACTTAACACAGGAAGGGGGGCATGTTAACGCTCACGCACATTCCTATCACCTACAATGGATACCGTATTATTTATTTGGTAGAGTCAGGTATCGGGCTTGTTGGTCCAATAGGACAAGGGTAAGAGTGATCATCGATGAGAGGTGCACTCTAACTGGAACATTCAAGGGTTAGTTGGCTAAGTATGGGTGCCCAAGTGTGAATGGGACGAGCCCATATAAAAGTCACCTAAACCTATAATTCATTCATTGTCTCATTTGTGCAATTGAAGAGTGCTCTTGCTCCATCTCCATCTTCTTCTTCATCATCTCCTTGTGTGTGTGTGTGTGTGTGTGTGTGTGTGTGTGTGTGTGTGTGTGTGTGTGTGTGTGTGTGTGTGTGTGTGTGTGTGTGTGCGTGAGACAGAGAGAGTGTGTGTATGCGATCGAGTATTGCAACGATGGCACGGCAGCGGTGAGACAATTGAGCGTAGCGCAACGGCGGCTCCTTCTTCTTCGCAGTGAGGAATCCTCCACGAAGGTAAGCGTAGGACAGTGAGTGACACACCCTTGCTCTCTTGAGCTTGCTAGATTATTCTAGTTGTGTGCTTGGATCCATTTGTGGCT
This sequence comes from Adiantum capillus-veneris, assembly GCF_014529385.1. NCBI lineage: Eukaryota > Viridiplantae > Streptophyta > Polypodiopsida > Polypodiales > Pteridaceae > Adiantum > Adiantum capillus-veneris. The sequence goes on along the minus strand of NC_140932.1, from coordinate 74,902,599 downwards.
CGCACACAGTGTATCAGCAAGTTCCTTGCATTGACACGTGCGACAGATGCGCACACGTAGTGAGTGGGCCTCTCCAACCAAGTGGATCTACATGAGAAATTTGCTAGTTTCAACATCAAATTGAAATTTTTACAAAGGATATAATTACATATTACCATGGATGTGACATGGTGGATGATGAAGCATCCAACTAAAAGTAGATAGAGCCCAGTGTCTTCTTTGACATGGAATCTACAATTAGGACATTCCAGCTCCATCCAAGAAATTTCAAACATCAGCTTTTCATGACAATGAAAATGTATAGAGAATTAAATCAACATAACTACTATAGTATGTGACCCATGCGTTGGTGCAAACCAAAACATGCACTATCGATACCACTGAAACTCTTAAATCTGTAACAAAACCTCATCTCTCAATCACTTGTAGACATGCATAAAAATCCGCACAAATGTACTCATTTATGTATACAAAAACCATACACTTTGAGCATTCTCACATAATGATATGATATGCAAAATATCTACAATTTATGAAAGTATAAACTCCATAGGTATGCAGCAACCTAAAATGGAAGGCAACACTTAGTTTTGAGATTTTGATGTCTTTTTTGAAAACAAATAAATCCAAATGCAATACAAATGAATCTCCAAACACTAAAAGATTTCATTCATGATTGACATTGTCTACTCCATACCCAAAAACAAACTCTTAGAATAGAAAGAAAACAATTCTTGGCATACCATTGACATACAAATGATGCTTCAATGGAGTTGAAATTGGAGTACATAATAACTATAGTAATATCCAAATTCTCCATACCTATCATACATTGACCACCACTATTTTTGCAATTAAATGAAACCCCATAAACTCTATCCTCTTGTTGAAACCTTCTATTTACATTATACAACCTTTTGGATATACACACTAAATTTTTAGATAAAGTGCTTTAATGTGCATGAACCTTGTCTTCATTTGTCTACAATGATAATCACAAACGAATAATGGAGTCTTGAAAGTGCAACCCAATTATTTGGGATTGCAAAAAATGAACCAAATCTAAAGGAGTAAGAGAATTCCTACCCGTAAACCTAAAGAAAATTTTCACAAATGAAATTTAGATAGCAAAAAATATCCTAGAATTGATCGAACTTCCAATTATTTCATTTCAACCTTGAAGCTCACCTAGCTAAGCACAGTTGTAGTAATCAAAGCCTTCTTTTTAATGACATGCTACCTTATGTCCCCAAGCTACATTTATCACAAACATAATCTCAACCAAGGTTTCAGAACTTAATTTAATTATACTCTATGGCTTCATGTCATGCACATCACAAGCAACACAACTATAAAACCAAACTAAACAACATGTTCATAATTCACCCTACCAACGTAGTTCAAAGCAAGATATGCTTTAGTACATCAAGACAATCAATCAAAGTAGCACAAAAGAGTATGTGCTTCAATTATTTCTAATAGCAAAGATTCAATGCATCTATATGGCACGGCCATCAGAATATCAAGCCATCTTTGTCATCAATGCATTCAATTGATTCAAGTGGATCTTGAGCCATGTCACATCTCCTTCTAGAGTAAGGACCTACTCCTTAAGTGCATCAATCTGGATCTGGAAATACCTATTAGTCATGTTTGATCTATGCATCGATTCAAATTGCTACTGCTCCATGTGCACCATCATATCGGATTGGTTCTCTTCAATGCAAGTTATTCCACCATTAAAGTGCTCTACACATAAACACATCTCGTTGCGAAGCTCTAGAATTTGTTTGCCATTAGCTTGCTAAGTCACATCTAGAAGAGCTTCTAAGTGTCTTTCAAAGTTTAATTGCCTAGACTCACTATGGGCAAAGAAGTCCCGCAATGCAGCCATTAGTTGGTCAATCCCATCATGTACCATGGAATTAGCAGAAGAGGATCCCAAACATCAAGCTCTTCTCTTTGCCGCTCGAACATTGGCAAACATTGGCAAACCTTGGAGGAGTGGAGTCAATACCATCAGATTTGCTCCCAACGATGGAATTGTTTTAATGTTTTCCATTGTTGTACCATTAAAAAGTACATCACAATGCATATAAATTTGAACTATGTGTTAACTACCACCAAAAAAGCAATCCTTTTTGCAATATTTACTACAAACTTAACATCTTATCATACAAAAAAACATTATCTACACAAAGCATGACGCATGTAAGTTTAAAAAGAGGACAGAGAGAGACTTTAAGTTTATCTCACACAGCTTAGCAACGTGCATGAGTTCCTCTCTTCCTTATCGTCTCTCTCTCTCTCTCTCTCTCTCTCTCTCTCTCTCTCTCTCTCTCTCTCTCTCTCTCTCTCTCTCTCAACATAGCAGCCTATCCTTTCACAAATGTGAGGGTCAACACGGCAAATTGATGTGGTCAAACAAAAATCTCTAACATTTTGGATCCCATAAACTAATATTACAAGTCAAAAACTCTATTGCATAGAATTAGAAAAGTCATAATAAAAATCAAGACATTCAAAAATGTATCTAGATATGCAAAGAACATGTGTTGAAATGGATCATGAACATGGTAGAGTTTTTGATATGTAAGTTTGCCATAGAAACAAACTTAGTCAGGAACACTATTGTGCCACAAATGATCTAAGAGCCAAAATCAACGCATCTCACTTCATCATACAGTTGGCAATTGGCTTGGAGTTTCTACATTCCTAAATTAAGGACCGTTTTTCCATCCCAAGGTCAATTATCCCCTAGATTGGCAAACGCAACTAGTGAAAAAGGGAGTTTTTTTTTTTAAATAATGCAATCAAAGCACCAAACCTAACACTTTACACTTACCACTTATTGTAGCTATGTATGGAATCGTCAAATATGCAAGTTGTTTAGGCAAGTAGATCACGTATATCATCTTAATAAACCTAGAACTTTGGAGGTACTCTCAATCATCAGGAACATAGTATCCTTCATATCTATCAAACCACTGAGCATCATGTTCTTCTTCAAAAGACACACACTCTTTCCTAATTGAGTGGACATCGTACTCGACGTTGGATGAGTATGCCAAAACGTGCAACATAAAAATATCGATAGACAATAGCTTTCTAAGGTCCATAACACAAAAAGAAATGATAAAATCATGAATCTTACTTTACGCCAACTCAATTTCTAATTTCATGCACACACACCTAGTCTTGCAGTGTTTGCAACTAATCCTAACAATTTTTTCATGCGACAAACGTACACACCAAAAACATGGCTCTGCTTAAAATAATGCAAAATAATGAAGGTTTGAAAAGGAACACAACAAGTATCCACATAATGAATTAATGGACATAAATATACTAGGATATGGATGATCTTCTACATCACCTTTCATTGCGTATAGGGTCTAGCATTGAGAATATCAACATCTTAGTTTTGTTAGGAAATATGACGTAGCTAAGTAGATAATTGAGTAGATTACTTAATGGAGAGAGATAATTTTCACACACAAGAGATTATAGAGTAGAGAGAGAGAGAGAGAAAGAGTACACACGATATACGTGGTTCACCCAATGTGGACTACATCCACGGAAAAGCAGCCACTTAATGGCTTTAGTACTTCAAACAAAAAGTAGGTTACAAAGGGATTATACCCTCAATAGATCTCCCGCCTTGCTTCACTCTCACCACCTCACACCCACCTTGTTGCATCAACTTCACACTATGAAATGTGTGCTTAAATGGCCTTATTTTATAGGCCAAAAGGGCTGCCCTCTCTCATGAGAATCAGCCATGTGTAGCCGCCCTTGTGTAGATAATTCCAAGTCGGTGGACCCTCCAATCCGCCCATGTATGTCCGCCCTTGAGAAGACAAATCCTCCTTTGAAATTGGCCATCGGCCATTGACTTTTGACCATCGACCACTGGCCATTGACTATCGGCCACCGGCCAACCAGCCAATCGATCGATCATTTTTCGACCACTTTCGCACCGTCGGCCGGCCATAATATTCCGACGAAAAGGAATATTCCGGCGTGAAAATTTTCGTTTCCGACAAGTGATTTTATTTTCTGGCGAATTGTTTTTCTTCATGCACGATGGCTTCTCCTCATAATGGGGGCCTTACAAATCTGCGTTTCTAACACAAAATTACAAGGGGTAAACCAGGCTCCATACTTAACAATCTCCCACTCATAGACTGATCTCCAAACCAAATCTGTGATTGCTTTCCATCCTGGCTTCTTATCCTTGAATGCCAATTCAAGATGAGCAAAAGCTCAACTTCTCCTTGCTGATCACCTTTGTAAACATGTATGCAGGATTTTCACTTGTATGCAGCTTTCCTAGCTTTAGCTATCCCTCTTCCAAAAGAGTGCGTATGAAGTGATATCTCACCTCAATGTGCTTTGTCCTTGAATAAAAGGCTGAGTTCTTTGCAAGATGGATAGCGCTTTGGCTATCACTGTACAAGACACAATTATCTTGTTTGAATCCAAGCTCTTCTAAGAATCTGTGAAGCCACAAAATTTCTTTACTTGCCTCCGTCATTGCTACATACTCTGCTTCTATGGTAGAAAGTGAGACCACTTTCAGCAACTTTGAAGCCCAGCTTACTGTTGTGCCTCCAACCATGAAGACATAGCCACTAGTGCTTCTTTGAGTATCTTTGTCACCTACCATATCTGCATCAGCATACCCTTCTAGAAAAATATCAGTTCCTCCAAAATACAAAGCATTTGTTGTTGTCCCTTTTAGATACCTAAGTATCCACTTCACATCTTGCCAGTGCTCTTTACCTGGGTTGTCCATGAACCTACTTACAACTCCCACTCCATGTGCAATATCTGGCCTTGTCCAGACCATAGCATACATAAGAGAACCTACCACTGCAACATATGGAACTTTAGACATATAGGCTATCTCCTCTTGTGTCTTTGGACACATATCTTTGGTTATTTTAAAGTGACCAGCCAAAGGTGTAGAACTGTTTTTGCATTTTGCATTGCAAACCTTTCTAGCCTACCTTCTTGATGTAATCCTCTTGAGATAGCTTTATTGTCTTCTTCGTCCTGTCCCTTGATATCTTCATACCACGTATCCTCTTTGCAACACCTAAATCTTTCATTGAAAAAGATTTAGATAGCTCCTCTTTTAGGTCTTTGATGTCCAGCATGTTAGCACTTGCAATCAACATGTCATCAACATACAACATTAGTATGATGAACTTCCCATCTCCCATATTCTTTGTGTAGACGCAATGATCCGAGTTTCATCTTGTGAATCCATGATCCAACATCCATCGATCGAACTTCAAGTACCATTTTCTTGATGCTTGCTTTAATCCATACAAGCTCTTCTTTAATCTCTGCAAACCATTTTCTCCTTACCTTTTACTTCATACCCCTTTGGTTGAAGCATGTAAATTTCCTCCTCTAAGGCACAATGAAGGAATGTCGTATTTACATCCATTTGCTCAAGATTTAGATCATGAGCAACTACAAGGCTTAAGACAAGCTTAATTGAGTTCATTTTTAGAACAAGAGAAAATATTTCATTGAAGTCAATACCTTTCTTTTGAGAAAACCCTTTTACCACAAGCCTAGACTTGTACCTTTTCTTCCTACCTTCTTCTTCCTTCAGCTTATACACCCATTTGTTTTGAAGTGCTATCTTACCTTTATGCAACTCAACCAACTCCCATTTTTGCTTGCGATGTAATGAGTCCATATCCACTTGCATGCTCTTCATCCATGGATTTGTGATGCATAGCTTCTTCGTATGATTCCGGCTCTCATGAATCTGAGATCAAGAGATGGTTGAAGGAAGTAATGAACCTTTTTGGAGTTCTACGTGCTCTTGTAGATCTTTGGGGAATAGGTTGAGGCTCCTGATTTGGTTGACATTGTTGGAAATTGTCAACGTTTGCATTCCTTGAGTCTTCATCGTCCTCAAGCTCCATGTACTCATCAAATGTTGCTTTTGTTTGTTTTCTTTCCAAGTAATCTTTGTACATATTTTGTTGGTTAAAAATTACATCCCTACTCTTTAAGATTTTACCATCTTCAGGATTCCATAGGTGATACCCAAAGTCACCTTCTCCATAGCTAATGAAGAAACACTTTTTGGACTTTGCATCTAGCTTTGATCTTAGGCTTATATCTATGTGCATGAAAGCCTCACACCCAAACACTTTGAGAAATGCATAATTCACCGGTTTACCTGTCCATGCCTCTTCTGGAACTCCCCCATCCAATGCGGTTGAGGGTGACCGATTGATTAAGTACATAGCCGTACTTACAGCTTCCACCCAAATCTCAAGCGGTAGGCCTGCATGTAGCCGCATGCTTCGTGCTCGCTCCATGATTTTTATGTTCATCCTTTCAAAATGCCATTTTGTTGAGGTGTCCTTGGGGTTGTTCTTTGCCTCTGAATGCCATTGCTAGCACAAAAGCTTTCAAAAGCTTGCCTGCAAAATACGCCTCCATTGTCGGATCTGAGGCATTTAACCTTAGTACATGTTTCATTCTCCACAAAGGTTTCCACCTTTGAAATATGGAAAACACATCAGATTTATTCTTCATTATATAAACCCATGTTTTCCTAGTTGCGTTGTCTATGAATGTTACATAGTACAATGAGTTACCAAGTGATGGTGTACTTGCAGGACCCCAAATGTCAGAATGAACCAACTCAAGTTTTTTATTTTTTCTTTCATTTCTTGATTTTTAAAATTTTACCCTCTTTTGTTTACCATAAGCACAATCTTCACAAAACTCTAAGTCCACTTCTTTCAAACCTGGTAGAAGCTTCTTTGTTTGAAGGATTTGCATTCCTTTGGCACTCATATGCCCGAGCCGATAGTGCCACACCGCACTTTCGACTTACGTAGCTATTGCACAAGTTGAAGATTGCGTGCTAACAATACACAAGTAAATGTACTGACCTTTTCTCCCTTGGCAACCACCAAAGATCCCTTTGAGATCTTCCTCCGTTTGCTTCCAACTGCAATGTTGTGACCTTCATCACCCAATTGTCCTGTAGAGATCAATTTTTTGCAAAGAGAAGGAACACGCTTAACATCTTTAAACTTCCATTCATTTCCGTTAGTAGTTTTGACACAAATTGTACCTTTGCCAACAATTTCACAAGCTTCATCATCTCCCAAGTATACATACCCAAAATTACCTTTGGTGTAATCTTGGAAATGTTGCTTGTGTGGTGTCTCATGGAATGAAGCCCCAGAATCTACTATCCAGGAATTAGACACATTGTCTAATGAGAGAAATAGAGCATCATGATCCACTTTACCTGCCACATTGGCCTCTGATGTTGGCTTGTTGTCTTGAGACTCCAACTCCTTCTTCTTCTTGGACCAGCAATCCTTCTTGATGTGGCTCTTCTTGCTGCAGTTCCAACATTCAAGAACTGACTTTGTGCATGACTTGCTCTGCCTTGAACAATCACGAACCTTTTGGTTTTTGAACCTCTCCTTAGGCCTTCCTCTTGTTTCCACTAACAATGTAGCACTTGATGATTCTCCTGTGCTTCTCCTTCGCACTTCCTCGCTTAGGAGAACACCCACAACATCATCAAACTCAAGAGTATTTGTGCCAGAAATAGAATTACTTACAGCCATCACAAGGCTGTTCCAACTATTCGGTAGAGACTATAGTATAAGGAGATCTCGCACTTCGTCATCAAAATTTATTTTCATCGATCGAAGCTGACTTATGTTTGTGTTAAAGTCATTTAGGTGTTCTGCAACTGAACCATTCTCTACCATCTTTAGATTGAATAAGCGCTTCATGAAAAATACCTTATTGGATGCCGATGGTTTCTCGTAGAAGTCATCAAGTGACTTCATCACGTCCTCAGTGGTCTTCATCTCCAAAATGTTGAAGGCCACCGTTGATGCCAAGCTTAACCAAATTGTTCTAAGTGCCTTTCGGTCAAGGACAATCCATGCTTCATCTGCCATCGTTGCGGGCTTCTTTGCAAAACCACCTAGTGGCAAATAGAGGTCCTTTTGATAGAGATAGTCTTCAATTTGCATCTTCCAATGTTGGTAGTTTTTGCCGTTGAACTTCTCAATCTTGAGCTTCCCTTCCTCCACTATTACTCCCACTCAATTCAAGGAATCCTTTCCTTGAGATACATTAGTTACGCGCAAACCTTGCTCTGATACCAGTTGTTAAGAAATATGACGTAGCTAAGTAGATAATTGAGTAGATTACTTCATGGAGAGAGATGATTTTTACACACAAGAGATTATAGAGTAGAGAGAGGCAGAGAGACAGAGAGAGAGAGAGTACACACGATATACATGGTTCACCCAATGTGGGCTACATCCACGAGAAAGAAGCCACTTAATGGCTTTAGTACTTCAAACAAGAAGTAGGTTACAAAGGATTATACCCTTAATAGAGCTCCCGCCTTGCTTCACTCTCACCACCTCACACCCACCTTGTTGCATAAACTTCACACTATGAAATGTGTGTAGAAATGGCCTTCTTTTATAGGCCAAAGGGCTACCCTCTCTCATGAGAGGCAGCCATGTGTAGCCGCCCTTGTGCAGATAAGTCCAAGTCGGATGTGTGGCCGCCCTTGAGAAGAAAAGTCCTCCTTTGAAATCGGCCACCGGCCATTGACTTCCGACCACTGGCCACCGGCCACTGACTGGCCATAATATTTCGGCGAAAATGAATACTACGGTGAAGATCGGGGGGGGGGGGGGGAATTTTGGTTTTTAGCAAGTGATTTTATTTTCCAGCGAATTATTTTTCTTCACGCATGATGGCTTCTCCTCATAATGGGGGCCTTACAAATGTGCATGTTTAACACAGAAAATTACAAGGGGAAAATCAGGCGCCATACTTAACAAGTTTTTGGGAGCAAGGATGGCTCGCTCTTTGAAGTATTCCGTATGGCCCACATCTTTATCCAATTTTGAATAAATGAAATCTTTCATATATTTAATGAAAAGGAAGAAAGCACCATGTGACGGGGAATCACCATCTTCTGTTCATCACCACTTGTCAAAGTCCCATTTCCTACATCCATAAGCCATTCTCAGTAGAGGCAAAATTTGCAACATCATCATCTCTCACACATGTTATGTGTCAATTTAAGGATCTTCACAAGATTCTATAAGTATGATCGATAAAGTGTATCATCAACAATGTCAGCACGTTCTCCCTTGAACACCATTGGTAAGGTTTGTCTAAAATTTCCCCTAAGAAGTGACACTTTTCCACCGAATGGCCTTCTTGAGCACATGATATATTGCAAAGACCTATCCAAAGACGTAAAGGCATATCGATGCATCATAAGAGCTTCATCCCACACAATCAACTTGCATAGTCTAAGAAATTCAGCAAGCTAACCCTGAACAAGGATATTGTAAGAGCTACAAATATCAAGCTCCAAGGGTATCTTGAACTGGAATGTGCGGTGCATCCATTCTGTGGTAGCAATGCTAAAATCTTAGAAGGTATTCTGTAAAATGAAACTCCTCCTTCTCCACGTACACATGACAACAAGAAATTGTACAAATAAATTTTTCCAGTCCTTGCATGCCCATCTAGGAAAAAATTAGCCCCACCATCAACAGTCAATCCATGCAAACTGTCTCAAAAGAAATCCTTTGATCTTCATTTAGAGTCCGAACCATTGCATGTGACACTGATAGCTCTTGTGTTGTATCAAGGCGTTATTCTTGGAAAAGCAAGTTGTTTTTGTCACGTGTCACAAAGCACTCATCAAGAATTGGAATTACAGGATATTCAATTAAACTTTGACCAAATGTACCTAGAACGTTATGCAAATCTCTCAATGCATATCCTTCAACAACATGTGCACATCCATCCAAGGACTCATATCTCAACTCCAACATGTGTTGGTAGTCATTAGGAAATTTTTCAGGTCATTTGGAGGGCCTTATTGAAGAGAGAGAAAAGAAGGCGCAGCCAATGAGCAGCAACCTTACGTAATGTAGAAATAGATGGAAAACAACACAAAAATGAAAGAAAACATTTTAAAATATTGAGTTTTGTCCCATTTTTGTAAGGTAACTTCCTTGTGTCACAAAGTAGGGCCCACTGCTAGTAGCCGTCAAGTTCATGACACCTGACTACTGATTGATAGCTAACTCTCTCCCTTCATTAAAAGATATCCACTACCTTTATGAAAGGCTTTCAAACCTCATTCTCCCTCCATTTTACCTATTGCTTCGTCTTCTACCCGCCCAAGAAGTTCTAGAGGTTGCTCTACACTGTCCCCAACTAGCCTCACCATTAGTGTGCCAAGAAGACCATGTAGTAGCATAAGCACTATCTCAATATCAAACTCTCTCACTACAGATAATAGGTGGCAAGAGCAGAGGATAAGCAAAGGTTCTTGGGTTCTTATGCAGCCAAGAAGGAGAAAAGCCTCAAAAGCAATAAACACATTTCGTTCTGCATGGAAAGCAAGAGTTCTGGATTTCAAAGTTGAGGTTGGTAAGAAGACCGTGAAAGAAGTCTTTGTTCAACATGTTTTCACTCACTCTGATGTGATTGCTAATGGCAGCGATGCCTCCATGGTGCATAATCCACAGTGCAATGTGTAAGTTAATTATTTAGTAGTCCTCTATAAATGTTATCTTAATTTCAAATGTGAATCTGTTTTCTTCTTCTCTTATCATAGGTATATAATTAGGTTATACAGATGTTTGTATTTATTTCTATTCTATTACATTCGCAGATGTTTATCCTTTATCATATGAGGAATGGAAGCCACTAGAGTGCATTATAGGTCTCATCTCCATGACCCATGCTCATATTGGAGTCTTGCAATATGTTGGCAGAACTAGCAAAAGCCTGGCAGACGAGGGTATTTTCTTCTATGACCGTTTCTACCAACTTAATCAAAGGAAACAAAGAGGAGTGTTGGTGAAGGTTCCACTACCAACCAACTAGAACTCCGTGGATTGGCCCATTCCTGACACAACAATGAGTGAGGCATTGAGGAGCAGGCTCTATAGGGATGTTTAGAGGTCTCTCCAAAACTCTGTACCCACTAAATTGGTGAAACTTGCAAATTTTTGTCCTATTGGTCTCTTTGTTGAGTTATTTCATAGCTGCAAAGTACAAGTTGCTAAAACTATGTTGCTCTGCAAATCATTTGATTCCCTCTTGTGTGATAAGCTTCTTGATCGAGGGTGGTATGCGAAAGAAACAGATGGCATATGTTGCGAGATTGCTCTTGACACTTTCATTTTCAAGTATATGCTTGCGACACAGACATTAATAATCTCCTTTTGGTACAAGCATTCTCACATTGTTAAAGGTTGCTATGTGCCTATGGATCAAGAGGCAGCAAGTTTGGCAAACAATGCTATCATAGACGTGGAAGTGGTGGACAAAGACCTAATCTTATGACAGTAATTACAATAAGGTAGCAATGCAATCTTTTGCAACTTCGACATGACATAGTGGAGGAGACTACCGACATTGACTCCGTAAACTTTTATTTCTTGTTGGGCGGACGAAGAGTAATGCAACGAAGGGAGAAGCATTTTTTCTGTGGAGATCTTTCTGGCCGTATTCAAATTGTGCCCATGTAATCAACCCTAAATGAATGGCTTCAACGAAATGTGACATTTTTTACTAGTTTAATCTTAATATCAAGTGTTTGTTCAAGGCTCTCTCTCTCTCTCTCTGAGTATTCGAAACACATAGACACATAGACAGTATCAATCTAAGGTATAATCAATGAATTACTAAGTACATTTGTAAGTACAAATTCTTATGTGCTCAATGGGCTTAAGTACATTGCTTGCAGGTATGGGACCAAAATATACTCTTGGTAAAAATCATGAAGATGCCCTTCAAATGAATGTGGGGATATAGTAGTGCCGGATGGATTAAGTAAACCCTTATGCGGTGTGCCATCAATCAACAAAGTATTGAGAGCATCATAAGGCACATTGATCTGTCCAAAGGGCTTGTAGAAAAGTGGTACATTAGCGTTAGTTGGGTGGAAATCTCCCGCAATGGTATTACAATTTCTTTGACTATTCTGATCTCTGAATTTCAGCCAAATTACAAACTATGGAAACAAGGGGATTCAGGTTATGGGCCTGCATTGAAGACCAGATAGCAAGTAAGTACAAATGAATTACTAAGTACATTTGTAAGTACAAATTCTGATGTGCTCAATGGACTTAAGTACATTGCTTGCAGGTATGGGACCAAAATGTCCTCTTGGTAAAAATCATGAAGATGCCCTTCAAATGAATGTGGGGATATAGTAGTGCCGGATGGATTAAGTAAACCCTTATGCGGTGTGCCATCAATCAACAAAGTATTGAGAGCATCATAAGGCACATTGATCTGTCCAAAGGGCTTGTAGAAAAGTGGTACATTAGCGTTAGTTGGGTGGAAATCTCCCGCAATGGTATTACAATTTCTTTGACTATTCTGATCTCTGAATTTCAGCCAAATTACAAACTATGGAAACAAGGGGATTCAGGTTATGGGCCTGCATTGAAGACCAGATAGCAACCCTAAAACATGGAATCCAAAAATTCAAAAATTCCTTTGTGCCTGGTCAAATTAATACTCTGACATTTCCCAAGCGGAAACTACGTAAATCGGAGAACTCTGTATGTACATTGTACGGCTATCGTGGCAGTAACAATCCATTGAGATCCAAGATAATCAGTCTCTACAATCATTGTGTGCATATATATAAGTAGTTAGAAATAAAAAAGCATATATTATTTAAGTACAATAGATATTACCGGAACAACCATATCTACTTGAAGCAAGAGTCCATGTTGGTCATTCTAATATTGACATTTTGTTGTTGAGTGTTGATGTTTCCTTGTGTAATGCCAAGGGTATCCACCTCTTGTGGTTGTGCAATACATGACTCTTGTTTTTCCATGGCCGAATGGTTAACTTGTTCTGTTTTCTGTTCCTGGCCTTGATTTGCAATATTGGCCTCCTCCTCTAGCACTCCCTTATCCTCCTCTACTTGGCCTAGAACCTTTGTTGCATTCCTCGTCTCTGAGGAGCATTTTACATCTGTATTTTCAAGGGCTTGGTCTACTTCACATTGCTCAAACCCAACTTCGGATTCAGCCACCCCAACTGCAAAGATTACCAGTGTCTTTTCCTCTAATATGGGGTCAATTTGAGGGATTTGGTTTAGGGTGGGGAAAACTGGCTTGACTTCCTCTTCACTGGTCATTGTTAAAGCTATTTTATGGTCGTCGACAAAACTATCTTCTGCATCTAAAAATCTTGGGGTTGAAAGAGATAGTAGATGTTGAATCATTGAAGCGCGGTACCTTTGTAAATATTCCAATGTATAATTGTCCAGAGCATTCTGCAAAATTAGGTTAACTTGTGGTCAATACTTCAATAAATAATAGCACCAAGTTGGTCCATACCATAGCAAGGAAATACCTTTGACATAAATGGATTTAGAGCAAAAAAACTCAGAAGTATGTACTCTGCATGGAGAAGACATCTCCAACCACAGGAATTTGGATATGTCTGAGTAGGCACTTTGACAGCTTTAAAGGTGGACTTGGTAGAGTTCATGATTTCCATAGAGTTTTCCATAGACATGAAGTAATCTTTCTACACATCTATGAACAATGAAGGTTATCTATTATTAACAATATTCACGTCATCAACCATACCCCAAATAAACACTAAAGGTTTTATCAACTCACACTCTTATCTCTAAATGTGTTGCTTGTATGGAGTTGATAGTCCATACCACTTGTTTGTCCAGCTCTATGCATACAAGGCTCCAATGATTATTTGATTTGTATGGCAACACTAGTATTGTCACCTGGAGCATTGGACATTGGACAAACCATCTCTCCAATGTGCCATCAGGGGTGTTCTTTATTCGGAGTGTCACAGACATTTGTGGATCTAAAATATAAATTTCATTAAGGGTTTCTTGAGGGAGCTGGCTCTTTATTAAGCTACAATCAAAAACAAGGATTTAATTAGAGGCCAAGTACCAACAAAGAAAGATCTTAAAGGTAGAGATGAGCATTTACTTTAGGCATACATAAACAATAGAGTCAGTAATTTGTGCATTTGGATCTTTCAATATCCCAATATCAACAGAGTCCAGTGCTAATTGCCTGCTACCATCAGCAAGGGGAATGCTTGCTAGTAGTCCTTCTGTCATGGAATGTAAAACATCATTGTTTCTTTCATTTAGGTATGTGGTAACTTGCCCATAATTTCTCCTCTAGGCCTCTTCATCAGCAGCAGCAGACTGTATCCTCTTTAACTTCTCTGCTTCAAAGTGACGTCTTTCTTCTTGCTCAGCTCTGGCTCTGGTGTTCACTGCATGAGTAACCTCATGAATCTTAACCCCTTGAACCCGGCGGCCTGGTGGTATTAGCATTATATCTTTCAATTTGAGATCAATAAACTCATTAGGGATAAGGAGCTTATCGTATCTCCAACGCACTCTCTTGAGAGTCTCACTGTCCTTGTCCATTATTGTCACCCGGTGAGCATGAGCAGCAACAATGGTAATATCATTGAAATACTCCAAAAGAAAATCTTATGTTGCTTCTTGAAGACACAGCATGGCAATAGCCTTCTACCTCATTGTACCAGCACATGCTTCCTCACAGATTTAACTTACTGCTCTTTGGAAAGGAAGTTTAGGGACACAAAGCTCAATACATTTCTGAGCTTTCCTGATTTCCCTAAATAAACCCATGTTTCTTTGAATACTCTTCATTCTTGGGCTCTTCAATAACTTCATTGGTTTATGTGAAGTTTTCTTCTTACTAGCAGACCTTCCACATGCTTTCTTTGCAAGCACTGGTCCTTTCCCTGCCTTCCTTGCTGTTGCCTTGGTTCTTGCCATTCCACCGGAAGAGAAAAATGCAAAGGATCACTCTCACTCTCACTTCTCTTCTCTCTCTCTCTCTCTTCTCTCTCTCTCTCTCTCTCTCTCTTCTCTATCTCTCTTCTCTTCTCTCTCTCTCTCTTCTCTCTCTCTCTCTCTCTCTCTCTCTCTCTCTCTCTCTCTCTCTTCTCTCTCTCTCTTTTTCTGGGATCATAGCACGCGGGCTCAGATTTGACATGGGCTAATAGCCTATTGCACGTCCTAATCCACAAGTGGAAGGATGAAAATTAGAAATTTACTTCAAGCCTTTTAGGTAACAAGCCCCAATTTTACTGATTATTAAATTGAGTCTAAAGGAATAATCTTGAGATGTAGAGTACTATCTCTATCTCTCACCTCTCTCTCTCTCTCTCTCTCTCTCTCTCTCTCTCTCTCTCTCTCTCTCTCTCTCTCCCCCACCCCGTTTTCTGTGGATCACGGCACGCGGGCTCATCTACAAGCCAAGCTAGTTGCTATTCGTGCGTCGTGATCCACAAGAGGATCGAGGAAAGTTTGTAATCTATTTCATGCCTTTTAAGCAACAAGCCTCAACATTTTTGTAGGAAACTTTTTCTCTCTCTCTCTCTCTCTTTGTATGGATCACGGCGCGCGGACACAAAAGCAAGCAAATAGAACACTCTATCGCGCAAGCATCTCTCCAATCTCTCCATCTCTCCTCTCTCTCTCTCTCTCTCTTCTCTCTCTCTCTCTCTCTCTTCTCTCTCTACTCCTCTCTCTCTCTCTCTTCTCTCTATCTCTCTCTCTCTCTCTATCTATCTATCTATCTATATCTCTCTTTTCTCTCTTCATCTATTAAAAATTACTACGGAAATACCTCTTCTAAGGTGGAATTTAAAATGGAAGCCTAAAACGCATGTAGGAGCCTTGTGCCTTGGTTCTGCAGAGGATCGCTCGGCTTTAGGGGGTCTCTCTGTCTCTCTCTGTCTCTCTCTCTGCTCTCTCACAGAGCTCTCTCTTTTTCCGTTAGCTAATCTCCTCTCTCCTTCTCGCAGAGGTCTTCGAAATGACTGCCTGACTTTTCTCTCTGTCTCCTCATTTCTCTCCTTTCTTCTTCTATTTCACTCTATATCTCTCTTTCTACTTACTCTCTCTCTCTCTCTCTCTCTCTCCTTTCTCTCTCTCTCTTCGGGGCTTCAAATGGAAGAATCTGAGACTTCATGGGTTGGAGGACTAATGTGTATCATTGTGATTCTGATTACTATAAATTTGTACACGATATTTTTGGTTTGTTAAAAATTACCTTTTCTGGTCGTACTCGCCTCATTAAATGCATGTCCTTGTAGCATGTGTTCAATATATTGCGCTCACGTAGTTAAAAAACGCCAACTAAAGATCTAATTATTCTATTAATTGCTTATACAGAGACAGAGAGAGAGTTGATGAAAGAGGATGGAGAGAGAGAGAGAGAGAGAGAGAGAGAGAGAGAGAGAGAGAGAGAGAGAGAGAGATTAACTCGTGTGGTCAAGCTAATTCCAAACCTCGAAATAGACGGAGATAAAGGCTTGAGAGAGACAGAGAGAGAAAGTGAGGGAGTGGGAAAGAGACACCTAAGAAAGCCTCTGCCTCCTTCAAGGTGC
Organism: Adiantum capillus-veneris; assembly: GCF_014529385.1. Taxonomy (NCBI): domain Eukaryota; kingdom Viridiplantae; phylum Streptophyta; class Polypodiopsida; order Polypodiales; family Pteridaceae; genus Adiantum; species Adiantum capillus-veneris. Next base: position 74,886,099 of record NC_140932.1, on the reverse strand, counting down.
AAGAATCAGAAGCTTGAAGACTCAAAACTACTTTCCCAGTCCCGAACCTCTACACCAACAACAATGTCTAGTCCTCGAAAAGGTAAAGTCAATCTCTTCAGTTTCATTATGTCCTTAGTTTAGTTGTGTTTTGTGATTGTGCTTCAAAATGTAAAAGATCATTTCACCATTCAAATACCATCATTGGATCACGGCATGCCAATTACGTTATGGAGATTCATTTACACTGTCCACGCGTCGTGATCCTCTTCTAATATTTACAAAGGGATTTTTTGTATAATAATATTGTAGGTATTTCAATGCATGAAAGGCTGCTAAGTGGATCACGACTTTTTATATATGTTTGTTGAAACTTATATTTGTGATATGAAATAAATGGCAGGTTTAAGATCACATAGGAGGGAGAGGCAGAAAATAGATCCCGAGTGCATTGTTGGCCAAGGAAACCTTCCAAGAAGACTGCCGGAGCTATTAAAAACATCAATGAAGAGGAATGTAGACTTCACATAACCCATTGATATAACTACTGCAGAGCCTACCATAGTTTGGAGGAGCCTGATACTGACCCATCTGTAGAAATGGAGTCCCCTTCTACTCCAAAATTTATTGTATCCAACTCACTTAAGAGAGACGTGGATTTTTTAGCACCTACTTTGCAGAGTGCCCAATGTGTTGCAACAATCCAAAAGAAAAAAGAGATAGTTATTTATGAAGACCCTACAGTGATTGATGAAAGGCTTTTAGATTTTGCAGTTTCATATGGGGCTGGTGATAAGTTTGATTTGATCTCCTGCATTTTTAATGCTCCATTTCATCTTGATGTGTTTATAGCTGAATAGAGTGAACACTTGAAGCTGGAACGAGAGAAGTTTGACCTTCACACTCAAGCGGGCAGGGTTAATGTTGGTGAAATGGTGGTAGTCCATTTAAAAGACTATGATCCTAAAAGACAATCTTACAAGAAGTATAATTAGCTGCCTCTTATATACGGGCCCCATTGGTGCAGCTTACATGATTGGGAGTTCTAGCTGATTCAAGAATCCTTTGGATTTCTATTATTTTTAAATGGATTATTTACAAGTCTTATGAAATATCCTAAGGAGGCCATGGAGGAACAAGATTTACTAGCAGATGAAAAAGAGGAAAAGAATGAGGAATATATTGAAGTGACAGAGATAGAGGAGTCCATTGATCTTGAAGAAGAAGAAAAAGAGGTGAAACGAAGCAATCTTCTCTCAGTGAAAACCTCAGATATCAAGCTACCTCTAGATGTGTGAGGTTTCAATGAGCGGCAAGCCACCTTAATGCTACCAAGAGTGCCAGAGTTTAAATTTGGAGATAGGTCATGATATACAAAGTATATCATTTTCCTTCATGATATACAAAGTATTTTTTGTTTGCGGGAGGACTTTGCACCGGCCACTATCTCCAAGTATCAGGAGGAGAGGAATGGATTTGTTTTAGATGACAGTAGTGATGACGAGGCAATGGACATCTCCAGTAACCCACTGGACTGCCTTAAACTCTGCTTTGAAAAGGCAAAAAAGTATAAAGAAAGGAGATGTCCATTTAAGAGCGGGGTACAATTTACAAGAGATGGAGGCAGGGTGCCACTAAAACTTTCAACCAGAGCAAGATGTTGTTAAGGTCGGGTAGGTCATTGAGGGTAGGCGGGATGGTGTCGGTGAGGTTCTAGGAAACATTGACCTCTTCAAGTTGTGAGCAGTTCAAGAGCTGAGGAGGGAGAGAGCCATGGAGCCTGGTCGAGGGTGAGCTCCTGGACACTCAGGAGGGGGTGGGCTGTGGATATAGTTCTGGGTGGGGATGAGGAATTGCAGGCGACGAGGTGATTGAGGTGGAATTTCATCAATCAATAGACTGGGAGAGGTTGAGGTAACGAAGGGAGATGAGGTTGGAGAGAGTAGGGGAGATGGAGCCTTCCAAGTGCAAGCCAGAGAGGCTCAATGAAGCCACATTTCCAGCTATTCGAAATAATCTTAAGCCATCAACTAGTAAACAAGATATGGAGGATTGGTTTAAGCGACCAGCGCAGGAGTCAACTGGATCAGTCAACCCATGGAAGGATGAACTTTTTTTGCAAGATGAGAGTTTCATGGTATAATTCCTGCCCCCCCCCCCCCAAATCTCTCTCTCTCTCTCTCTCCTCTCTCTCTCTCTCTCTCTCTTTCTCTCACACATACACACACACACACACACAAAAACTTCTTTTGTTTACAGTCATGGATTGCTGAAAAGGAAGACTTTCTTCGTCGTCGAAGAAGACAGTTCCATGGTAGGGATGAAGCTCTAGGAAAATATCTTCCTAGTTTATGCGAGGCACCCATCCTAATCTTCCACAACGGAATGTCACAAGAGGGGAATACTGCAACCTATGCTTTCAAGACATTATCTTGCTTCTTAGGTGGTCCAATGCTGCCACAAAATGCTGACAAAGTAATCTTTGTCGACAAGGTTTTTGGGAGAGAATGTTTTGGTTACTCGCCAGGATATATTGGGGGCCGTGCAGCATATTACTACACATACACAGCAATGGCATTATCTTTGGGGAAATAAAACCCTACTGAACTCTTAGAGTATGGAAAACGTTTAATGATCAGATACAAGGGCGAGGTTCCAAATGATATTTGCAAATCATCAAAATGTTGAAATAGTTGTGGTACATATTGAATTTAATTCTACAGGAATTTCTGGTACATCCGATCATCTTAACTCTAACTCTCTTGTTCCACCGATGATTGGCATATTGCATTGTCTCTCTCCACCTGATTTGACTTTCAAGAGCACTTGAGTTGTTTGAATGCGTCTGCTCGCTTTCTTTTTTGAAGCTGCAAATGTCTGATTACCTGTACTGTTGCTGAAGAGGCCAGTACTTGCTTTTGTTGCATGCGATGAATGATTCTGCAATAAAAATGCTGAAATAACTCTTCAGACTGTTTGCCGTATTTTGAGAGACTCCATGTTGTGTGTGTCTGAAGTAGGCATTTCTAGCCATGTAATGAGAATTCTCCAAGCCCTAGGTATTCCATATACATGGATTCCCATACGTTTGGATGAAGTATGGCAAATGATTAAAAATAATATGCTGCAAAAGAAGAAATTTATTTAGAAATTTAAACACAAACTTAGTACTAAGACTATATGAGGAGCTTTCAATGTACCATGTAATGAGTGATTTGAGTGTCAATCCATGCTGTCTTCGAGGATTTTTTTAGTAGCTGAAGGTTCTATTTAAACTTGTTGAGATTATGCTGCGACCAATCATCATTCTCACACATTTGAAATAATCTGTCAATGGAACGCCACACATCACCCTTTGCATTGCGAGTTGTTGGCTCTTGGTCTTTCACAGCTAAATGAAGTTTTTTCCAGTGCATATACTCAACTTTGCTAATGTAGGTAGAGTGATATACTCTCCCGCGCTTTGTTAGCTTCACATCTTTCATACCTTGAGGTTTAGATAGAAAACGGGGTGCCTTGACCCCACCTATGGATGGTTTGCAGGGTATTTCTCATTAGTTTACCTTTTTTCATCCCGCTCTATTTTCAGATTGCCCCCATGTAGACCAATATCTGATAAAACTAGTTCCAAAGCCTCTAGAGCGACTTGTCATTCATATGACTTTTTTATTTTCCAAGCAAACCCAATGTACAGATATACCAACTTCTCTACAATTCGGCAGAGAGCATGCATTGTACAAATATGGACATTAACAAGTGGTAAATTCAGAACTGGTCGCAAATTAAAGTCTTGATTGTGATGAGTAGGAGCCTCTCAACACCACTTTGGGTCCATCACTTTTGCAGGCTCCATGCAATACAAGCATGGAGACTTTGCCATGGCACCCATTCCACAATTATACATACACTTCAGTGTTTTGAGATCGCTTGTAAGATGCCATTGAACTTGAAGTCTCCTCTCCCAACTACAGCCAATACCTCTCCTCGATTCATTTGCCTATCAATGATATCTAGAATAGGGGTTTGATGGAACACCCAAAATAAAATGTCATGGTCTTCTTTCTTTACCTGCAAGATCAATCCTTATGAGATACAAAAATTAAATCTAAAAATTAGGTACAATAGAGGGATTGCTAGAGCTACAAAATTGGAGTAACTGGATTACCTAAAATGCACCAAGCCACCATATGCTTGTTTCTGATTGAACATTGAAGTATGAAGGGTCATCAGTGGGACATTTGGAAAGGGCCCTATTCATTAATGTGATTGTAACTCGCTCTAGCTTCTTCTCTTTAAGAATCCCACACTCATCTAGCTTCAAAACAAAATGTAGAATGCCACCTGTCTCTTCGAATGTGATATTGTAGAACTCTACCATTCTAGTTTGCAACAAAGTGAGTTTCATGAAGATATTGTTGTACTCATCATAAGTGACAGTAGTTCCATGTGAGCTATAAATATCTTGAATATGAAATGGACATTCAATGAAGTCTGTCTATTCATTATTGAGCCATAGTCTTTCCTTCCAAACACTTGCACCTGTTGGTAAAAGCTTAGACTTTATTCCCTTCTTCACAAACATGGAAGAGATAGACTGTTGAATAGCTGAGTAACCTCTTTTACTAACTCCAAGGGAGTCCAATGTACCCTATATATGCTTGGCAAGCACTGCATTCTTTGAAATGAATCTCTCAATGACATCTCGTTGCAAAATCTTAAACTTTTTGTCATGCATGCTATCCTTTGCAAGACCACTACTTATCAATGGCTTTAACTGCTTTCCTACCTTGGCCTTTGGGTCTATGTTTTCTTTGTCTGGATAGATGGAATCTCTACCAAGAAAGCATAACTAACATAGAAAAACACTTAGATTAATTGAAATTAATTAGAAAGTTTACAATGCTCACCTCAATGCTTGGATTCTTTTCTTAAGGCTGACAGAGCCTACCTTCAACGTTTCAAGATTTCGTAGTTTCTTCTTTCGCACACAAGTGCCTAACATTATCTCTTTGTTTTGTAATGACCGTACCTTTGTTCGCAAGACCTGTGATTCTTGTGTGCGCTGCATTACAGTCTTTTGGTCCTCATGATGCAAGTTTGAAAGTCTTTGAATCTCATTTGCTTGGTGCTTCACCATGTATTTATAAGTTTCTGATTTGTTGTTTAGAGCTTTATAGTAGCCAAGCAATCCATTATCTCCATTACCTGCAAAGGTCAATAAGTTAGTGGGATTTGAAAATGTTGGGAAAGAATTTGTCATGGTATTCAATGGATAGAGTGAGCCTTTTGTCCAAATATCTAAGTGTTTTGCTCCCTCTGCTCTGAGTCTCTCTGTCATGATCGGTGTCACTTTGATGTTATTTTTACCTTGCTTACACAGTGGCTTATATTGGGGATCCAAGTCAATGTGTAGATGATAAAAGGGTCTTTTAAGGAGTACATTTGTGGGGGTGGAAGAAGAATCCATGTGTGCAACAGGGCAAGAAAGGGAGGATTTCTTCAAGGTCAGCGCACAAACAGTGAGAGAGTAAGGAGAGAGCAGGTTTGGAAGGATACGTCCTATTTCCTTTAGTCATACATTCCATGTACAGGAAACTCCCTCCAATTCTAGGATGTTCACTAAATGCAACTAAAAACGATTTATTCTTCAATCATCACGGCCGTAATGACATTATGGCAAGAATCTACTTGTAAGTACACTTTTTGAATGGTTATTCCAACTTTACATTTGCTTTTACCACACCTATTCTCTAGAGAGAGAAAGTCAAAATTCTATTTTTCTTAGAAGGCCCTCCAAATGACCTCCAAAATTTCATAATGCCTCAGACAAAAAATGTTGAAATCTTTCCCATAAGAGATGAGGGGAGGAGGATTCACAAAACAATAGAATGGTCACAAACAAATGTCTCAATTGCAAGCATGTATGTGTACTCCAAGCTTCCTCCATGTAGCCAAACCATTCCCCATCATCTTCCAAGATACCTCTTGCAATCCATGCTACCTTGAATATTGGGAACAATATGCCATTTACAATACGCAAATCCTCCAATGATTTGCATCCTTAACAAATAGTCAAAAGCAAACGGACATAATATTGTTCACCTCCAGAGGTTTTCAAAAAATGCATCTTCCCAATAGGGTCCCCATGACATCTCTTCATCCATTTTTTGGAACCAAAATTCCATACCCACTATGGAGGAAAATCAATGTACAAAGTGTTGTTTGCATCAAGATTCTCCAAGTTGCATGTGAACCACTCTGTTAAAGTGGTCTTCTTTGCACCCTCTCTTCGCAAGACATCATTAAGCTTGTCATTATCTTGAAATGTCACCATTTGACCACCTGGAACATGCACGCTCAATCTCTAGACAACTAGTGCATCATTGTGTAAAGGGAATTAAAAAATTCTCCAGCAAGCCTTTGATGCAGATACATAGCTTCCATCTTTATACATGTTTATCTCATCAACGTTCTCCCTTTTTGCATCTTGTACTGACATATGAAATCTTACATTTTCCATGTCATGCCCCTTGTAAATGTACTTGTAGACATACTAGAGCATATCTCCACATTGATATGTGCATTGACTAGTGTTGACAAAACAGGATCATATGGAACAAGCCATCAGTTATCAATGGTAGAACCCTTGATCTTAGCCGTGAAGCCATTGTTTTGTCGTGCATAAATAGGGTAGCCATTATTATCCATGCTTGTTTAATTTCTCACAAAATGGCCGTGGATATTTTCTGATACACTGTCCATCAACCATGCAAGGAGACAAAGTATTGAACTCACCACATGGGCCATGAATGTTACAACTAAGAATGATGTTATGTAGCACTAGAAATTGATTTTTATCTAGTAGCTATGAAAAAACCATCTTGTCATAGTCAAATGTTGATTGAGACTTAAATTGAGGGTCTAGAATCAATAATGTATGAGAACGAGGCAAGCCTCTCTTTTGGAACTCAGCAATAGACATGTTCCCAAAAATATCTTTCTTCAAGATGTACTTCATCATGCTCAAGTGTTTCAAGAAAAAAACTCTGGTTGTTATGTCTGGTCAATCAGAGGAAACCTGTCCTAGAAGTAATGCCTCATCTGTCTCTGGCCATTTAGGGTTACATGTGAATGTGATGAATAGATATGGATTTCCTTTGCACGCACAATTGTCATTGCATCTTGATAAAATTGGTACATGTGCTGATGGCCACCTATAAAAGATGAGGGCAAGACAATTCTTCAAATCGCAGATCATCCAAGAACAACATCACTCTCAGACAAATGCACCATGTCAGCCAAGCCTATGTACAATTATGACCTCAACGTCTATTCGTTTCTACGAACCCATGCAAGGTGACACTTTTTAATGGCACAATATGCATCGACCATAATTTGTTGAAGTAAACGACCCCACCAAGCAAGCATGGTTGTATATTAGCATGAACTTGTAGCCGATACACATAATACTCTCATTGAATGACACATTGTCGACCAACCAAGGCATCCAAAGGGCCATGCACATTAGCATAAGTAATCTTGACATGCCATCCATCTTCTCCCTCTAGAGACAGAAGAACATATAATAGTGGCATGTATGACCTCTGTAGATTTGAAATCCTTTGCAACCTTCCATCTTGACAATGTATAACACTGTCTTGACGGCCAATTTTTTGTACTTCCCCTCGACCTAGAATAATTGCCTAGAAATATTTCTTTTCTCACAAAATGTCATTTTGATCTCCACACAACATTCTACCAACAGTCTAGAAGGCATTTGAATCTGGAATACATGATTGCATCATCATTGACAATTCTTTAAGAGTGGAAAATACAAACCATCCAAGGAACTCATACAATTTCAAACCTCATGCTCAGTATCATATACATACATTTGTGCAATTTTTGGCACCCCTGTTTCATGTGGTAGCAAAGAACCAAATTCAATGATACAGACTACCATGTATACGGAAGCACTATGCACCAGACCTACCCATCATTGCCTCATCAATGGTAGCTCTAAGAGATGCAAATGCCTCATTAATGGTAACTCCTGAAGTTTTTTCTGAAAGACCTACTCAAAGCTTCACTATTATTGAGTATCCTTTCCAATACGTGGTCCTAAAAGAGGAAAGAGGGATCCTGCAAGGTGGTCCTACAAAAGAGGAAAGAGGGATACTATCCACCTTTGCAAACAATATCTTATTGTGGATATTTTATGTTCATTCCTCATTTCACACGGACAAAAACATGCACTGCAAAACCCATAGGAAGAGGACATGGTTCCTGTATGGTCTTTATGCAATGGGACATGTGTCAATGGCAGCCTGGAAGTGTGAACCCCTTGTATACAGGGATAGGCATGTAAAATGCAAGCAATTCCTCCAAATGACGTGTCATGAACATTAGGAGCTTGCTCCTCATTTTGAGTGTCTATGAGAGGACACAAATGACCATCATGTTGATGGTGTTGCTCTCTTACATTAGGAAAAATATGAACCCTCTAAGGGCCCTTTGGGATTAAGGTTAATTAGAGGCCAGCCAATGAGAAGAGGGTGGTGGACACACTCTATGCCCTCAAAGATGTAGGGGGACAAAGTAGTCTTACACTTCTTAATGGGCTCTTACCTAGTGAGAAGGTGGGGTGGGGGTGGGCCATATGGAACCTCCAACTTCCCTCCTTTTTATCCAATTTTGAAAGAATCCCAAAATTTTCAAAACTCAAATCTTATCTTCTTAAAACCCCCTAAATCTATTTTATGGTCAAAAAAGTACTTTTTGACCTGAAAAAGTCAAAACGTGCACCCAAAAACCCTAAAATTCAAAATTTTAAAAAAACTTTTGAAAAATATTTTTTTACTCTCCAAAGTTCCCCGAAAAGTAGTCCTTAGGCAAAAAGTGATTTTCTCTCTCTAGAACCCCCTTTCCAATCCCTCCTTGGTTGCAACCATCACACTCATCCTCTACTCCAACACTCTCTCTCTACACCATCTCCATTGTTGCAACAAGGAAGCTCCTCTCTCCTACCTTCCATTGCCACACCCAGCAAGGGTTATCCACCTTCTCCTCCCATTGCCACACCAAGCAAGGGTTAACCACCTTCTCCTATCACTTTATCCCACCTACATTGTAGCAACAAGCAAGGTCTTGCTCCTCCTAATTTTCTTTGTTCAACCATGGCTAGCTCTACTTCGCAAAGGCGGCCAAAGGATGAGGTCACAACACTTGCATGCCACAACACAATAGGTATAGATGATGAGTGGGTGCCACAAGAGTTCACCAAAGGTGTTTGGGTATACATGCAACCATCTGCTATTGGCCCTCATCGTGTACGAATCGTGCAAACTTGGATCATCATTGGAAAGGAAAGTTCCTTGGCTTCAAGAACCGCAAAGACAAGGGGACCATAGCCATTGTGCAACATGTTTTCTCAATGTCAAGCATACAATTGCAACAACCACCTCGATTTCCAACACATTGTAAGTACATGTTTTGAGAATACAAAGGTAGGAGTGAAATCACAGTGTAATGTTATTATGGGTTTATACTTAAGATTTTCTATGCATTTATAGTCATATTTCCATCCACGTTGGTGAAGGAGCAGCCACTAGATAGTCTCTCCGGCACATTCAATGCTATACATGCGAGGTATTGGAGCAACAATGTTTGCACATCTTTGCTTAACCAAACTGGTTCAAAGAAGGATTTTCTTCTATTCTCACTATATATGTTCACTTGGACTGCCTCCAAAGCATCATTGGGAATCCTCACTGCAATGTCAAAGCTTGCAATATTGCCATCTACACTCTATAAGGGACTCCACACTCCAAGCTTCCACATCCAACGATCATAGTGCAATCGTATGTACAAGGAGGTGTAGGATTTCAAATAGGGCATTCCAATATTTGAAGCTCCAACCTTACAATGATACTGGTCCCCATTGTGCATGCCCTCCACAAAACCCTAGTCCTCTTCTAAAAGCCTTCCTAATTCCTCGTAATGCACATATTTACATACAAGCATTGTGGTAGTCTCCACAAATTCAAACTCTTTAAAAATGTGCACAAAACAATGAATAGGCAAACGCCAACTTAAGCCCACATACCTAGAAGCTTTAGAGTATTTCAAAGAGTTTTGGACATCTATTATCATCTTTTTCTTGAAAGATGCTATCTACCATAAATCTGGCACCGGCCACTCCATACTTAATAAGGAATTTACTTTGATGGGTTCAAGCGTTCCAAACTCTTGTGTAGAATTAGGCCAGCATTGGACTCTCAATAATGTGCAAGAACGTTTGGTTATTATGGGTTTTGAGGCCCTTCAACAAGTGCAATTTCGTTTACAAGGTCACAAGGTGAGAATCCTTCCACCACATTTTCAATACACCATAGTTTTTCAATCATTGGATGCTTATTGTAATGAATGTTCGCAGGTTGGGAAGACAATGGAAGACAAATTGAAGGTCGAGGACGACTGGGGCATGGATGGAACTATGCTATCACTCTTATAACTTTGTAACTCTTGCAATTTTGAAAGCAATCGTCGATGTAATCAACATGATTTGCTTTGGCAAATCATGTCTTTGAACATAATTTTTCCCATTGATATGAGAGATCATTTTTTGGTGAAAGTGCCTTTTTTAAAAAAAATGTCTTTAAAAAAGGGACCATTATAAAAGGGGGGCTGCATAACTCATTCACACTTTTCATTTTCGCAACTCTTGAGCTCCTCCACTGTCTATGTACACCGAGGTTAGACATGGACACCTCCATAGCCTTTGCATCTGCACCCACATCCACCCCTTTGTCACGCTTCATCCTCTTCATCGAGGACACCAAATAAAAAGGGAAGTTGGATCTCCACACCTTCTTTACTCGTCTCCCTGACCTTGATGTCACAATTGCCCTTCACATGGATGCATTTTCCGAGAATTCTGCGTTCATGGAGGAGCACATCATAAAATATTATGTATCTATCTCCCCACATGCAGGGATCTGGGTGCCTTGCGATCTTTTGCGCTACATACACAAAGGTGATCACCCATTCTCCAAGCATTTGCAACAATTCCAAGAAATTGCCATCGACGCAAGCCATTTCTTGGACAAGCAAGCCCCAGGGGTGTCAGCGCTCAAGAAGCGCAAGTTGGGGGTGGAGTATCTTTCTCGTCTAGCAACATTAATCTTCTTGGTGAGCGAGGAACCTGATTTGGAGGAGCTCCGCCTACCACACCTTCAGGTTGGGTCCTTCATCAAGGACACCAAGGAGCAGGTGGTTGACCCCATGAATCTTGCATCAGAAGGACAAACACTTCAACTCGAGTACCCTAGGGGGCTCGAGGAGGTGGTAGAGAAATCCATCGTCGTGGTTGGCCCTAGTGACATTATAGTTCCACTACCATCGACGGATAAGGCTATCCCAAAGGTGGAAATAAGCCACTTCTCCTCGGTGGTAGTACTAGTGGTCCTAATGCACCTGTGCAGAAAGATAAGAGTGGACTAATTTAAGTGAACTCTAAGTGGGTGTGGATAGATGGTTTGGGATACATTCGTACTTCTGCATCATTGTGAACACAACTTAGATCCACTATGGGATGAAAAGGATGAAAAATATTTGTCTAAACCGTATTGGATGTTTGTTGTTCAAGTTGCTCCAAAGAGAAAACATGTGTGAAGGATTGGAGGTTGAGGTCAAAGAGCAAATGTTTGAACCTAGAGATGAGCTTTCAGATACGCAAGGAGATGTGGAGAGCGATGTAGAAGTGAAGTTTTATGACAAAGGTGCAAAGTATAGATTGAGATAGATATATTTGGTGCATCAGATTTGGTGCATCAGCTCTCATGGAAGATGAGAGATTGACTATACTGATTTTTGCTAGGAACTCTTTTGTAAAACTCTTTTACTTATTCTACAACATTGGATAAATATAATGAGTTGTGTGCAGCTTCATTTTTTTGTTATTTGCATTGCTTAAGTTGTTCTCATACATTATTGATTCTAGATCCTCGATTTAAGCCTCAATCAACATTTGACTATGACAAGAGGGTTTGTGCATAGCTGCCAGATAAAAATTGATTTCCAATGCTACATAACCTCATTGTTAGTTGTAACATTTATGGCCCATGTGGTGAGTTAAATACTTTGTCTCCTTGCATGGTTAATGGATAGTGTATCAAAAAATATCAACATCCATTTTGTGAGAAAACAAGCATGGATAATAATGGCTACCCTATTTATGCACGACATAAAAATGGCTTCACCACCAATATCATGGGTTATACCATTGATAAAACCGATGGGTTGTGCCATATGATCCTATTTTGTCAACACTATTCAACGCACATATCAATGTTGAGATATGATCTACAATTTTAGCAGTCAAGTATGTCTGCAAGTACATTTACAAGGGGCATGACAGGGAAAATCTAAGATTCTATACGTCAATACAAGATGCGAAAAGGGAGAATGTTGATGAGATAAACATGTACAAAGATGGCCGCTATGTATCTGCGTCTAAGGCTTAATGGAGAAATTTTGAATTTCCTTTACACAATGATGCACTAGTTTTCCAGAGATTGAGTATGCATGTTCCAGGTGGTCAAATGGCGACATTTCAAGATAATGACAACCTAAATGATGTCTTGCAAAGAGAGGGTGTAGAGAAGAACACTTTAACAGAGTGGTTCACATGAAAATTGGAGAATGTTGATGCAAACATACTTTGTACATTGATTTTCCTCGAAAGTGGGTATGGAATTCTGGTCCAAAAAATGGATGAAGAGACGTTGTGGGGACCCTATTGGGCAGATGTATTTTGTGCAGCCCTCTGCAGATGAATGATATTATGCCCGTTTGCTTTTGACTATTTGTTAAGGATGCAAATCATTGGAGGATTTGCGTATTGTAAATGGCATATTGTTCCCAATATTCAAGCTGGTAGCATGCATTGCAAGAGGTATCTTGGAAGATGATGGGGAATGGACTGTAAAGCTTCGCCAATCACAAATTAGAAGCATAGTTGATAGCCTTTTAACAAGTGTCCCCCTTTCCCCTTTTGTGAGTAAACTCTCATTGGTCCTCTTAGTCTTCTAGCCAATAGGAATCACGCAAGCCATTGGGCTGTTGAATGCTCATTGGACCCCTCGGTAGACTGTCCAATATTCTTCTAGGGAGCTTAATTTCTATTGATTCTTTTATCAAGCATTTTTAAATTTATTAGACTAACTTTACTCTAGCCTAATTCTCATTGGTCCACCTCTATGGCCATCCAATAGGATTTGAGGGGAGATTCGGAGTAGCTCGCCTAGGAGCCTGACATGTATCGAGTATTCCCTTTGTGTTAAGGGGGTGTGTGTGTGTGTGTGTGTGTGTGTGTGTGTGTGTGTGTGTGTGTGTGTGTGTGTGTGCACGCGCGTGTGTGTGTCATCCCTACTAGAAGGGCTCGCCCCCTCCTTCCTAGGGATGTGGGAAGACTTTTTAGTCTTCCCATGACCATTCAATTTTCCCCTTGTTTTGGCCATTGGATAAATGAGTTAATTTTTAGAACCTTAGCCTATGGAAGTCTTAATGGAGCTGAACCTTAGGTTTTTTAAGCCCCATTGAAGCACATTTCTCTTTTGCAGACTGTCCCCCTTTGGATCCCTATTTTTCCTCCTTTAGATCCCTGACAGAGACCAATCTGGCAACCTTACCAATTTTCTAGCTTTTACTCACCTGGTACTTCCCCATATTAAATGATCAATTTAACATGAGAAATAATTTGGGAGTATTAGATATTAGTTTTTATGACATTAGCTCTCTTTTAAAATCATAGTCATCCTTGACTATGAGGTAGAGAAGATAAAGCCTAGTCATTAGTCCGTTTGCTAGCGGGTAGAGGATCCCTATTTTACCCAACGACACCGTTCCAGAATGGAAGACTAGTCCATTTGGTATTTGAGAGCCTTAGCTTCCGCAAGCATTTCTGCACATTAGTGCGTATCAATCTTCTATAGTAGAGTGACAAGCTCTACTTGGTGTTCGGGAGACGTCGTCTCCACAAACATGATCCTAAGCATGCACACTTATTAACATTTGTGCACAATAAATAAATAAAGAGCCTTATAAGACAAATACTTTGTTCACTTATACATATTTACATTTGCTTACTCTAGGGAATCATTGTAAGCATTGACAAGGTTTAAGTTATCCTTTAATTGTATGTCTTGCATCCATCTAGCATCTTCAAAAGGATAATTTTTAAACTTGATCAGATGTCGTCGGATAGTCTTACCGCCTCGTAATACCTTGTCTTCGTGTCAAAGAATGGACTCAGGCTGCAACACCTCTTCTTGGTCCTCGATCTTCGGTGGGTCTTCAATGATTGCTTCTTGAGGTGGCTCTCCTTTGTAAGGCTTTAGTAGGCTCATGTGGAAAGCATTGTGTATAAGCCAATGGTTGGGCAACTTGAGTTGATAGGCCATCTCATTGATTGGCCTAAGAATCTGGAAGGTACCATAGTACCTTTTTGCTAACTTAGCACAGTACTTTTGGTGTCCTGTAGGATTCTTGCCCGTTGTGTGCATTAATCGAGCCCTGGGAAACTTAAGCAAGACCCAATCATTTTGTTTAAAGGCTAGGGCTCTTCTGTGCTTATCAGCAGTATCCTTTTGACTTTCTTAAGAGATGGATATAGCATCCTTAACCTTTTGGAAAGATTCTTGCAAGTCTCGAGTATATTTATCTGCAAAATGAGGATCTTCCCATGTACCTTGAGTAGCAAGGGACTTTTTGATCTTCCCTCTATCACCTCAAAAGGTGCTTTTTTCATGGAAGTATGTATAGTGTTATTTAAGCATACTCCACTAAGGGTAAGTACTTCTCCCATTGGGACTTTTGATCTAATTTTGTGACATAAGCTTTTGGTAGATCAAGAATGGTTAGGTTAGCTATTTCACTTTGGCCATCCATTTGGGGATGATAGACCGAAGAGAAGTTTAGCCTTGTACCTACCGGAGAGAAGTTTAGCCTTGTACCTAAATCTCAAAGAGACCCTTCCAAAAATTACTAGTGATTCTAGGATCTCTATCTGACACTATAGACATTGGCAAGCCATGGTATTTGAAGATTTGTGATATAAAGAGGGTTTCCATTTGATGGGCCTGTTAAGGCGGTTACGCCGCTAGCGGAAGCTAAATAGCGAGAACTCAACCAACAACAGAATTTGTCAGATGAGGACGGAGCTTGACCCGCAGGTGCATGGAAACAACTAGGTGGGTGTCAAATCACCTACTCGACCTTCTAATGACAATCACTACTAAGGAAATCAAATCTAAGTTCTAAAATACGCAAGT
This sequence comes from Adiantum capillus-veneris, assembly GCF_014529385.1. Taxonomy (NCBI): domain Eukaryota; kingdom Viridiplantae; phylum Streptophyta; class Polypodiopsida; order Polypodiales; family Pteridaceae; genus Adiantum; species Adiantum capillus-veneris. Next base: position 74,870,788 of record NC_140932.1, on the reverse strand, counting down.
GACTAAAATCCGTACTACGAACGAATGCTATACGAAATAGGATCTAGAATCATTGAATCGATCTCAAACTCAAGGGAAAGTCTATACACTAGGTAAGAACAACACCCTAAAGACTTGAACTGCAAACTCAACCTATAACCACTCTGTGCGGTAAACGCGTATGAAGACAGGCCGAAATATACAGGTGACCGAAACTTGACCCCGATGGTACTAATGTGTAGCTCTACTCGTTGTGGTTCTATAGATATGTTGCACGCTCAATTCCGACACACGAGTTGGAAGAAAACTCACACCAAAGCTCGTAGGAACTTACCACACATAGAAGCCGATAGCGCGCACTCTTGGTATCTGTGCGTAGCTCTCGCCGTTGCTAACACAATGGCGGTGTCGCTTCTCCAATAGCGGCTCCGTAGCTCGCGTAGCAAGTAGATAAGACTCTCTCTCTCTCTCTCTCTCTCTCTCTCTCTCTCTCTCTCTGACACAGTCAAGGGGCTCAAAAACTCACTTTGATTAATAGTCTCCTCCTTTAGGTTACAAAAACTTTGGCTTATATACCTCAGCCTTGGAGGTGAGAACATCTCTAACTAATTACATCAGCAAGTGAAATTACTTCGGGATTACAAGCTGGAAACTCAATTGAGTCCCGTTACTTAATGAATGGCTCAAATCAAAATTAATGTCGGAAAGATATTTATTACAATCAATGGTTACAAAATGATGAGTGTGAGCAAAAATGTGGGTGTGATCCTCTGCTGGCTTAACACTCCCCCCCCCCCCCCCCGCGTTCATGTCGTCCCTGACATGACTTTTATGCTTGGTCAATAAAGTCCTGTCGTCTTGAGCATCTGCAAATGTGATTCGTATCGTAGGTTGCGGATGGTCAAGGTTGGGCCGAATATTTTGCTTTCGTGGGTGAAAAAGCCAGTGTAGAAAGCTTCTTCGAATGTTTGCATGTGGAAGCTAGGCAAAAACATAATCCTTTGGTATAGGACGTGTAACACTTTTGGAGAAGGCTGCAATGAAAGATCGTACATCATATCAGACACCGTGTCGGTCGTCGATAGTAGACTCGAGGTCGTGGCTTTATCTGGCGCGAACACTTCAATGCAAGCTAAGAGAGTCCTGCAGATTTTCTTGAGCATCTGACATGAAAGGTCAGGAGAGCCAGTAAAGAGCTTGATGGTGCCCGTTAGGGTTTTCACCATGTAGGCTTTACCTATTCTCTCTCCTGCCTTTGGTCCTGGCATCCTGGGATAATTAAGCCAATTTGGCTTCTTTTCTGCAATCCTGCCATGCTCTTTCCAGTTTCTGACTCTTGGCACCGGGCAGAAGGTTGCATCCTCCCGGATCTCCTTTGGTGCCTCCACCAAGAAGATGAGGTAGGCTGGGTATTTGTTCAGCCAACCTTTCCTCCATCTAGGTTGTGAATCTACTATCTTCTTTTATTGTTCCTCCTTTGTGATGTCGCCTTCGTAAAGAGCGACATACTGCTCCCCTTCTAGTCTCTTTTTCGTCTTTAGCACTTCAAATTTCATCAAAGGGAAAGGCAGACTGGATTGCATTTACTGTTCATGGAGCACTTTTGTGTCTAGTCCCTGAAGTCTAATGGAGATTAGGAGTCTCCTCTCCCATTCCATTTCCGCCTTGGCACTCTCCTCTGCTAACTTTTCTATTTGGTCATGGAGCCTTTGTTCTTCTTCTTCAGAGATTCTTGAAGTCGAGGCCACCTCTTGAGCTGGGGTTGGATCTTCAATTGTGGTTGCCTCTTCAGTTTCTGGTAGCTCTATGGCTGCTCCACCTGATTCTTCGTGTGGTGTCTCTGTCTCTCTTCTTTGTTGCTCTTGTAGATCTTGGAGCTGTTTGCGGAGGGCCTCATTCTCTGTCCATAGTGTTTGATTTTCTAATGTGAGCCTCTCCTCTGCGGCCAATGATCCCTCCGCAATGTGCAACCTTTGCACTTGCTCTAATCTTAGCTCTCTTTGTAAGCTTCGGACCTGGTCTTCCAAAACTCGTACGATAGGTCCCTCTTGTTCGGTTCCTGCTCTGCTAGCTCTAGGGGTAGACCTGAGTCTAGTGATTTTTCTTTCTTGGAGCTCGACTCTTTCCCTTAGCTCAATGAGCTCATCCTTAGCCGCCTCCAACTCATCCTCTATCTGCTCCCTTGCTTCCTGTGCACTTGTTACTTCTCTTGAAGCCTCGGCTAGTTGGAGTATCAAGCCGTCTCTCTCGTTTTCCGTGTCATGGAGTGATGCTTTATGACTTTCAGATTCAGTCATAGCATTCTCTAAATTTCTCTGCAATTCCGCTTCCCTTTGTTTGGCTGTCTCAATCTCTACTTCCTTTGCCTTGGACCTTTCTTTTATCTTGCTGAGCAGTTCATGCACCATGTGCATGTCTTTTTCATCATCATCTGTCAACTCTAAAGCTCTTTCCGCCACCACCTCCACTGGCTTTGGCTCTTCTAGTATTTTCGGTTCGTCCAGTTTCTCTTCACTTTCTTTTTTACTCTTTGTCTTTTTCTCCGTCCCTCTCCGTTCATCTTGTTTTTGTAGGGTGATCCCATAAACTGCCTCAAGGGCCTCTTCTTCGGTGTATCCTATCTCTACCAGATCCTCATAATCATTTCTCTTTTGCTGAACTGGATCTATCTTCTTTTCTTTGGTCTCGGCTTCTGGCTTTTCCAAAACATCTGTGTCCACCTCTACTGTGGTCTCTTCCATAATTTTTTCCGTCTTCTTCGGGCTTGGTACATCAGTCATAGAGGGATGTTTGTCCTCAGCTTCCTTGGCTTTCCCTTTGTCGGCTTGCCCATCTTTCTCTTGAGGCTTAGTAGACCCATCTACTTTCCTTTTCCCCTTGTCGTCCTTTTTCAGCTCAGCTTTTAATTGTTGTACCTCCTCTTCAGTGTATGGCTCACCAGGTTGCTGCTCCAAAATAGCCTCTGACTCCTCATAAGCTTTAATATATTGATCGTATTGATCAATGTGTGGCCTGGCCGAGCTAGTTCCGAATTTAGTGGGGTCTGGCACCCACTTTTCTTCAAAGTCACCCTTTAGAGCTCTTTCCGCTCTAAGTTGCTCCACTAATCTTTCCATTCTTGCCGCTTTTTGACTTTTGGTTTGCTTGGGAGCAACCTTCTTCTTTACTTTCTTCTTAAGTGGCTTGTCCACATCCTCTTCAGGTTCTGAAACTACTTCTAGTTTCCGGCGTGCTCTTGTGGATTCCCTCTTGGATACTTCGGGCTGTTCTTCCTCCTCGTCGGCTTCTCTAAGACACTCATTCTGGGAGGGAGCCTTTGGCCACTGATCTCTAGCTCCAATAGCTTCATAAGCTATTCTTGTCAGAATTTCCGCTCCTCCTATGTATTTTGGCTTCTCGTTGTGCATGGCAATTACTTACTCGTGGATGTGTTGAGCGTAATTCACCTCTTTTGGCATATTGCTCTTTAATGCCCATGTGATGGTGGTCGCAATGGCATGGGGTGGTGTCGTATACTTTTGCGGTCTTTTACTGCAAACATGAAGAAATTGGTTGTACAGTCGGCAAAGGGTTGCCGCTCTTGGGTCCTTCATATCTCCATAGGTCGCATTCTGTTTCTTGGACTCATAGACCTCTATGGCCTCCCTTCTTTCCCTCACCGAGCTCCCTTTGTTGTGCAGCTTCAATGCATCTGCAATTAGCTGTGGAGTGATCTGTACTTCTACCTTCTCTCCATCCATGGCTGTCAATGTGGCTTTTCCATCCTTCTGAATGGATGTTGCCAACTCGTACACTCTTCTTTTATCCACACCTGATGGTCTCGAGGTGAAGAAACTGTGCAAGTCTGCCCTTTCTAGGTACCTGCTGATGTCTTCTGACCTGCTATAATCTACCAATTCCTGTGGGATCATCGGTACATCCACCGCTTGCCCTTGAGGATCTCTGAAAGTCCCCTGGTAAATCTTTATTCCCTCTTTCTCCAATACTGCTTCCTCCACCCAAGTTTTGGTTGGCTTGAGGGTTTCTGTTGGAATGTCAAATGGTTCCGCTTCTGCAATAGCATCTTTGATTGTCGGTCTTTTTCTCTTCGTTGCCAATGACTTGGTGGAATCCATGGATCCTATAACTCCAATTTCAGAAGTTAGCGTCTTTTTAGTACTGAAAGCCGAAATGAAGCTTTTAACTATCCAAATTACTTGAAAATTGAAACATGAGCTATTCAGGGCCTAAGGATGCAAGGTAGGTGAAAAAATATGCAAAATGGGCTCAAAATCATGCTGGAGACATCATACGCGTATGATGTCTTTTGTGTCAAAATGACTTCATATTGGTTGTGCTTGTAGCTGATAGTGTATACATGATTATCATATGCTTGGATTTGAGTTTGGATCCCATTTGGTCAAGTTTTGGCCAATTTAGTCCAGTTTCGGCTGTTGGCAAAATTTTGAAAGGGAATTGGATTTTATGATCCAAATTGGATAAAACTTGGTGGTTCACTTTCAAATGGCATGTAGATCACTTCTGCTTGGTGGTTGAAGCCCTCAGGTGCCAAAATCACATAGTAAGACATCATACGCGTATGATGTCTTTTAGTGTATTTTTGGACCAAATTTCTCTATAAGCTTGGATTTGGCTTTAGATAGGCTTATTTAGTGGATTTATGAAGTTTGGATAGATTTTGGGCTAAAATGGCTCTGGAGACATCATACGCGTATGATGTCTTTTTCATCAATTTTGCATGGGATTGGTTCTGTCTATTCCCCATGTACTAGTGAAGGACTGTTCTTACTCAAATCTTGGTTTGGACTTGAGTATGTTGGATTTGGGCCAAAAATAGGCTTTAGGTGAAGGATTTTCCCTCAATTGGGATAATGGGGTGATCCTCTTGACCAAATGGTTCCAAATTTCATATGTAGCATGTATTAGATATATATAATGGATGTATGATGACAAATGAGCAGTTTTGGCTCTGTAAGTGCAAATAGACATTATACGCGTATGATGTCTTTTGTGTCAAAATGGTGCTTTTTGGTTCCAGATAGCTTGTAGATGTGTTTAACAACAATCCTACAAAGTTTCAATGAGTTTGGAGTTATTTTGACAAAATTAGGACCAAAAATCAATTTTATGGCTTACTTTGCGTCTTTTTGGTTTTCCTTGGGTTTTCTAACTCCAATTCTCATGATACTTGGTTCATAGGATGTGATTAACATGTGGAATGAGGCTATGCACTCAAATGTTGAAATGGATGTGAAATTCATGCTGTGAGACATCATACTCGTATGATGTCTTTTCTTGAAATGTTGGTCTTTTTGTGCAAAGAATGCTTTGTGCTAGTGCCCTAAGCCCTGCTAACTAGTTTTCAACTTAAAAAGTCATCAGTTTAGCTAAAAAGTCCCCCTTATAGGCATTTCAGTCTCCGAAGTCGTCTTTTTGCCTTGGAGTTGAATTTCTTCAACTTTTCTTCTCGAGAGTTGAATTTCCAGCTCATTGGATATGTTGTGAAGCCATCTATTTGGTTGAACTTGACTTTGGCTCCCCGTTCTCCATCTTTCTCCCTTTGGTTGCCCGAAAGCGTCTTTTTCACCATCGGTAAGTGAATCAGCTTTCTTTTGGGTTTTGCTTGCAAACATAAGTCATCGATAGTTACTTGAAGCTGCTTGTGAAGTTTCATTTCATTCGGTCGTCAATTTCAGCCGTTATGCCAAAATGACGCTTTGTGTGTCCGCAGCCAAATCGGTTGTTCCGACCTACTTTTTGTGATTCAAACTTGGAGATATTCTATGGTTGCATTGTCCTTGATGTGGTTGAACTTCCTGTGAAGTTTCGTGTTGTTTCGACAACTTTTTCCTGTTTGCCTCTTGCAGGCTCTGTTGACCTAGGGTTTTTCCAGTCGTTCTTCCTCGAGCTTTGAGTGTTAGAAACCCATCTTCTATACTAGGGTAACCCACCTATAAGTTCTTGCAAGGTTTGGTTAGGCGGTTGTGCCACTACCTAGCATTCTACCTCATTCTCCGTCTGCTCTTGTTTCTTGGTTTTGGTCAATTTTCACGACAAAAGTTAATGATAAGCATCAAAAGCTTATGGCAACGAGTCTACCTCTCATGTCTGGTATCCTCTGAGCTCTCGTGGAAGTCGTAGAAGGTCGTAGAAGATCTATGCTCCTGTGGCTCTCTGCTCTTCTCCAAGAAGGTAATAGTGTAAATGAGCTTGAAAGTGATGTGAAAAATACTTAACTTCGGACTTCCCGGTTCACTTGTCACCAAATTTGTCATGTGCTCCTATTTCGTTGTGAGATGCGCTTTAGGATCTGAAATTTCCCAAATCGGACTCCGTTTGACCTGTTTTCTTAGAATTCCGTCCAATTGCCAAAATTCTGCCGTTTCGGACTCTCCGCAACTTTTTCAGAATTGTACCCAATTTTTACCATGGGTTGCCCTTGTCATTAGGACCATCACCGTCTATTCTTTTCTTTTTTCCGATCTCATTTCACCTGCTTTTTTTTATTTTTCTTTTACTTTTATTAAGAAAATCATAAAAAATAAAGGAAAATAGAAAATTGAAGCCAAAAAATTCCAAACATACACAATAAATAGTTGGTAACCCTGTGTATATGAATATACACTTATTTGTGATTTTTGGACTTGGATTACCACTTTTTAGCTCCAAAAACACTCTTATTTAGTGATATTTACACGTCTAGAGACCCAAATTCATCATTTGATCTCTTCTTGTTGCAAAACAAGGTATATAAGGGCATAAATATTATCAATATCCGCAATCAAACATAAAAATTGCAAAATCATGTAAGACACTGCCCTTGTAATATAATTTTTTGTTTTTCTTTGTTTTTGTCGCTTGTAGTTGCTTTGTAGCTCCTGTATACCTGTATACCTCCCCCCTTCCTAGTCTGAATCCTCTCGGACGACTATGAAGTGTCTGTGGGCGAAGCATTGTAGTTGTTTTGGTCATAAGTTCCCAATGCAATTGTAGAGCGATGATACAACAGTCTTTCCAATAAAGCTGCTCTTTGTTTGATTGAAGGATTGGTGGTCGGGTTTTGGGTTGGTTTTGGCACTTCGGTAGTAGAATCAATAGATGGATTCTTCTTTACCTTGTTGTTCTTTTTCACAATCCAAATCTGATTCCGCTTTGCTTGTGCTTGCCACAAACTCTTTGCGACCCAAACCTGCTTTGTTCTTTGTGTTGATTTCCTCGCCTTGAAATACCTAGGATTTTCCGTGGATTGTACTGAAGGGAGTTCCTGTTTACAAATCCTTGGGATCCAAATTTGCTTGCTATAGCTTTGTGCCGTCATGAACTTCTTTGGAATCCAGATCTGTTTCACTGTCCTTGATTGTCTGGAATCACTCTGTTGTCTGGTATTGAAGACTCTGTTTTCCACCTTTGTGTTCTCTGGCACAACCTTTTTTGGTCTCCATACCAACTTTGACTCCGTTTTTTCCCAAGGTTGAGCTGTTATATTATTGCTTGTGTTCCTTATCCAATGTTGAGAGTTCCTCGTCGAAGAGCAATCCAGTTGTATAGAAACTTTTGGTTGCCATTGCTTCTTCTTTTTCTCTGGTTGTTGTTTACCTTTGTTCTTGGATTCTTCCTTTGGAGTTGGCTCTGCTCCTTTGGTGAACTTAACTGATTGACTTTCACCTTCGTATTTGATAAGCACTGATTTAGAACTCTAGTCAATCATTGCATTGTATTGCTTCTGCCATGGTTGTCCTAGCAATAATGGATGTTGTGTAGCTTGGTCTTCAACCACGTAAAACATATGAGGATACACATACTGGTTAATCTGTATATGTAAAACTGTGCATCCGACAGTTTTGATTGAATTCTCAGAGTAACTCTTTAACTCTTGCTTGGCAGTTTGTAATTTAGTGTCATTTGTCAATTGTCTATACAAACTGAGTGAAAGTAGGTTAGTTTGAGCTCCTGAATCCAATAGTGCTCTGGCTTTGATTTGGTTGGTTCCTACTTTGCATTCAATGATGGGTTCTTCTTTGTCATTATCCATTTCTGTCATACTGACTGCGTTTATTAGTATTGCTCCTTCATTGCGCTGTTTCTCACGCAGTAGTCTTCTTTTCTCCATTCTTTCCTTCGCCTCGGCTTGCGCTTCCTCCACAATCTTTTTCTTTTTCTGGACACGCAGCTTTTCTTGATGTATTTTGAGAAGCATGTCTTGGGTTAGCGGCAAAAGATACTTTTTCACTCTGCATCCACTAATCCAATTGGGCATTTCTTCTCCGTCTAATGTAGCAAGCTTGACGACTCCACTTGGTGATAGATCTTTAATCACCAGAGGTCCCATCCCTCGCTTTTTAAGCTTCTTAGCATGTTGTTTCAGAGTGTAAACTAGGACATAGTCCCCAACCTTAAACTCTTTAGTCCGCACATGCTTATCAAAAAATTCCTTTTGTCGCCTTTTTTGAGCGTAGATAGAAGCTATTGCTTTTAGGCGAAGCTAGTCTAGCTTTTCCAGGTCATCTATTCTATCAGAAAGCTCGTGCCCTGTCCACTCTAGATTCTTAGCCACCCTTAAGGTTGAAATCAAGAATTCTATTGGTAGGATAGCATTTAGCCCAAAAACCATGTTATATGGGGTCGTTCCTATTGATGTTTTATATGCTACCCTATATGCCCATAATGTTGAATGCAACTTCTGGTCCCAGTCAGTTCTCGACTCAGATACAATCTTCGTAAGGACCGTGCATATGGTTTTGTTTGTTGCTTCAGCTTGTCCGTTTGTTTGTGGATGATACGGGGCTGATTTCCTATGGATTACCATGAATTCATCTAGAAGGATCTCTATCACTTCATTTATAAAATGTGTGCCTCGATCACTCACAATTTCTATTGGCAATCCATATCGTACAAAGACGTATTCATATAGAAATTGTGCCGTGGTCCTGGCATCTGCTTTTTGAGTTGCCTTTGCTTCGACCCACTTTGTTAGATAGTCTGTAGCCACAACGATGTATTGTGCATGAGTCTTATATGCAGGAGGTGAAATGGGTCCGACATAATCAATCCCCCATTTTGCAAAAGCTCTTGCCCCCATCATTGGTCTAAGCGGCATATCATCTCTTTTAAGTGGTACTTTGGTCCGCTGACAGTCATCACACCATTTAACGTATTCCTCAGCGTCCATATGTAATGTTGGCCACCATATTCCTGCGGCTAAGACAAGTTTTGTTGTCTTATCACCTGAGAAATGGTCTCCACCTACTCCTCCATGAGCTTGCTCCAGGATTATCACATACTCAGACTCTGATGCGCAAATCCTAAGCTGGTTGTCTTTACCTCTCTTATAGAGTTGATCTCCTATTAAAGCGTAATCTCTAGCTTCTGTCTCTACAGATTTCTGACGAGCTTTTGATGTTCCTTCTGGGAAAGTTCTATTTGTGAGATATTCAACAATATACTGACTCCATTCCGGAGCAATCATTATCTGATATAATGTCGAATACTCTGCTGGCGTTTTTGATGAACATACAATACATACAGTGACATATTCATGTACGCTTTCTTTCATTCCTGGCCAATAGACTCCCAATTGTAACAAATTCCTATATGTGTTCCTTCTTGAACAATGAAATGCACATTCCTGAACATGTGCTTCGCGCAGATATAAATTATATTCCTCGGGATTGATGCATACTCGTAAAACATGATCATTTCCCAATTGATACAACCTTCCTGCAACCAATTGAAGATTCTTGGATTGCTGAATAGCAATATGTTTCTGGTTGTATTCTCTTCTATCAAACTCTCCTCCATAGGTTAATAGGCTAACAACATTTTGATACCACTTCGGTATCATTTCTATGTTGAACAAGTGCGCGTCTGGCATGTCGTCATCCACTCCTATAGGGTCTTCTCCATTCGTCAATCGCGAAAGATGATCAGCTCTAAGATATGTTTTTCCTTTCTTTACTACTACCGTGAAGTCGAATTCCAGTAAGATAATGAACCATCTCTATTCTCCCGGTATTGCATGGTTTATTCACTAGGTAGAGCAAGGCTTGGTGATCCGTAAAAAACACAAACTTGTTGGCTAGAAGATAATGCCGAAATTTCTTCACAGCATATATCATTCCTAATCGCTCTCGCTCTGTTGTGGTGTAATTCTTCTCTGCATTGTTGAGCTGTCGACTGGCGTAACAGATAGAGAAAATCCATGTTTCCTTCTTCTGGCTGAGCCAGAATGCATCCTATTGCATATGCTGAAGCATCTATATGCACATGGAATATCTTCTCCCAATCTGGTGATTTCAAGACTGGAGCAGTAATGAGTGCCTCTTTCAATTTTTTGAATGATTCCTCACACTCCTCTGTCCATTCAAAGTTCACTATTAGCCTGTAAAGTGGTTGGCCTATTATAGCGTACATGTAAATGAATCGTCTATAATATCCACAATGTCCCATAAAGCTCTGTACTTGTTTCGCATTGGTTGGTCTAGGCATATCCACTATAACTTTTATCTTCATTAAATCCGTGGATATTCCGTTTTGTGAAACAATATGTCCCAGAATTCTGCCCTGTCGGACCATAAACACACATTTCTCAGGATTGAGACAAATGCGATATGTACTACATTTCTCAAATACTTTTCTTAGGTGTTCTAGATGCTCATCTCTCATAAGAGAATGTACACATAAGTCATCCATGTATATTTCTTGAAACAACCTTAAGTATTCTTTGAAAGCATGCGTCATCAGCCTTTGGAAGGTTGCGGGAGCATTGGTTAGACCAAAAGGCATAACCCGATAAGCATAAATTCCTCACTCCGTTGCAAAAGCTGTTTTATGTTGATCTTCCGATGCTATGGCTAGCTGGTTATATCCTGAAAAACCATCAAGAAAGGAGTATGCTGTTTTTCCTGATACACGCTCTAGAACATGATCAGTTATCGGCAGGGGATAATTGTCCCTGATTGTTGCAGCATTCACTTTCTTTAAGTTGACACACACTCGGAGTTTTCCGTTCTTCTTGGGTACCACCACAATCGGAGATACCCAATCGGTGTGTTCAATCTCGTATATGAATTCAGCTTCCATTAGCTTATCTATCTCTTCTTTGATTCGCTTAGCAAACGTATCATTATATGTGTATGGTCTCTGTCTGCTAGGCTTTGCGTCTTGTTTTAGTGGGATTGTGTGTTGGCATATTGATGGGTCAACTCTCTTTAAGTCCTTATAAGACCATGCAAACACATCCCTGTACTCTCTGAGAAGACTCAAAAGTCTCTCTTCCTGTGGCTATGTACACCGGTCTAGGTGTCTCACCTGGAGCTGCTAAATCAACTTTTTTTGCATCCTCCGGTCCGTCATAAGATTCGTTCTCCCTTCTCTCTCGAATAGGTTGGGTTAATCAACTTTTAGTGGGATTGTGTGTTGGAATATTGATGGGTCAACTCCCTTTAAGTCCTTATAAGACCATGCAAACACATCCCTGTACTCTCTGAGAAGACTCAAAAGTCTTTCTTCCTGTGGCTATGTACACCGGTCTAGGTGTCTCACCTGGAGCTGCTAAATCAACTTTTTTTGCATCCTTCGGTCCGTCATAAGATTCGTTCTCCCTTCTCTCTCGAATAGGTTGGGTTAATACCACCTTCCTATCCTCTATTGTGAATTTCCTGTAGTGAGAGGGAACATCCATGTTTTCCTTGATTTTGGCGTTTTCATCCTCTCCACTCTCAATTTCTGTCGTCCAAACTTCTTTCAGAGTTTTCTTGAGCTCTCTGTACTTGTTTCTACGTTCTAACTTGGACTCCGTGTGTTCTCTGTTGCGCTTGTTCTTTTCTGATTTTTATTTTTCAGTTTTCGTTTCATTCCTTTGAACTTGATTTCTTGAGCTTCTTTTGTCTTTTAGTAAGCTCTTTTGCTCTTTGCCTCTCATTCTTCCAGAAATCTTGTCCTTAACACAATCTTCCGCCATTACTAGCATTAGGAATTGATTTTTTTCTCTTATTCTAGGCATCGGATTGGTTCTAACCCCCTTTGTTTTTCTCTTTGCTCTATAGCGTTTCTGGCGTTGTTTAGTTTGGTTCGGAAAATCATAAAATCGGACATCCGTTATAGTTTCTTCGTTTCCGCTTGAATTGTCCGTTGACTCGTTGTCTGCTTCATTTCCCCACTCTGGATGATCGGGAATGTCGTGAAACACCTCTTCTTCATCTTCCGTTTCCGGTGTATCGTTCTTTTCAGTTTCTTTTTCGAGTATAGTTCTCAGCATGAACTACGGAACCACGTCGTACCCGTCCTTGTCGCAAAATTTTGTTGTGGGACCATCCGGAATTGCACAAACATCTAGGGTTGCTAGAATGTGTGTCCATTCTAATGGTTCAAGCATGTCCTCTGGAAAGGGTTCTCCTATATAAGTTTCTTCTTCGATAGCCCTTTCTAAAACATATTCTTCTCGCCTCAAAATTCCACATTTCGCGGCTCCACACATCCATAACTCCTTGGGCTTACCTAACCAAGCTGGAAATTCGGATCCCGCTAAAGTAGCTGAATCAAACTCCTCTACCGGTGTTCGGTTCACATCTTTGTAGCTATGGTCTCTCAGGTTCACACGTGTAGTGGTTTCCATATTTCTCAGGTATATGTGATCGTAGCCCCAATCCTGGACCATTTTCAACTGTCTCATGAATGGTCTTCCCAGTATGATGTCATAGTTATTCTCCTTGCCAAAATCGACAATAGCAAAAGTATGTTCGTATTCAATGCCGCAAGAAGTTACTACGACTTTCTCTAATAACCCCATAGGTTTCTCCATGTGTCCATCTGCTAATTGGAGTTTCAACCTAGTCTTCCTTATTGCTGGTTTCCCCCATTTTTTTCAGATTTCTTTTGTAGCAATGGCTACCCCAGCTCCGCTGTCTAGTATTGCCATCGTGTTCACTCCTTGGAATTCAACTAGTAAGGTTGTATTCCCCTCTTCACCTTCGCAATACTCTCCGACCTTGTTTAAGGGTACATGCTTAGCGTTCTTTTGTGGTTTGCTCAGCTCTTGCCCTCTTGCAGTCTCGATGTTGGGTCTTTTATCCCAAATTTCTCCAAGCATTTTCCTACAGTGGTCCACATATGTGGTCTTAGCCTCAAAAGCTCAGCTAAAGTGATAGTGCATGTCACTGGTGTTGACAAGATCTCTATCAATCCTTGCGAGTCCATGACTTTTTCTGATGAGATTCTTCGTGAGGGAAGTGCTCTAATTTCGGATTTTGCTTCATACTCTCCTAAGTATGAAGGTAAGGTATTCAGTGAATGAGGTTTGCTCTCCATTGTTCTAACAGAGCCCCCATCTCCCCAGTAAGATTGCAGATCCAAGTCCACTTGAGATCCTGCCTCAAATTCCACTATGGGAGGATTCCTGATGTCCTTTTCCCAATTTGTCTGATTAGCTTGGCAACTTAGCTCGTTTGCAAAGTTTGCCTCTCTCACTTGTTTCCAAAATTCATTGTAATCCTCATCTCTTCCGTAAATCCTCTGTATGACTGGATGAAAACTCTCTATCTCCTGATCGGTTGTGTTCAATACTATGCGGTCATCCTTGTGTGTATTTTCAGGCTTTTGTGCACTGGGAGTCTTTTCAGCTACCCATGAAATGATAGTCTCTTGCTGAATTGGGTTTTCTGTTCCACAATTCATTGTTTCTCTTGGTGGTTCTAATAAGGCTTGTGCAGTCTTGATCATTCTCTGGCACATTTCAAGTCTCTGCTTTTCCAATTCCGCGTTTGGGTATGTCATCCACCTCTGTTCTTGTGTTTGGTTGTTCTTTAACCTAGCTTCGTAAGCTCTCATCAGTGCGTCCAATGGTTCGTGTACTTTGTCGACTAGCATTGATCCCTCTGAGCTTAAGCTCGTTGTTTCTTTGATACTCTTTTGTTTCGTTCTTTCCGGGGTCATCTCTTGTTTCCCGTTTTGACTCTCAAGTTTTTCTAATCTATCTTTAGTTCGCTTTAGTTCCTCAGCTAGAATAGCGTCTTCACGTTCTTTTCTCAACTTCATGCGTGCTTTTCTAGCTTTCCATGTGTTTCTCTGACTCCGCGGTCCTTGACTAACCACTTCAGTCGCTAACTTTCCATTCTCAGGTTCTCTAGTGGTTTTCTTAGCTTGAGCTCTAGTAACAACTTGTGTTGGTATCAGAGTTTCATTTTCGGACCCACTGCTGGTAGGAATAGTTTCTAGCATATTCAATGTCGTCTTTTGCACTTTGTTTGGATTCTTTGAACAATCCTCAATGAAGTGAGTAACCCCACACTCAGTGCAATAAGTGTTAATTCTAATGATTTTCGTATGTGGACAAACATTCATCAGATGGTCACCTCCACACTTGTAACAGGGTCCTAGTGCTGGTCTTGGTCCCACTTGATTCGTCCTTTGTGGATAGGATGGTCTTTGTCCTGTTAACCCTCCATGAGCTATGAACATCAATGTTCTTGCATCCAAATTGTATCTCTCTTCATCAGAAACACTTGTAAATGTTGGTGTTCCAACATTCCCAATCATGCCCCATGGTTCTGGTTGTTTGGGTTCTTCTGGTGGGTAATACACAGTTGGAGACATGTGTGCACCAGATTCTTCATAATAGGCTTGAACATGCACTAAGGCTTGTTCTTCCTGATTCTCTAAGGTTGGTGCATATCTAATGCCCACTGGTCTTGCTCCTGGTAAAGGTGGTTGTTGTCCCAATACCGGTTGCGGCCTTTCTATCCCCATGGGTCCTGGTACATTTCCCGTTGGGTATCGAGGTACTGGATGTACCTGAGGTGGTGCTAATTGAGCAGGAGGTGCATACTGACACTCCCTTACATACCCTTTGTTGTAATAGCACTCCTCTATTGGATGGTTTGTCCATTTTTGTTCAATAGCACACCATTTCAGTGGTTTTGGCAATGGTTTTTGGTATGGTGCCATCCTTTTTAGAGCATCTTCTATCATTTTCTCTACATTTGGCATGGTTGTTGTTTGAAAATTCTTTTTAGTGGTAGTCTCGCTCGCTACGGAGGAAGAGCTACTGCATGCAAAATCTATATCCGCTGACACCTCTCCATAAACCGTACAGTTATCCACTAAGTACAATGCTTCTCTCGTTACTTGCTCGAAACTTGTACAATCTTTCAAGTGCAAGTCCTTCTTGAGAGTGTCGTTTCTCAATCCTTCAATAAAGAGAACAGATAGTCTGTCATCTTGTGGTCGTTCACGTACTGGACATTTCTCAATGTATTGTTTGAAGCGAAGTGAAGCTTCCTTCACTTTTTCGTGTTCTCTCTGTTTAAAAGCATATATTTGTGAGACCGTATTGTGCTTAATCCCTCATTTTGAGAATTCCTCAGCAAACTCTCTTAGCAAATGGTCAATGTCATGGAATCCCCCTCTGTTCAGTGGTTGAAACGATGTCAATGTCGTACCTTCTAGAGTAAGACCAAATCCCTCGTATTGTGTATGGAAATCTGTTATCTGCTCAACTCTTAAGACTTGCTTAAAGAGTGACACATGTGCATACGGATCTCCTGAACCACCATACTTCTTTGGCATACACTTGGCTACTTGAGATGGTCTCATACGTCTATGGTCTACTACCAATCTCATTGCTCCTGTGTCCCGGCTAAAGCTTTCTCTAGCATCATGGACTTCATGGGTTATCCTTGTCGGTTCCCCTGCCCTGAGTCTACTACTAGGAGGTAAATGTGATGGTTCCGCTTCGAACCTTGGACCTGGAGTGGTATATGTGGGGATTGGAACTGCACTACCTCGATTCGTATCCATTGATTCTCTGGAATGTAATGATCCCATTGGTCCGGGCTTCGAGTACTGAGGTTGACTGAAAGAGTCAGCAGCCTGAATTCTTTGTCCTCCTGTTGTCATTGGGTTTTGCACTCCATTTGTTGGTGCTGGTCTTTGTGAGCTAGAAGTAACATAATACTGATGTAGTGGTCCCCCAAAGTAAGTATATCCTTCTAATTCTTTCTTGCCCATTGTTGTGTATTGCCTCCCATACTTGTCGTAAGCGGCAATTTTCACTTCCGATCCCTCTGTGTAGATAAAGACATAAAGTCTTTTTTGGTCTGTCAACTCTCCAGTGTAGGGTTCTTCACATCTATAATAGAGATCTTGCTCCCCATTATTATATTTGTATAGCCCCACATAGATGTTATCAGTGTATATCCTTGTAGTTTCATTCTCTCTTCTTAACCTCGCATCAGGGAAGTTCATTATTGGTGCTTTCTCCTCATGTTCTTCATCTACTTTGGCTTTGGTGCCCATCAATCCCCACTTGTCCACAATGTTAGGGTTTAGGACTACCAAATACATGGTACCCTCGTCATCTAGATATCTATCTCCGCTATAGCCCACAGGCACTAAGTCCTTGAACACACTAGGTCTATCTTCTATCTTTACACAATAGCGGTCCATTCCATCTTTGTAGATCTTGGCACCTTGCTCATTGTCGTACTGGTATTTTATGAACAATAGCTTCATTGTGGCGGAAGGGTTTGATGGTCCTGCTGCCATATTTTCTCTGTTGTTCAGGTTCAAGTGTTCCAAGTATTCGGTGAAAATCTCGTAAGATCTCTCCGAAGAAGTATCAAAAACACTTCCTTCAAAGATCGGCTCTAATGGTTGCACCCAACTTTGGTTTACACTTCCCTCGGTTGATATGACACTTGCTTGTTCCCCTTGTTTTGGTTGGTTATTCTGGAGATTCCTGCCCGATCTCAAATTCATCAATTCCCCTAAAGGACTTCAACTTTTCCGTCTCGGCAATTTGTTTTCCCAAGTTTTTGTGGTCAGAATTGATCCAAACTGATTGATACTTGGTCAATTGTTTAATCTTGTTAGTTGGACAACTTCTGTTTCATCAAGTGAGAATTTTGTTGCAGTTATGCTGAAAAAGACATTATACGCGTATGATGTCTTTTTTTCACAGATTTGGACTATTTTGGTTATGCTCACTCTCAGTAGCCCCCTTATGCTCTGTCCACTCACAAAATTCAGTTTGAACTCTATTTGAGCAAGTTATGGCTAATTTAGTCTTTTCTTGGCAATTTTCTGCTTTTGACTTGTTTTGGGTTAATTGTGATCCAAATGGGATGAAACTTGAAATATAACCTCTAGACAGCTATTACAATGGATTTGTGTTGGCAAAGTATCAAAATATGTCCAAAATTAGGTCAAAGACATCATACGCGTATGATGTCTTTTTCATCAATTTGGGTCAAGACTTGATATTTATGCTTTCTACAGTGTTTGTAACAATCTTGTCAGGTCAGATATCAAAAATAAGCAGTGAATGTGCTAAAAGACATTATACGCGTATGATGTCTTTTGTCCCAGATTTTGACTATTCTTGGTTTTAAGCCTTCTCCAATGTTTATAATTGAGTTTCAAGTGTTTTTGTCAGGTTTGAATGTAAAAACAAGATCTGAATCCAAAATTTCCTATTCTTTGCGTTTCTTGGACTCCGACTTGTCTTTTTGGGTTTCTTTGAGTGTTAATGTTCCTGTTTTAAGTTGAAATTAGGGTATAACCCCCCTTTTGAACACTCTGGTAAAGTCAAAATTTCTGTTTTGGTCTCTGTTTGGTCATTTAGACATCATACGCGTATGATGTCTAAAGTTACAGATTTCCAGTTTTTTGGCACAGAATCCTTCCTAAAGCTTTCTCAAGTGCTCAGCAACTCCCAGATACACAAAAAATTTCTCTGACTTTTGTTTATTGCAAGTTTCACTACTAACTCGACGGTTTAGTGATCTAACATGCAATCAACCATATCAAGCAAATACTCCAATGATTACTAGCTCTAGATCAGGATCAAATGAAGTCCTACCTAAGCTATTCCTAATCATAAAATGGGTTTGGTAATTGTGATTTTAAAGAGATCCACTGCCACTCACGGACTAGCAAATTCTTCTTCTATCAACAACTACTCAACACCAACAAAACAACAAACAAATCTAAGCTAAACTAAAAATACTGTCAACACGGAAGACCCAGGAATACACCACTTCCTAGTATCTCTCGAGATCTTCGGAGTCCACCACTCCTAGATCTTTTCTAACTAAAGTATACAAAGTAGTTTATACGACTCACCTCGTAGGATTACTCTAAGGTCACCTACTTAGGGCTCTAGTCCCTAGCAGCGGCACCAAATGTTAAGGCGGTTACGTCGCTAGCGAAAGCTAAATAGCGAGAACTCAACCAACAACAGAATTTTTCAGACGAGGACGGAGCTTGACCCGCAGGCGCATGGAAACAACTAGGTGGGTGTCAAATCACCTACTCGACCTTCTAATGACAATCACTACTAAGGAAATCAAATCTAAGTTCTAAAATACGCAAGTGACTGAAATCCGTACTACGAACGAATGCTATACGAAACAGGATCTAGAATCATTGAATCGATCTCAAACTCAAGGGGAAGTCTATACACTAGGTAAGAACAACACCCTAAAGACCTGAACTGCAAACTCAACCTATAACCACTCCGTGCGGTAAACGCGTATGAAGACAGGCCGAAATATACAAGTGACCGAAACTTGACCCCGATGGTACTAATGTGTAGCTCTACTCGTTGTGGTTCTATAGATATGCTGCACGCTCAATTCCGACACACGAGTTGGAAGAAAACTCACACCGAAGCTCGTAGGAACTTACCACACATAGAAGCCGATAGCGCGCACTCTTGGTATCTGTGCGTAGCTCTCGCCGTTGCTAACACAATGGCGGTGTCGCTTCTCCAATGGCGGCTCCGTAGCTCGTGTAGCAAGTAGATAAGACTCTCTCTCTCTCTCTCTCTCTCTCTCTCTCTCTCTCTCTCTCTCTCTCTCTCTCTCTCTCTCTGAAATCACATCTCTAAAATCAGGATCGATAGCATACTCATCTACCATAGAAGATAGATCATTGTGAGTTGCGATATTGCATTCACTCTTAATCGTCTTGAGAGTGCATCGGCTACTTGATTATGCTTGCCAGCAATGTGAGCAATTTGAAAATGAAATTGCAAAAGGAATTTTTCCCACCTCATTTGTTTGTCGAAGAGCTTGGTCTACGTCATGAAGTACTTAAGGCTTTGGTGATCCATTCACAAAATGAAAGGAGTCCCCAATAAATAGTGCTTCCATGAATCTAGAGCATGTAAAACTGCTAGGAGCTCCTTTTCATATATGCCTAGAGCTTGCTCAATAGGATCAAGCCTTTGACTTTCACAAGCTATGGCATTCCCTTATTGGAGCAAAACAGCCCCAAGGCAATCACCACAAGCGTCACATTGGACCTCAAATGGCTTTGAGAGATCCGGTAGTGTAAGCATAGGTTGAGAGATAAGCTTCTCTTTAAGCTTTTTGAAAGCATTGTTCTCCTTGGTGCACCATATATACCTAACATTTTTCTTGGTTAAGTCATGTAATGGTCTTGTGATTTGTGAGAACTTTTCTATGAAGCGTCTATAGTATGCACACATACCTATAAAGCTTCTTAGTTCATGCACATTCCTTGAATTAGGCCATCCTTTTATTACCTCTAACTTTGATGGATCCATTTGGATGCCATCTTGAGAGATAATGTGACCTAAATATTGAATCTCTTGCAAGAATAATTCACTTTTCTTTCAGTGTATATAAAGCTTATTCTCTTGTAACACTTGAAATATTACCTACAGGTGTTGTTTGTGTTCGTCTAATTAATTAGAGTAGATGAGTATATCATCAAAGAACACTCCATTAAAGGTTCAGTGAGGCCTGAATAGCTTCTCCATCAAGCGGTTAAATGTGGTTGGTGCATTGGTCATACTTTGTCTTTGGCATCAGTAGCCAAAAACTGCTTCATGATGGAATCTCTTAAAGCTTTTCATGTTCATGGAGCTTCATCATTTCCTCGTAGGCTAGACGACCATTGCTTGGTGGACTTTTGAAAGTGCATAGCTACATGACATAGCTTAGAGGACTTCGTGAAGCCCTCATCTCCAAACGCCGCATCGAATTGTTGGATAAGGCCAAAACTTTGTCCGTAGCACCAAAAGCTCCATTGTAGGTAAGGAAAGAGATGTTCTTTCCTCCCTCTTTGAATTTTTTGAGCTTGGATGACATCTTCCAAGCGGTAGAGGATTTCCTATGGCCTCTTCTTTTAGGTGGTTCAAGAGCTGCACCGTCACTTTCTTCACAAGAGGAAGAGTCTGAGGAAGATGGAGAAGAGGGTGACCACTTTCTCGCCTTTTTCTTCCCTTGTTCCTCCTTGTTTGCACCATCACTTTCTTCAGAAGAGGAAGAGGATGAAGAAGATGGAGAAGGGGGTGACCTCTTTCTCGCCTTTTTCTTCTCTTGTTTTCTCTCGTCCCTCTTTGAATTATGGTGTAGAGAAGTATGCGATGGTCTTCTCCATTTAGGGGTTGTTCGAGAGCATTTTTCCCACCGTCTTCATGGAGCCATCTCCACCGAGGTGGCAGAAGACTCACTTCTTTCTTGTTCTTTTTGTGGAGGCTCTGCCGTTGAAACTTGGGTTCTCCTTTGAGAGGGAGATGAATCATCAAGTAGTAAATTCTTGAGCCCTTCATATGGATCGTCCTCTTCTTCCCTTATCAGGGAGAGTCCTCTGTTGGAAGTCTCACAAGGAGATTCCTAGGTGCTCTCTCTTCTTGGTGGGGAGTTTGGAGAATACCATGGGTGCACAATTGTTGTAGCACTTCACCTTGGAGAGATGGGTTGCACAGGGCTTATTAAAGCCTAGAAACAAGATAGTTCACAAGCATAGGGGCATCATAGTTTCTCTTTCATTAGCAAAATAAAAGCTATCAACATTCATTTCAATCTCTTTTCCCTTGTCAGCCATACTATCATATTTTAGGTGTAAATTTTTACTTGTACTTTGGCACTTCAAGCCCTAGTTGATACTCCTCTTTACCTTCAAAGATAAGCACTCAATCATCTATAGTCGTGGCTCAAATATTATTAATTGCAAGCAATAGAAGAGAGGGTTCAACAGAGCCAAGACAGCACCGGTTCATGTCCAGCTTCTAATAGCTCAATAATGGTTAAGCTATAAGCAAGCCCCATAGGACTCCATTATTAAGACCATAGCTCTCGACAGTATCCCCGTTAACTGCATAAAGCAGGAGTGCTTCAAGGATGAAAAATACCTATTCTTCTTACTCTTTTGCAATTAATAACACCAACCATTTGTAGCAAGCTTGAGGAACTCTCTTCTTGATCAAGAAAAGAGAAACCAATAGCTCCGATACCAATGTAGCATTTTAATGCACAAGTAACTTGTGTGTAGCGGAAAATTGATAACATAGTGAGCATTTCATT
Organism: Adiantum capillus-veneris; assembly: GCF_014529385.1. Classification (NCBI taxonomy): domain Eukaryota; kingdom Viridiplantae; phylum Streptophyta; class Polypodiopsida; order Polypodiales; family Pteridaceae; genus Adiantum; species Adiantum capillus-veneris. The sequence goes on along the minus strand of NC_140932.1, from coordinate 74,849,480 downwards.
AAGAACAAGTTCCTAATGAGCATAGAGAGAGTACTTAATTTTAGAAAGCAACATAGAAATTTACATGTAGCTAATTTGGCATTGACATACTTGAAAAGAGAGAGAAATAGAACAATTGACAACAATTGAGGACCAGATTTACATGGATCCGGTCTCCCCTCCATATAAAGGCTTTGTATCATATAAAGGCTTTGTATTATAGCTTCTCCCATCAAAGGAGACTTTTATACAATACAACTCTTGTGTTCCTTGACAAAACTCGTTGGTGCAATGAAAATGGAAGCTTCATGCACCAAATTATGCTTGAAAAACACACCTAGTGTCCCTAGCCTCAGCCAAGACCTCACACACCTTCAAAAATGGTGAGAGCTAGCAGGGAATGAGGATAGATTGAGAGGAAGAAGGTGTATCTTACAAGAAAGAAGGATTCTTCTCACATAATTACTCTAATAGCATAGCTTAGCTTAATAATTAGCCTCGGGGGGTGCACTATGTGATCATGTTAATGTATAACGTGAGTTTGAAAGGAGGGGTTTTAAAATGCAAAAAATTTAGGCAATTTAACAGAGATACATTAAAGTAAGGGGGTTTTATATTCAAATTTGGAAAAAAATCCTAAAATAAGGGGTCATTTTATTCATTCATACATGTTAAAATAAGGGTTTTTTTAATACCCCACGAATGCACGCTCTATAGGGGATATTGAACAGTAAACCCCCCGAGCAATTAGCATGGTGAAGGAGATGAGCACGCCATTGAATATTGTCTCTTGGTTGGATTTGCATTCCATAGCCAAGAGTCGTTGGTATAGGCCTCCACTTCTCAATGCTTGGAGAAGGAGATGGAGTTCTTCTTGCACATATGAGTTGTGTGTGTGTGTGTGTGTGTGTGTGTGTGTGTGTGTGTGTGTGTGTGTGTGTGTGTGTGTGTGTGTGTGTGTGTGTGTGTGTGTGTATGTGTGTGTGTGTGTAGCATTATGTTAGACTAAAATGCAGCCCTCCCTCTCATCTTGGTCTACCCCTCTTGCTATTTTCTCATGTTGGCCTCACATTGGCTCCTGTAAAGCTTAGCCAATCACAAATTAGAAGCATAGTTGATAGCCTTTTGACAAGTGTCCCCATTTTCCCTTTTGTGAGAGCTTTAGGTAATTAAATAATTCAAGTAAACTCTCATTGGACCTCTTAGTCTTCTGGTCAATAGGAATCAGGCAATCCATTGGGCTGTTGAATGCTCACGGGACCCCTTGGTAGACTGTCCAATAGTTTTCTAGGGAGCTTAATTTCTATTGGTTTTTTTATCAAGCATTTTTAGATTGATTAGACTAACTTTACTCGAGCCTAATTCTCATTGGTCCACCTCTATGGCCATCCAATAGGGTTTGAGGGAAGATTGGGGGCAGCTGGCCTAGAAGCCTGACATGTGTCCAGTATTCCCTTTGTGTAAAGGGGGGGCCTTGGAGAGTGTGTGTGTGTGTGTGTGTGTGTGTGTGTGTGTGTGTGTGTGTGTGTCTCATCCCCTACTAAAAGGCCCCGCCCCCTCCTTCCTAGGATGTGGGAGAACTTTTTAGTCTTCCCATGACCATTCAATTTTCCCCTTGTTTTGGCCATTGGATAACTGAGTTAATTTTTGGAACCTTAGCCTATGGAAGTCTTAATGGAGCTGAACCTTAGGTCTTTTAATCCCCATTGAAGCACATTGCTCTTTTGCAGACTATCCCCCTTTGGATCCCCCTTTGGATCCCTATTTTCCCTCCTTTGGATCCCTGACAAAAAGAACGGTCTGGCAGCCTTACCAAAATTCTAGCTTTTACTCCCCTGGTACTTCCCCATATTAAATGATCAGTTTAACATGAGAAAATCGTTTGAAAGTATTAGATATTAGTTTTTATGACATTGTCTGTGTCACATACAATGGAGTAGACTCTAAATGAAGATCAAAGGATTGCTTTTGAGACAGTTTTGCATGGATTGATTGTTGATGGTAGGGCTACTTTTTTCCTAGATGGGCCTACAAGGACTAGAAAAACTTATTTGTACAATTGTTTGTTTTGTCATGCGTACATGGAGAAGGAGGAGTTGCATTGGCCACAACGTCTTTTAAGATTTCAGCATTGCTACTACGAAATGGATGCACTGCACGTTTAAGATACCCTTGGAGCTCCATAGTTATATCACCTACAATATCCCTGTTTAGGGTTAGCTTGCTGAATGATGCATTGATATTTCTTTGGGTCTTTGGAGTAGTCTTTGCAAGATATCATGTGCTCAAGAAGGCCATTTGTTGGAAAAGTGATACTTCTTAGGGGAGATCTTAGAAAACAATTACCAGTGGTGTTCAAGGGAGCACGTGATGACATTGTTGATGCTACACTTTGTCAATCACACTTATGGAATCATGTGAAGATCTTTAAATTGACACATAACATGGGTGTGGGAGATGGTGTTGCAAATTCTGCCTATAGAGAATGACATATGGAGGTAGGAAATGGGACTTTGACAAGTGGTGATGAACTAAAGATGGTGTTTCCCCATCACATGGTGCTTTCTTCATCTTCATTGGATGTATTGATAGATTGAATTTATTCAAAATTGGGTAAAGATGTCGGCCATACAGAATACTTCAAAGAGTGATCCATCCTTGCTCCCAAAAACTCAAATGTTGATATTCTCAATGTTAAGGCCCTATATGCAATGAAAGGTGATGTTGTGCAATACTTTAGTGTTGACTCTTCTATGGAAAATTTGATGCAAAATTCATTCTTACACTATGTGGAGTTTTTAAATAGTCTAAACATGGTGGTGGATTTTCAGCACATTGCTTGGAGTTAAAGATGAACACCCCAATAATTCTACTATGAAACCTTGATCCAAATCAAGGTCTATGCAATGGGACATGCTTGGTGTGCAAGTCATTTCACACTAGAGTTTTGGAGACAAAAGTTATTATAGGTACATTGGTTGGGATCGGGGTATTTCATCCCTCGATTATGTTTTGTGTATTTTGGCACGAATTTTCCATTTTTTCTTAGACAAAGATGTTTCCAATTAGATTGGCTTTTCTTATGACGATAAATAAGTCATAGGGCCAAAGCATTTCCATGTTGGGCCATACCTGGTGACACCGGTCTTCACTGATAGACAGTTGTATGTTGCATTGGCACGCGCACATTCAACTGCTAGAGTGAAGATTATCCTGTGTGACATTGATGTGAACGAAACAACTGCATGAACAACAAACATTGTGTACCATGAGATATTAAACAATGCCATGTGAAGCCTCCCTTCCTTCTTATCATTGTCTTCTTTTTTGTGTACACTTCAAATCATAAAATATATCAGGAGTTAGTTTTTCTACCTCTCTCCAAAACATATACTAAACTATGTTATGTGAAGGTTTTGTTCCTTCCTCACATTGTCTTTTTTTTTTGTTTGCATTTGGCTACATAGGTCATGGACCAATTTTCTTACATCTTTGAGGTGTCCTACGGATGCAATCCCTTTTGCAGTGTACTCTATAAACTTAACATCTTATCATACAAAAAAGCATTATCTACACAAAGCATGAGGCATGTAAGTTTAAAAAAAGGAGAAAGAGAGACTTTAGAGTTTATCTCACACATCTCAGCAACATGCATGAGTTTCTCTCTTCCTTATTGCATCTCTCTCTCTCTCTCTCTCTCTCTCTCTCTCTCTCTCTCTCTGCACAGCAACCTATCCTTTCACAAATGTGAGGGTCAACGTGCCAAATTAACGTGGTCAAACAAAAATCTCTAACATATGAACATTATATTTTGAAAAATTGAATCCCATGAACTCAAATCACAAGTCAAAAACTTCATTGCATAGAATGAACAAAGTCGTAATAAACATCAAGACATTCAAAAATGTATCCAGACATCCAAAGAACATGTGTTGAAATGGATCATGAACATGGTATAGCTTTTGATATGTAAGTTTGTCATAGAAACAAACTCGATCAGGAACACTATTGTGCCACAAATGATCTAAGAGCCAAAATCCATGTAGATCACTTCATCCTACAATTGGCACTTGGCTTGGAGTTTCTCCATTCCTAAATTAAGAACCATTTTTCCATCCCAAGGTCGATTATCCCCTGGATTGGCAAACAAAAGTAGTTAAAAAAAGGGAGAGTTCTTTTGAAATAATGCAATCGAATCACCAAACCTAATACTTTACACTTACCACTTATTGCAGCTACGTATGCAATTGCCAAATATGCAAGTTGTTTAGGCAAGTAGATCTTGTAGATCAGCTCAAAGAACCTAGAACTTTGGAGGTACTCCCAATCATCAGGAACGGAGTATCCTTCATATCCAGCAAACCACTCAGCATCATCTTTTTCTTGCAAAGGCACACACTTCTTCCTAACCGAGTAGACAACATACTTGACGTCAGATGAGTATGCCAAAACGTGCAACGTAAAAATATTGATAGATGATAGCTTTCTAAGGTCTGTAAAACAAAAATAAATGATAAAAACCATGAATCTTACTTTTGCCAAGTCAATTTCTAATTTCATGCACACACACCTGGTCTTTTAAAATTGCAAATGGTCCTAACAAATTTTTCATGCAACAAAGGTGCGTACCAAAAAAGTGGCTTTGCTTAAAATAATGCAAAACACCGAAGCTCCCAAAAGGAACACAATAAGTATCCACATAATGAATTAATGGACAAATAGATACCAGGATATGGATGATCTTTTACATCTAGCACATAGTTCAGATTTATATGCATTGTGATGTACTTTTTAATGGTACAACTATGGAAAACAATAATAACAATGCCATCGTTGAGAGCGAGTCCATTGGTATTGGCTCCACTCCTCCAAGTTTTGCCAATGTTCGAGCGGAAAATTATGTACTACCAATTTTAACTCCATTGAAGCATCGTTTGTATGTCAATGGTATGCCACGAATTGTTTTGTTTCTTTTCTAAGAGTTTTTTCGGGTGTGGAGTGGACAATGTCAATCATGAATGAAATATTTTAGTGTTTGGAGATTCATTTGTATTGCATTTGGAGTGTTTTTTCCCCTAAAAAGACATCAAATTCTCAAAACTAAGTGTTGCCTTCCATTTTAGGTTGCTGCATACATGTGGAATCTATACTTTCATAAATTGTAGACATTTTGCATGTTTTTTTTTATCATTATGTAAGAATGCTCAAAGTTTATGGTTTATATATACATAAACGAGTAGATTTGTGCGGCTTTTTATGGACGTCTACAAGTGATTGAGAGTTGAGGTTTTGTTATAGATTTAAGAGTTTCAGTGGTATTGATAGGTTTTGGTTTGCACCAACGCATGGGTCACATACTATAGTAGTTATGTTGATTCAATTCTCTATACATGTTCATTGTCATGCAAAGCTTATGTTATGATATTTCTTGGATGGGGTTGGTATGTCCTAATCATAGATGCCACGTCAAAGAAGACATTGGGCACTATCTACTTTTAGTTGGATGCTTCATCATCCACCATGTCACATCTATGATAATATCTAATTATATCCTTTGTAAAATTTTCAACCTAATGTTAAAACTAACAAATTTCTCATGTAGATCCACCTCATTTGAGAGGCCCACTTACTACGTATGATATAGTGCACATTATTGAAATCTTTGAAGTTGTTAGGTAAGGAATATCAATGAGGCACAAATTCTTTCTATATTTTGTTTGGTTATAAGACTTATTGCTCTTTAACCTACTGGCTTACGAAAATCACTATTATTGTGATAACATTTTAATGGAAGTGCATGAGATTTTCGGAGGACCCCAAGAATACTTCCACATCCTTGTGGCAAGTATGGTAATGCAGGTTCAACTCGCATACGCATTCACGAACTCAGTAATCGCTTGCCTGCAGATGCAATATACTTCTAGAGAGATAGGCATGTTTGAATTGGACGATTGTATTGTACACCTTGCATGGAGGGCATCATCGTTTTGGTAGAAGTGTTAGTCGTGTAGACCCATGGGTTTTTCGTGTGCCAAATGAAACATCTCAAAGATTGTCATTCTGAAGTAGCAATTTTTTTGTCGGTTAAGATTTAGTGGATTTCAAAAAACTTTTTCTTTAAAAGAACAATCTAAAGTTACGCTTACAAAGACGACTTATGGTAATGGAAGTGGATTGTTGTTTTTCTTAAAGTCTCTCTTTATTTTTTTATAAAGTTAAAAGTCATACTCCTCTCGTCTCTCTCTCTCTCTCTCTCTCTCTCTCTCTCTCTCTCTCTTCCCCCCTCCTCCCCCGTGTGTAATCTTTTTCGTTTATGTACTATAGTTGTTATGTTGATTCAATTCTCTATGCACTTTCCATTGTTATGTTGATTTAGGATAAAACAATAAAAGATGTAAAACCTTGATGCACATAATGAAGCATTTAAGCTCGCCTTCACCACCCGAGGTTACTTGCTCCAACCTTGGATTTCCTTAACTTATTGGCTTGCTGAGAAACGACGGTCGAGAGCTTCAATTTCCCTGACTTGTTGGCTTGCAAGAAACAACCTTCAAGAGCTTCGATGGGTGCGAACTGTCAACCTTGAAGTGGTAAGGAGTCCTCTCTCTCCCTCCCTCCCTCTCTCTCTCTCTCTCTCTCTCTCTCTCTCTCTCTCTCTCTCTCTCTCTCTCTCTCTCTCTCTCTCTCTCTCTCTCTCTCTCTCTCTCTCTCTCTCTCTCTCTCTCTCTCTCTCTCTCTCTCTCTCGCTCTCGCTCTCGCAGAAACTCAACCTCTCTCGTGACTCAGCTCCAAGCTCCCACAGAAGCACTCAGTCAGTAGTGCAAGGATTCACTCAGTAGCTCTCTCTCTCTCAGGGGTCTCTTTTCGTCGTGGTCGTCGGAGGGTATAATGTTGAGGTCCTTCTTAGAGGGGAAGAAGCGGGAGAGCGACACGTGAGTGGTCTCTTTGGCCTGAAAAATTTTAAGCGGCTTCATATATAGTATACATTGTGAGTCGAGATATAATAACATTGACGGGGAAAAAAACCTAATTCTTTTCATGGAGGTGTGCTTAGGATGACTTATCTTATGCTTATTGAGTGTTACTAAAACATTGACAGAGCTAGAAAGCTTATGTAACTTATTGCCATTAATTGCTTGGTTTCAGTAGTTTTTGGTCCGCTCAAACAATCTTGCTTGGTGTTTGGAGCTCTTCCAATCAAAGACTAATAAATGACTAATAGGAATGCCCAATTAAGAGCTTATTAGGAGATGCACTCAAATACTATTGAGAAGACTATGACATGTTCAAGTAGTGAGTTGATTAGAGGAGTGCTAAATGCAAGAGTTCAACTCTAATTAGGTCCTAATTAACTAGGATGGTTGTGGCTTAAGAGACCAGCTCAAGAACATGCCCACACTAGTAAATCAGATGCTAATTAGAAGTTGGGAATGTTAAATAGCGAGAAGTGATTGAGATGATATTATCTAATTGTGATTAGGAAGTGATAATCACCTCAAGGCCTTGATACCACTTGTTAGAGTTAGGGTGGATTGATGAGAGTAGCATTCATGACGAAAGGGTGAGGGCATAATCAAATAGAGAGAGACATTATGTAGATTCAAAAAAAACACTTGATTATGCGTTGTAGAAAAGGGAGATTCCAAGCCTCTTATATAGGCACACAGAGGGTGGTGTCATGGGGTAGAACATTACCATATAGGTCATCATCGCAGGCGGAAATCTACACATGCTAACGCCTGGTTTATGCCACATGGGCAACAAGAGAGGGTGTCTTCCAAGATACAAAAGATAGCTCTAAGGAAGGGTTCATAAAGTTGTCATGCCAAAGGAAACAGCCCGTACCCAATTGGGAGCTCTGTGGTGAGTCCGTGGTTGTTGAGGCTGGTGATGTCCTGGTTGGCTGGCATTAACGGTTTCACAGCCTCGGGACCATTTGACACCCCCCTTGTCAAGTGGGATCAGCGGTCCATGATCTTTGAACGATGTGGATAGTCCGTTTATTCTCAAGAATAAAAATATTTCGATCGGTGGAGCCTTCGTGACTCGAACCCACCACCTACCACACGAGAAGTCAGGGCTCTCCCATTAAGCTATCGCGCATCACTTGAAATGGAGGTGAGAACATAAAATGATATAACAAAAATGACGGGGTGGGGATCACATGGTGTTCACTTGGAGATCAAGATCAGTTTGGGATGGTCGGGGTCATACCGTGATCACTTTAGAATAGGTGGGTTCACAAGGTGATGAGATCTTGATTGGGATTTACACGGGGATCACTTGGCGGTCACTTGATGTTCACATTAAGTTTACTTAAAGTTCACCTTAATTGTGATCACATGGTAATCACTTGGGGATTAATCCGTCATCGGATGGTGCAAAACCAATCCCGTTTCCCCAACTAATAGGGATCATTGATTTCACCTGATGGAGGGGGTGTCAAATAATCACGAGGGTTTCACACCATGAATGATATGAGGAGGTCGAGAAAACACGTTTGTTGGAAGCATTTTGTGAGCACTGATTGCTATTGAATGTTGAGGGTGTCAACCACTTGACCATTCCGTTTAATGTTGAGGCTTGCCAATGGGCGCTTCTAGAGCATGAGTTCATGGCTAGGCAGTGTGGAAAGTCCACTTAAGGGAACAAAAGGTCAAGATTCAAATCTTTGTGTGGAGGAGTTGTTTAGATTTGAACCAGGGCTAGAAAAATACATTTTTCCTAACCGAACAAAGTAAGTAAGGGGAAACTTGAAATTCTCTAGGTTTTCAGGTCAAAATTTCAAGCTTTTGCCGGAAATTACACTAAAACTTGTGTGAATTTGCCGGTTTTCTTAATGGCAAGCTCAAAATCTAACCGGGATCTTATAATTTTAGTCGGTTAAAATACACTAGACCACGGTTTTTTTCTTACACTGAATTGTGAACCTATGACGTTGTGAGCTTGGTTTAGTTTATAAAGAGAATCAAGTGTGTGTGACAAGGCTCAGGAAACATTTGTTGTGGACCCGGCTTTGGAACTTTTTCACACTCATATGAGCAGGCTAACTCTAAATTTAAGACGATAATCACACTAAAAATCTCATCTTATAACTAAAAATTTCATAATGAAACTACTTGAGAACCTTCTTGCCCAAATTTGAACTGGCCATTTTTCATTTTGAACAGGCTTTTTTTTTTGTTAATGTGGAAGAGTAAATTACTATTAAAAAAAAAGGAAAGGAAATACAAGGCCCTCAGGATGGGGGAGGGTTGCCCCAGCATGTCCAGATTACATGCTCATCTGATCCTTTATGAAGTCATACATCCTATGTCTTAAGCTAGAATAAAAAACAGGGACTTGATTTCTCCATTGTGGCCATCTTAGGGATCTTTGAAGCTCTGTAACTGAAGAGTTTTGATCTAGAGCATCCTTACTTTCTTTGCACAAAAGAACAGAGGCCGCCAACCTATTTAGCCATATGAACCAAAGAAATATACCCCTCCAGATATTCCATAATGGAATATCCATTTTGGGACAATTACCAAGAAATAAGTCTTTGAAATCTACTGGTTGCATCTTGAATGCACATATACTTTTCATTACTAGAGCTCGTACTCTTTGAGTGGATTTGCATATGTAGAACATATGTGTTACATCCTCTACTTGTGTGTGACATCTCCTACACAACCCATCACTTGCTCCAATCTATTTAGCTTTTTTGCCACACCAAACTCCTTGATGTACAATGAGCCATAGCAGAGTGCTATGCTTTGCAGAAATGGGATAGATCCACAAACACTTGAAACTGTAGCACCACTATTTACTGCTCCAGGTGATCTTCCAAGCTTTATTTAGCCTTCTCTTTAGGTTTTCTCGAACACCTTCCTTGACTTTGAAGTTGTTGTAAATGCCCTGCATAATCTCTTGGAGTTGAGAATTCTGAATGTTGGGTAGGAGAGAGACCTTTCGAAGGATTGAGTGGAGTCTAGCTAGACACCAATCAGCATCTCTTCTACTAAGGTTGAAATGCATTTGTATGCTATCTCTGTCCTTGATGTGTTCATCTTGAAAGAAGTCCTTCCAAGAATGTATCCCTGCCTTGAAACACCTATGAGCCCTTCTACACATGGTTAGGCTAAGTTTACCTGCATACACCCCATGCCAAGGAGAATCATCCAAAAATAGAAGTTTATTAGTAAACCGTTTGAGGGGAGGCATCCATTGCTCCCTTATGATTCTCCATGAACTCCAAAATCTAGCACATAGTTTTGAACCTGCAACAAGGATTTGTTTTGGAGACAGCAAGATATCTCTTAGGGATAGACTTGACCAGGCTTTGTATTCCTTAAACTTGAACTTGTGGAGATTGTTGGGGTATAAAGCCCAATGTGGTCACCCAGGTAAGTGGGCGGGCCGCTAGGTATGTACACATATTCTTTTGTAAAAACCTAATAAGAACTCACTATGCTCTACACATTACAGTAGAGCGAGTTCACCATATCGTCGTGCTCTTCTTCTCGCACTCTCTCTCGCGTCGCACTTCCGCTCATACTCCCTCAACTGGTATCAGAGCTCAGATCGAGGCTCGGGGCAGCACTGCAGGAGGCTAGAGTTCATCAGGTAGCTTGTGTTTGCTGCTTGATATTCCAGATTTCATCCTGACATTGCAGGTACTTCCACATGGGATGTATTGTCAGAGATGATGTATGTCTGTTGAGGGTTTGCTGGCTGTGAGCCACGCAGCAAACAACCGCCGCAGCGGTTACAGCATACAGTGGGAAATTTGTGGATGTATGACTTTGTGGGAAGTCTATGTACTGTCAGATTTACTGCAGCCTTTGTTGAGGGTCGAGTGAGGTTTTATTGAGCTGGGGGATTCTCGAATGTTGAGATCCTTTCGGTGATACAGGTCTTGGAGCGATCCCTCGAGCACCCTTAGATAGGCAGCTAGGATGTATTGACTGTGAGTTAGACAGTTGGGATTGCATCTTTGCTTTACTGCCGTTGAGGCATTGTCGCAGTCTATGCTTACAGGACAGTGACAGGACAGTCAGAGACAGTACAGGTGCAGGACAGGTTTACCCACAGCTTACAGTGTCAGAGAGACAGTGTTTTTTGAGTTGCTTTTTGGTCTGTTTTTGAGTACACCAGAGCCATTTTACAAAGGAGACTTTGCCAAAATTTATGCAGAATCTGAAGCTTTCTTGGTTCATTTGACAGGTTGATATTGGTTCAGAGGTCAGTTTACAGGGGAAACTCTGCCGAATTTTTCCCAGGAAAGTAAACTATTGTGAAGCGTAGCTATGGCTGGCTCACAGGACACTGCTCTTTACAATATCAAGAAGCTGGATGGAACCAATTTCCCATTGTGGAAGAAGCAGATTTGGCACGTGTTGGTACAAAAGAAGCAGATAAAACCTATAAAGCTCAAGGGGATAAAACCAGAAGATATGGACGAAGATGAATGGAGCGAAATGGATGAATTGTCACTTTCTACCATTATGCTGACTTTGGCAGAAAGCGTTTACTTCAATGTAGCAGACGAGATGTCGGCTTATCAAGCATGGTTAAAGCTGAGTGATCTTTATAAGAAGCAGAGTGCAGCTTCACAGGTATATTGGCTTAAGAAGCTTGTTGACTTGAAGATGAAAGAAGGGACACCTATGTCCAATCATCTGAATGAATTCAACACAATCTACAGTCAGTTGTCAGCTCAAGGTGTCAAGTTTGATGAACCTGTTAGAGCTATGTTCCTATTGATCACATTGCCGGAAAGTTGGGACACTTTTTGCACAGCTTTGAGTAATTCAGCACCTCCAGATGGTTTGAACATAGCAGGTGTAGAAGGAAGTCTGCTTACTGAAGAAACCAATAGAAAGACAATGGACAAAGGCAAAGGAACAGCCTTAGTTGTCAGGGGAAGGACCAAAGAAAAGTACAAAGGTGGAAAGAGGAATCAGTCTCGTAGCAAGTCCCGCAGTGCTAAAGGCAAGAGTGATATAGAACGCTACCATTGTGGCAAGAAGGGTCACATGAAAAGAGACTGCAGAGAATGGAAAGCAGAAAAAGGTAAAGAGGAAGCTGAAGACCATGGTGAGAAGAATCCTCAGTGAAGATTCAAGAAATAAATGTGACAAACACTGTTGCAGAGGATGAGAGTCTAGTGTCAGGAGACATCTACTTCTTGAAGAATACAATGGACTCAGCTCTTCTTACAGCATCTGATGGAAATGCACTAAGTGACTGGATTATAGACTCAGGGGCATCACTTCATGTGTCTCCAAACAAGGAGTGGTTTACCTCTTATGTGACCACTAAAGATCATGTTCGGCTAGGCAATGGGCAGACATGTGAGATCTTAGGTGTTGGAGATGTTCAATTGAAGTTTCAGAATGGCTCTTCTTTCACGCTGAAGAATGTGAGACATGTTCCCGCAATTACAAAGAGCTTGATCCGCACAGGTTTACTTGATGATGCTGGCTACGTCACCACTTTTGGACTGAACATGTGGAAGATATCCAAGGGTTCTATGACAGTAGCACATGGAGTAAAGTCTGGAGGACTTTACATGATTTATGTATCAAATGTGTCTAAAAATGTAATCAATGTAACCGAGCAGCCAAACGTTTCTTTGTGGCATAGCCGGTTAGGACATATGTCCAAGAAGGGAATGGAAATCTTGTCTCGTTCTGGTTATTTTCCTGGATTTTCATTTAATGATTTTGAAATCTTGTGAACATTGTCTGTATGGTAAGCAAACACAGCAGCCACATAAGCATAGAAGCAGTAGAAGAGATACACAGTTGGCACTTGTTCATAGTGATTTGTGTGGACCTATGCCTAACCTATCTCTAGGGGGAGCTTCTTACTTTATGACATTTAAAGATGATTACTCGAGGAAAGTATGGGTTTACTTTCTTAAGCACAAGGATGAAGCGTTTAGTGTTTTCAAAACGTTTGTGACACTTGTGGAGAATCAGAGTGGCAAGAAGCTTAAATGCTTACGCACTGACAATGGTGGAGAGTATGTTTCAAAGGCCTTTCAGGAGTTTTGTGAGTCAAAAGGTATAAAACGTGAACTTACTGCTCCTTACAATCCTCCTCAAAATGGTGTTGCTGAGAGGATGAATAGGACCATACAAGAGAAGGTCAGAAGTATGTTGTCTAATGCACATCTGCCAAATGGATTTTGGGCTGAAGCTGTATCAACAGCTGTTCATCTTGTAAATAGATCTCCTAGCAAGGTTTTACAGAAGGATTCAGTGCCAGAGATGGTATGGTCAGGCAAAATTCCCTCATACAAGCATCTCAGAGTCTCTGGCTGTGAGGCATATACTCACGTTCCAAAGGAATTTAGGAACAAACTTGAGCCAAAGAGTGGAAAGTGCAACTTTCTAGGCTATGGTAATTCTGGTGAGATGGGGTACAGACTTTGGGATCCCGAATCCAGAAAGATTGTCCGCAGCAATGATGTTCACTTTAATGAATCCAAATATCATTCTAAACCAGAGAGGGTTGAGGAGATTAGAAGAGTTGTCTTCCAAGAAGATGGACCTGCACGTGCAAGACAAAATGTCAGGGCTCAAGAGGAGCAAGGACAGGATAGAGTGGAACCACAGGTTGTGGCTGAGCTTGAGCCACCTATTGTGCGTAGATCTGGACGTGTCACGCGACCTCCTGATAGGTTTTTTCCATCTATGAACTATGTCATGTTGACTGATTGCAATGAGCCTTCATGTTACAAGGAAGCAGTGCAAATGAAGGACTCCGGGAATTGGCAATTGGCCATGCAGTCAGAGATGATAGCTCTGCATAAAAACAAGACATGGAAGCTAGTTAAATTACCACAGGGCAAAAAGGCTCTACCTTGTAAATGGGTATACAGGTATAAGATCACCACTCATGATAGTCAGCCAAAGTACAAAGCAAGGCTTGTTGCCAAGGGCTTTAAGCAAGAACAAGGCATTGACTTTGATGAAGTCTTCTCTCCGGTGGTCAAGATGACTACATTGAGATTCTTTCTTGCATTGGTTGCTATATTAGATTTGGTGTTGCACCAAATGGATGTCAAGACAGTGTTCTTGCATGGTGATTTAGATGTGGAAATTTACATGCAGCAGCCAGAAGGGTTTGTTGAGAAAGGCAAGGAAGATTGGGTATGCCAGTTGTTAAAGAGTCTTTATGGCTTAAAACAATCACCGAGGGCATGGTACCATAAGTTCCACAAGTTTATGCTTTCTCAAGGCTACAAACGTAGTGAGTTCGATCACTGTCTATATACAAAGAAGGCTAAGGATGGCAGTTGGCTGATCCTTATTTTGTATGTGGATGACATGTTGATTGTTGGCAAGCACTTGGAAGAAATTTCAGCTTTGAAGTCAAAGATGGCAAAATCGTTTGACATGAAAGACATGGGTGAGGCAAGTCATATACTTGGTATGCGCATTGAGAGGGACAGATCAAAGAAGTTGATTTGGTTATCTCAAACAGAGTATATTGACAAGGTTTTGCAACGGTTCAATATGGAGAAGGGAAAGGCATTGAGTGTTCCATTGCCACCATATGTGAAACTTAGCAAACAAGATTGTCCTGTGTCTGAGGAAGAACAGGCTGAAATGGATAAGATTCCATATGCGTCTGCAGTGGGTAGTTTGATGTATGCAATGATTGCTACTCGCCCAGACATTGCATTTGCAGTGGGAGTAGTAAGTCGATACATGTCAAACCCAGGCAAGAAACATTGGGAGGCAGTGAAAGGAATATTGAGATACCTGAAAGCTACAAAGAGTATGCGTATATGCTATGGGAGTCAGGAGCTAAGTGTAAAGGGTTTTACAGACTCAGATTATGCAGGTGACTTAGACAACTGAAGGTCTACGTCAGGGTATGTCTTTACATTGGTTGGTGGAGCAGTATCATGGCGTTCTAGATTACAAGATTGTGTTACTCAGTCTACTACAGAGGCTGAATATGTTGCAGCATCAGAGGCATGCAAAGAATCAATTTGGCTTAATCGACTAGTAACAGATTTGGGAATCAAAGAAGAGATGCATGTGTTATATTGTGATAGGCAAAGTGCTATACAATTGGCTCGCAATCCAGTTTATCACTCAAAGACAAAGCATGTGGATGTGAAATATCATTTCATCAGGGAAATGCTCGAGGATAATCAACTTCAGCTTGTCAAAGTTCACACCACAGAAAATCCTGCTGATCTACTTACAAAAGGACTTCCCTCAGAGAGCTTTGCGCATTTTCGCAAGCAGTTAGGTGTAGGGTAGTACATCACTTCTCTACATCTCTTGTATAGTAGCTTCTCTCACACTTAAAGTACCACATTGGACTTTAAGTGGGAGGATGTTGGGGTATAAAGACCAATGTGGTCGCCCAGGTAAGTGGGCGGGCCGCCAGGTATGTACACATATTCTTTTGTAAAAACCTAATAAGAACTCACTATGCTCTACACATTACAGTAGAGCGAGTTCACCATATCATCGTGATCTTCTTCTCGCACTCTCTCTCGTGTCGCACTTCCGCTCGTACTCCTTCAGAGATGCCTTCTCAGTAATAGAGCCCAGTAATCAGAGCAGTGTAAGCTCCTCAAGACCCATTTGCCAGCTAATTCTATACTCAGCCTTTCCAAGTTGAGCAGTCCTAGGCCTCCATTGGCTTTTGGTGTGCAACAGATTTTCCACTTTACCTTTGGGATCCTTGGATGGTCCAAGTCCCCTCCCCACAAGAAGGATCTAAAAACAGCAAAAGCCTGATTAAGCCGGTACTTAGCTGGCTGCCAACAAGAGAGAAAAAAATGATTGAGGGCATTAGATAGTGATTTAAAACAAATGCTCTACTGGAGAGGGAGGTTTGATACTCCTGCCATCTGAACATCTTTTGTTTCAGTTTGGTAATAACCCACTCCCATCTTTGTGAGAAAGAGACCTTAAACCCCATTGGTATTCCAAGAGTCTAAATATCTGACCAACCTTTATTTATGTACACCGTGCATTCCTTATTACCTGTGGAGTCTGCCCATCCATTGACGTGTACCCTATTTTAGCATGGTTAATGACTGACCCACTTGCATCACAAAACAACTTCAAGCATTCCCAGAAGGCCTCAACTGTTTCTCTATCATTTAGCATAAGGGCATTGGTATCATCTGCAAATTGTTGCATGCATAGATCAGTAGGCAGAACCAAGTATGGCATTACCTTTTAACTTACCTGCAGCCACGGAATTCCTGACCAGCCAACCTAGAGCATCTGAGCATATAACATACAGCAAGGGTGCAATGGGGCACCCCTGTCTTATAGATCTTTTGAGAGCAATGAAGTCTGTGAGGTCCCCATTCAGGGCTACCTTGCCAAATCATTTCCAAATAACACCTAAATAAACTTTAAAAAGAGTTTGTCAAACCCTATATCAAATAGAGATTGGAAAATAAAATCCCATTCAACTCTATCATAAGCTTTATCAAAGTCAATTTTGAAATATATATATGACTGATCAGATTCCATAGCATAGTCAATGGACTCCCACAAAGTAATGATAGCATCTAATATAAATTTTCCTTTTATGAGGCCTTTTTGTTCAAGGAGAATGATGAGATTCATGAGAGGACTCAATCTCCTAGCAAGGGCAAGGGCAAAAAATTTATAAGCAGAGGTCAGACAGGTGATGGGTCTCCAGTTCCCCATGTCCTCCTTCCCCCCTCTTTTATGTATGAGCTTAATGAGCCCAGTATTAATGGTAGATGGAAGAGCTCCTGTTCCCAAGGCTTCCTGCCAGACCCTCATCAAATAAGGAGTTAAGAAATCCTTGTACATCATATAGAATTCATTAGGCAATCCATCAATGCCAGGAGACTTGCCTTTCTTCATGGAGTCAATAGCATCATTAAATTCCACCTCTGGGAGGGGCTTATCCATCATCTTGGCCATTTCAAGTGAAACCATTTTCTTTCTCACTCTTGCTATATGAGCCCTGGCCCTTGTGATGTCAGCCCCTTTCTTAGGTGGGGAAGAAAAAATACCAGCATAATAAGCTCTAGTCACTTCCAGATTGTCAGTATGAGTACTGACCACATCTCCTTTATGATCCTTTAAAAAGGGGACAAAGTCCTTGACCTTCTTCTTCTTCAAGAGATTGAACATATTTTTGTCAAGAGTATCAATCTTTCCTGCCCAGAAATCTCTAGTCCAGACTAAGGAAGCTTTGGCAACAAGGAGCTCCTCCTTTCTCAACTTATCCTTAAGGTCTAGGAGGTCAGGGGAAGGGAGGGGGGGGGGGTGGGGGGGGGGGGGGGGGGGGGGGGGGGGGGGGCAGCAGCCTCTAAATCTGAAATTTGTTTGGTTATCATCATTCTCCTGCTTGTTCTAATTGCCCTTGCCCTATGCTTAAAATTAGTAAGCAGTTTCTGAGTAGACTTGACTGCCTTATCCCAGGCTTTAAAAGCATTACCATGCTCCAAAAAAGCACAATCAAAGGCCTCCTTGACTTTAATCTTAACAGCATTGATGCCAAGCAAGGACTGATCTATATGGTGCCACCTTGATTTATACATACATGCATCCTTGTGCAGATCAAAAAGGACAGGGGAATGATCTGACAGTAACAGAGAAGCATCTTTCCAACAATTTACATGCCAGAAATCCTTCATAAGATCCAAATTCATATAGACTCTATCTAATCTGGTTGCTCTGGAACAATTACCTTGTTTATTTGACTAAGTGAAACCTGTATGCTGTGAGATGTCCATCAGGTTTTGGCTTAGTGTCAGGCTGTCCCAAGAACATTTTTCAGTTCCACTGATTACCTGGCCTAATTTGTTCCACCTGTCTTCAATAGTTTCTACCATATTAAAATCACCTGTCAGAATGAGACGTTGCTGAAGCAATTCAAGTTCAGACCAAGCCAAAGTCCTATCAGAAATTGAATTAGGAGCATAGACTGAAATCACTGTAAAATTAAAAGATGCATCTAGTGAGATGGAAATTCAGCAATTATTAGTGGCCCTTTGTACATTTTTTACCATTGAACTGTATTTGTGAGAAGTTGCAATGGCAGCACCCCCCTTTCCATTAGGATGATTGGTAGTGAACCATTTGTAGTCAGCTCCAATTCTCTGCAAATTGTTAGTTAGAGCGTCACCAGAAACCTTTAGTTCCTGTAAGAAAATAATATCAGGTTTGAGATTAGAGACTCTCAGCCATTGCTTCAACACATGGGACCTTGAAGGATATGTAAACCCTTTACAGTTCAGAATAAGACCTTTTATAGGGGGGCACTTCATTTCTTACTACTTTTAGGGGGTTTAATCAGTGACATTGAGGCTCTATTGGGATCTTTAGAGATCTCCTTCTTTGCTTTAGCTTTAGACATCTTGGGCAAAGGCAATCTTTCATGCTCAGCCTGTGGCATCATGGTATCCCCTGAGCTCATGGCAGAGTTCTCCAATTGATTTTTTTCTACTTCATCATGAATCTCCAGTTGCTCCTCAAATGTAGGGTTGGAATTCAGTTGAGGAGTAGGCAGCTGAGAGTTGGAAATACATTCTCCCTCAGAGTCAGAAGAAGAATTTGAAGATAGCCCCCTGGCTCTATCCATGGGACTTGCAGGTGCTGGACATACCTCTTCCTGGGTTTTTTTTTGTGATTGTTCCAAGTCATTGTTGCTAGACTGAGGCTGATTCTGCTGATGAGCACTCTGTTGGCTGGAGGAGGGATCCTGTCTGGCCTGATCCTTTCCATTTTTATCACCCTGCTCTTCAACTTGCATATTCTTGTTAGACATATTTTCCTCCTGCTCCCATTCATCTAGGTCTTCAATATTAAAGGTGAAGGGATCAAAAACATTTTCCAATAGAGGGCTGAAGTGATTTTTGCCCTTATTGAAGCTGCATTTAGGATTTTTGTTCCCTTTAGAGGAGTTCTTTTGGAGACAGGGACAAAACCATCCACATTGTCTGTTCTATCTTGCTTGCCCCCTTTTTTCCCCCTTATCCACCTTGTCTTTAGAGCCCTTGTCTTGACCGTCTTTAGCATGGGGTTCCTCTGAAGTTAGATTAGGACAGTCCCTTATGAAGTGACCTGGCTTATGGCAATGGAAACAAGCATTGGACAGATTTATATAGAGGATTCTTTGAGTGTGCAATGTCTTCCCAGTTGAATCCTTAACCGGAATCTCATACTTGAGATCCTTGTCTATGTCCACTTCAACCAGGAGTTGAGGGTCCCACTTAGGGTTAAAGCCTCCTCTAGCTCTTTGCCCCAAGACTCTCCCTAGACGTGAGCCTATACTCTTCAGCCAAGGATATAATTCAATAGGCATTTCAAGGAAATCTATCCAGACAGGCACCTTTGAGGGTTTGGGTCCTCTAGGGTTGAAGCCCTTATACCAAGTAAAAACTGTCATGGGTGTGTTCCTTATCAGCCATTGACCATGGCCAACAATCTGAAGAGCATCATTAGCATTGTTAAAGAAAAATAAGAAATAGTTATTAGATAGGAATTGGACTTGTGAGACCATAAGATTTTTTCTATTCCATTGCTGGTTCACCCATGATTTTAGGGTTTCCATGGAGGGTCTAGTGCCATGACAAAGGCCTATCACTACCCTCTTTTGGAGTTGGTTGTGCCACTCTTCAAGTTCCTCAACAGGAATAGTAACACCGTCCTCAGAGCAATAGGGGTCTTTATAGTCAAAGCCATCTACCTCACGGAATTCAATTCCATCGGTTGCTTCCCCTAGGCCTTTGAAATGTTCAGTCGGGTCAACATTCTGGGGTTTTTGACCAATCTGCGCATTCCTACCTGTCCCTTGAAGAGGGGGGGCATTATCTTTAGGGTCATTAAAAGATAAATTTGTACCTGGTTTTTGGAAAGCGGTGTACGACCCTTCACTCTGAGGAGGAAGGGCTTGATTAGTACCTTGATATCCAGGACCAGTTTGCGGTTGATGATGCAGAGGGACCCCTTGATGGTGGGACCTAATATGTCCATGCCCCATAAAGCCCAAAGGGTTAGCCTGTTGAGGTTGTTGGGAAGGCATCATGGTGATGGCAGCATAAGACATCTGTCCAGCACACTGTTGATTATTAGGGTTAGCCAACAGGTGTCCGCTGTTGAAAGCCCCTTGCATGAAAGGAGGCCTGTGTTGAACTGTGGGGTATTCCACTATCGGCAGTTGTTGGGTAAGCATAGGTCTTTGTGGAAACGGGTTGAGCGCCTCTGCTCTAGCTATGGCCTGCCTGCCATTGAAAAGCGCTTCCTGAAGCTCCATGAGTTTCCACCCTCCCCTCTAGGGGAGGGTGGAAAAGGTAGAGAGGAATTGTTAGCATTGATTCCACCTAATGGAGGGGGTGTCAAATAATCACGAGGGTTTCACACCATGAATGATATGAGGAGGTCGAGAAAACACGTTTGTTGGAAGCATTTTGTGAGCACTGATTGCTATTGAATGTTGAGGGTGTCAACCACTTGCCCATGCCATTAAATGTTGAGGCTTGCCAATGGGGGCTTCTATAACATGAGTTCATGGTTGGGCAATGTGGAAAGTCCACTTAAGGGAACAAAAGGTCAAGATTCAAATCTTTGTGTGGAGTTGTTTAGATTTGAACCAGGGCTAGAAAAATACATTTTTCCTAACCTAACAAAATAAGGGGAAACTTGAAATTCTCTAGGTTTTCATGTCAAAATTTCAAGCTTTTGCCGGTAATTACACTAAAACTTGTGTAAATTTGCCGGTTTTCTTAATGGCAAGCTCAAAATCTAACCAGGATCTTATAATTTCAATCGGTTAAAATACACTAGACCACGGTTTTTTGCTAACACTGAATTTTATTGAACCTATGACGTTGCGAGCTTGGTTTAGTTTATAAAGAGAAGCAAGTGTGTGTGACAAGGCTCGGGAAACATTTGTTGTGGACCCGGCTTTGGAACTTTTTCACACACATATGAGCAGGCTAACTCTAAATTTGAGAGGGATAATCACACTAAAAATCTCATATTATAACTAAAAATTTCATAATTTGAAGCTGCTTGAGAACCTTCTTGCCCAAATTTGAACTAGCCATTGTTCAAAATTTTGAGAGGGATAATCACACTAAAAATCTCATATTATAACTAAAAATTTCATCATTTGAAACTGCTTGAGAGCCTTCTTGCCCAAATTTGAACTGGCCATTTTTCATTTTGAACAGGCTTTGGATAAAGTGAACCTATCTTTTGCCGAGCACAGTGTAACATGTGTGTGTGTGTGTGTGTGTGTGTGTGAGAGAGAGAGAGAGAGAGAGAGAGGGGAGAAAAGTCTGGTTTGGAAGGTCGTAGACTTTGCATGGGCTGGGCACACATCGTTGACCAAGGCAGAGAGAGAAAGAGAGAGAGAGAGAGAGAGAGAGCCTCAGAGAGGGAAAGTGAGCGACTCTTCCTTATCCCCAACGATTCCCCATGTTGGGTTTACGATATTTCCCATATTGCCGAGCTGTATGTAGTCAAACCCACATTTGGTTTACAAGATTTCGATCTACCGCTGGTTTTCTCTCTTAAAATAGCATGCCATTTTCTCTACACAGCTATTGACCTTGACAATTCTGATGTTGCTATTCAGGTTTTCGTTTTGTTCGTATGCGCATATACCGCTGTGAAATCGTGTTATGTTGCTCCCAAGTTGTTATGGATCTGCAGTTTTGCCTGGATTTTTTGTGCCAGCTTTGCTATTGCATGTAAAGTGAAGAGACATCTGATCTGATTGGATCTAGAGCTTTGTTAGTGATAACATCATAGTGGGTTCTCATCTTTGGATGTCATTACACACATAGAAGGCTTTCTTGGAGCTCACATCCCTCCCTCTAGCTCTCTGCAGCGCCATTGCACTCATCTCCGATCACATTAATGGCAACCACATTCAAGGATTTGAGCTTGATAGCAGAGCTTCACTATAGCAAGCTCCCAGATGCATTCAAGATCAAGGCGTCAGAGTTCTTCGACACTCTCGATCTCGATGGTGACGGCATTGTAACGCTTCCAGAGCTTCTCAACTCAAATCTGGAAGGGAAATTTGGGGAAGACTTCATTAAGGATGTATTTTACAGCTTGGATGTGGACGGCAAGGGCCACTTGAATTTCCGCGAGTCGCTCACACTCTACTATCTTTGCATGTATAGCGCGCGTCTGTGCGAGGGATGCGAGCGAAACATACCTCATGGATTGGGATACACATGCTTCAAATGCTGGAAGGAAGGGATCTCTTCTGTGAATGGCCAGGCCTTCGGTGTGTGCTTGGAGTGCTATGCCTCTCTCAATTACCAACACGAGCATGAACCCCTACATCTGCTACATGACTTTGTGCTCTTCGACAATCTACTTCATAACAAACCATCTTCTCCGGCCGCACCGATACCTGCACCAGTCCGGGCCATTGAACAGGTAGTACATCTCTCTTTCACATACACACCCTCATTTATTGAGCATACTCTTATGGTAATATGGACTTCAACCAAGGAATTTCTTGGAGTCGTAGCTCTTTGATTCTGATCCCCTAGCCACAAGTCATCAGGGTTGGCTGGCCATTTACTGACCTTTATGCTGTCATTAATTGTTGATTTGAAAGAAGTCATCTCTGCCACATTTCTTGTCTGCTTCAGATGCATACATCGGCATCGGTGGGTATTCTCTGAATTAAGATGGCTGTTTTGGGGTAGGTTTTGTGGTGGTGCATGGGGCGATGATATTTTTCAAGCGCTTCTGCCCATAGGGCACTAGCAAACACCATTAACAAACCCAAGATCTTATATATCAAGGGCATTTGCTAGTGCCTACACTCAAAATTTAACGCTATGGTGGTGCATGTGCTCTTAGATTCTATAATGTAACATCTCAGAAGAATTGCTATGTAGGCACCGACTCAAATATAACATGATAAGGTGGTACCAAAAAGCTTTTCGATATCCAACTTTTTAAATGATCCCAACGAACTAATGTGACATCCGAGGTCTACATTATCATACAATGTTTGCATTTGACATGTGGTCACTATGCTTATGCAGGCCAGAATGCTTTTGTGCCACTACTGGCATCTTGACATTTTTCTGTTCTTATGTTAACATGAGTTGAGAAGTGATGTCTTGTTTTTTTTTTTGGGTGTTGTTTGATCTGTAGACTGTAAAGCAATGCATAGTGTGTGGTGACTATCATGAATCTGGAGCTCGCGGGTTTACATGCAAAGTGCACATGTCAAGAATGCGTGACTCGACAGAGTTTGTGTGCGAATGGTGCTTCTCTTATCTATGCTCCAAATGTGGCAACCTTTTTCGCGATAGTACCACCCGTGCGGAGCCTGGAAAATGGCTTCAAAAATTTGTTTGCCCTACATGCCATCAGAAAAACATCACTACGGATTGCTATGATGCTAGTTTGAGGGTAAACAGCTCTCTCTCTCTCTCTCTCTCTCTCTCTCTCTCTCTCTCTCTCTCTCTCTCTCTCTCCACACACACACACACATTGTAATATTTGGCACTTTGATATTGTAAAGTCTCTCTTTGGTATTGTCCACTTTTAACATCCTGGTCTTCTTTTTGGGGAGCTTGCAGAAACTACAGAGAGTGCTTGGTGGAGTGGAACTATTGAAGCATTGTAGGACATGCGAAATCAAGCATAGAAATGGAACCCTCTTCTGGATAGTAAATGGCACAAACATGGTGCAGTCCTCTTCGCAACAATCAAGGCCAACTGCCACTCAATCGAATGCAAGGCCAAGGAATTCTTCCTTTGATAATCAACCCCAGGTTACTGCAGCAACTTATGCTAACAACTATGGTGGGCGAGGTGCCGGCACTGGCAGCTCACTTCACGGAAGTCGAGGCAGTACTGGTGTCTCGTCCCGTGGTGGCCGCAGCAACCGAATGAGTCTCCAAGAAGAAGATGCCTCTCGTGCCAGCGGTGGCTTCTCGATGCGCGGTGGTGGCCGCGGTGGCATGAATGAAATGTATTTCCAAGATGAGGACGGTATGGACTCTTACAGTGGTGACCAAGGCAGTGGTGGCTTTATGAACAGAGGTACCTTCCAAGAAGAGGACGGAAGCGTGTCATCTCGCAGCAGTAGCGGTGGTGGCGGCGTTTCAAATAGAGGTGGCTATCAACAAACGGCTGCGGCTGCTGTGCGGACCGTCAACCGCATGACGGATGTGGCAAATCTGGCGGCAAACATGTTCAATGGCATCAATGGTGCAGGGGGCGAAGATGGGGAAGGCAGCAGTGGTGAATCTGTGTTCGCAAGCATTAACTCAGTGGTTGGCACCAGTAGTGAGACTGAGTGCTAATAGATTGGTTAGGTTTGAGCCTTGAGGAATTCATAGTTGAAGCTTGGCAAGGATGATAGATGAGGCTGCGTTTTCTCACCTACACTCGGCTCTATCAATAGTCACGGTAGCTTGAATCATCCGTATGACATCAAAACCTCGATCAAAACGCTCGTGGTAGCTTCAATCATGTAATAATGTTGCAGATTCAAGCTCTGAAAATCTTGCATCTCATCTGTTCTCCTTTTAGAATAAGTGTTTACACCTTCGATGGCTACCTCTCTCATCTCCTTGTTCTGCAACCTCTATGTAAAGTCTATAGAGGATTTTTGTTTCTATGGCTTTGATTGCCTTTACCCTGTAATGTGTTTCAGTTGAAGTGTTGAAGCCAGAGAATTCGATCAAGTAAAAGAAGCTTTACAAAATAAGGTGGATAGAAAGAGGTTCCCTTTCAACTATTTCTTGGACTTGCTTAGGACTTGTCTTGCTCTGGGGCTCTCTTTATGTTGGATCTTCTATCAATTCATAAGGCTCTTCAATGGGCCTTCAGTGATAGGACTTACATCTGTGTGTGTGTAAACAAGGAAGGCCAGAGCTTCTTTCATTTCGATAGCGGTGTCCAACATTTCTCTTCCCAAATCACACACCCGACTACAGCTACGCTTGCCTTCGCATACTGGCAGTGGCAGGCAGTACCCCTCAGGATGGCCAGTCTTCTTCTAATCACTCCATGGGCTCCATATTGTTGTCGCTCGAACTTGCAAGCAGAAATCACAACGAGCTCTCTTACCCTTGACTCAAATGTCAAAAAACAGTTAACAAGACTTCTGCATGCTTGATGCATGGAATCCGTATGAGTCTGAGCGCCCTCTCTCTTTATGGCATCTCTGCAAGCGCTCACCCCATGGGCAAATTTGGTATTTTCTTCTATCAAAAGACAACTTGATCAAGAACATTCGTCTGCAGGAGCCTCGAAGAGGGAGGAAGGTTCCCAATACTCCGATCATCTTCGTACATTGTAGAGTCTGGTTCCTGGCCTGGCTTGACTTCTTTGTCCCCCTTCTGTGTATGACTCTCTACCGGCGTGTCTCCCTCAAGTTTCCTCTCAGGATGGGGGTGTGGTAGGATCGGCTGCGGACTCTGGTTTGGTTAATGTCTCTGCTTGCTCAATTTGCTTCTGCATATCTGATTTTTGGTTTCATCAAAAGAATTCCGTCCGAATCCCCCATGAATTCCGTCCACAATCAGGCTAGAGGTGTTTGGCTCTCCTGCCGTATATAGTGGGTTTCATGTTTTGAAAGGTTTTGATCTGGTTATTTTTATGGTAACAGCATCAATCGCGCCACAAGAAGTTTTGGACAAATTCTCACAATAATTCCCACATTGTGAGTTACCTCAACATCATGAGCTTCTATGAGGGAGGCAACGCATACCTAGCTAGGTACAATTGGGGTCAATGGACTGCCGGCCTGGTGGCCGGTCCCCTGATCCCAATCGTACCTAGCTAGGTATGCGATGTCTCTCGAACAGAAGCTCATGATGTGATGCATTGTATGAAAAACATTGAAAAAGACTCCGTTTTCTTACATGAGAAAATTTCTAAATCTTCTTATGATCGGTTTCTATGTTATGGGTTATGTTTGCTCAATTTGCCTTCTTCCATGGGACACTATTTTGATATTGCCCGTTGAAGGTTGTGAAGGCGCTCTTCTCTTGAAGAACTCTCTTTTGAGGATAAATCTAAACAAGGATGATATGATATGTCTCTTAATCTTAATAAGTCTTCAGCTATTGCTACTGACAAGCTTCTATCTTTACTAAACCTTTTGTTAACCTTCACGCACATTCCTATCACTTAAGACAGACACCGTATTATTTATTTGGTAGAGTCAGGTATCGGACTTGTCGGTCCAATAGGAAAAGGGTAAGAGTGATCGCCAATGAGAGATGCACTCTAACTGGAACATTCAAGGGATTAATTGGCTAAGCATGGGCGTCCAAGTGTGAGTGGGACGAACTCATATAAAAGTCAAATAAACCTAAAATTCACTCATTCTCTCATTTGTGCAATTGAAGAGTGCTCTTGCTCCATCGCCATCTTCTTCTTCTTCATCTCCTTGTGTGTGTGTGTGTGTATGCGTGAGAGAGAGAGAGAGAGAGAGAGAGAGAGAGAGAGAGAGAGAGTGTGTGTATACGATCGAGCATTGCACCGATGACCCGACAGTGGCGAAGCGGTTGAGCGCGGCGCATCGACGGCTCTTTCTTCTTCGCGACGAGGAATCCTTCACGAAGACGAGCATAGGACGGTGAGTGACACACCCTTGCTCTCTTGAACTTGCTAGATTAGTTTAGTTGTGTGCTTAGAGCCATTTGTAGCTCACACACATTGTATTAGCAATTCTCTTGCATTGACACGTGTAACAGACGCGCACATTTTTTTGCGCCGCTAGCGGAGAATGCCTTGCATTAAGCTTGAGTAGCACTCTATGCTACTTTGTGGTGCATTTTGAATTGTAGGAAAGGTAGAGAAAGAAGGTGTGTGTGTTGAGAATGAGTTTGTTTTGCTGTTGTATATTGTTTTGTTAAAAGTACTATGTTTCTTTTTTTTGTTAATAAGGTGTTGAAAGATACTGAGTTTTCTTTGTGATAAAGTGTTAGTATTAAGGTTGTAGATCCATAATGTTAGTTCTTTGTAAAGTACAATAAGTAGTTATGTTAGTTAGTGAGTTATTATAGTAATGTGTTAGTATGTAACAGTAGCTGTATTAATGGTAAGTAGGTAGGTTATGTGTGTGTGTGTTCGCGCGCACTGCGCAACCGCGTCGGTTTTATCTCACAAAAAAATTTTAAAAATTTAAAATTTTAAAAATTTTAAAAAAATTAAAATTTTAAAGGTAGGACCGAAATCGAGAATATCACCCAAACCCAAGCCCAAGCTCACGCTCAGACTCCGGCCTCAATCGCCCTTTAAAATTACGTATTCTAGCTTCACACGTAACTAAAATCGACCTTTTTGAGGACCAACGTAGCTTCAGGTAACCGAACGTTATGCTGTAAAGCACACCACGATCCTCTGAGTGATACGCTCGTTTCGAGCTATCACACACTTTAATAAAAAAAAACGATCATTAAAAACATTAAAAAACATACAAAAAGGAGTAAAAACGAACGCCTAAAAAAGTAAGCGGTTAACCTTCGAGGTTATTCGCCGACGCTGTAGGGTGCCAAAAGCACATGCATCTGTGCTCTGATCGTGTGCTATAGAGGGAGCAACTAGAGAGAATTTCGACTTACGCGAGCTCTCATTATCCACCTACCTTAGGTTCCGGGCCCTCTATGGGGACCCAAGGTAGTACAAACTTTAGAAGAGCCACTCACTTCGAACATGGAGCTAATGATGTAAATGAGGGGGGTGGGAAAGTAAATTCGCCATTCATGAACAACGTAAACCCTATGCCCTTAGAGAGTGTGCACGTGAATACTTCATTCACTGCACCCCCTGACTTTTCAGAGCTATTCCCCTCCGAGGTCATATTACCCGATGGTAGAAGCCTTGCCGAAGTGCGAGAGGTTGAGCGATATATCATCGCGGCTAGGGAAAAGGAAATCAAAAGCTTACGCAAGACGTAGCAACGAAGAGAGTTAAAAGAAAAAGCTCCTATGTCAATATCTTTGCTAGGAGAGCAATCGGGTGCTCCAAAGGGTCAACCCATAGAGAGCCACATTGCATCTAGTTCAAAGGACACCCCTAGCACCTCAAGCTTACATGGAGTGTTACTAAATGCGAACTGGGAGTAATAACTACAAACGAAAACTCTAACTAACCTATACACAGGTCACACCTATCACGTGGATTGGTTAGATGTCCTACAATCCACAACGGGTGCTACTAGTTTGGAGGATCAACAATAAAGAGTCTGTGAGGTCCTCCATAGGGTTATTGAGCTAGAGAGACAGAACACTCAGTAAGTCCGATGGATCCTCCATATGTTGTTTCGCTAGGAGTCTCAGTGCAATCTGAGCCCACAACTGCTAGCTTTACCTTTCCAAGTCTAGCTCATCTTTCCCTTGATGACACCACGGCTACCATGCCTACCTCAATGATGGGCATGCCGAGAAACACGCCATGGACCTCATTTGTTAGTAAAGCACCGCTACATGGTAGCCCAATGCCTGCAACAGTACCTACAAGTGTACCAATCGTATACACCCATGGATCCTCGTACTCATGTAGTTCCTACCCCTTCCATTGTTTCAACTACCTATGCTCCACAACCACAACACCCAAGCTCTTATTTCCATGGGACCATACCGGCTAGCATTAGCATGTCACATCCGACGTTTGCTATGCCCAGGGCCACCCATGTGAACTTTGGGCCGCCACATGGCACAACACCGTACCAAACGTGGAACCCAAGGGCTTCCTATGCGCCAAGCCCAATGCCAATACCTACTCCACATGTAGTCTCTGGAGCGCCTTCACCCCCGGTGCCTGCTCACTTAGGTGACTTGGCAACATTTGCTCAAGCTATCGGTTGATCAATTGCTGAGAATATGCGTAACACGCCTGATAGAGAACCTAGAAATAAGGCAGTACAAATAGCTAAGCTCACACAAAAATTTAATGGAGACGGGGATGTGAGAAAGCATATCGAAGTGTTTAAACAAATATGCGATTCTCTAGAAGAACAAATGACCTGCATAAGAGTAATGCTTTAAGCCTAACCTTAAGTACGAAGGTAGGGGATTGGTATAGAACCCTAAGGGTGGAAGAAAAAACGATTTACCCTACTCTTAGGAGATTGTTCTTGAAAGAATACATACGAGAGGGAGTACTTTGGGGTGTAGCCTCTCAGCTTCAGAAAGCCCAACGAGAGGAAGGAGAGTCAATGAGAGACTTTATTAGTCGCTTGAAGCATTTGAATGCTCGTTGTAATCCATGAACGCTTCAACAATAACTAATTGCTTGATAGATTCATTAGGGGATTACGAAATGAGGATATCTACAATGGCCTAGTCGTTAGATGTATCACCACTTGGGAAGCAGTCACCACCAATGCGATCCAATTGGAGGATAATTTAATGATTCAAAGAGAAAGAGCGACTGTTGAGCCTAAATCTATTAGCTCGCAAGCATCGGGGCATCAGCCAATGACCCTAAAGCCTATTGCTAAGGAGCCAAAGATATTTGAGATGACTTTAGCAGATCTCACCAAGGCTATTCAAGAGAGTCTTAGAGACAATCGTGCTCCGCAAAACAATCATATGTATCCAAGAATGGAGCAACAATGGTTCTCAGTATGCTATGGACCGCATAGTACCAGTGAATGCCCTAATTTTAGAGTAAAATTCAATGGGAACTGCAATGCATGTGGGAGGTATGGTCATCAAGCTAAGGATTGCATAGTATTTAAGCGCGCGATGACCAACAGACCAACCTTAGCATAGACAAGCACACCTCGAGTGCCTGCATTGATGCCGGCCCCACCTCTTGCACAAACGTCACAACACATGGTCACTAGGGCCCAAAATGTTGTTCAAACAACACCCTTACCACCTCCAGTGCTAGGACCGCAACCACCACATCCAAGAATCACTTATGTGAATCAAGTAGGTTGTGAGTCATCCATTGCTTGTTTGGAAGGCTGTGAGGAAGATATAGATCCTAATATTGCATATGGGATGGATGTGCTTGAAGAAAGTCCACAATATGACATGGAGGACTATTGGGGACAAGTCAAACATGTCTATCAAGTAGCTGCTCTTGCCGCGAGAGGCCAGACTATCAATTACACTGCTAAGAGACTACCTCTTCAATGCTATGATTGTGGAGCACCGCATCGTGTGGCCGAGTGTCCTATTAGGCTACAAAAGAACGCCACACTAATGCAAACCAATCAAGCGAGCACGTCTACAATGCCGATACTCATGTGTAATCGATGTGGCATAGATCATTTGATTTCCCAATGTCCAAATAATCCAAATGCACCGAAGATCGTGCAATTAAACTTGATTGAGGTTATCGAGGAGCCATTGCAAAGTACACCTATAGTACCAGTAAACGTACTCACACAATCGATGCTCCAAAAATAAAATTATATTCTTGAGGAAAGACACACGGCATCAATTGCCCAATCTTAGAAAAAGAAGAAAATACGAAGGAAGAGATCTCAAAAAGCAGCGAAGTCAGACCCCAGTTTAAAGACCAATATAGGGACAGGTGACGACCCCGTATATATGAAGGACGTTGAAGAGGATTCTAATTCAAGTACAACCATGGAGACCAAAACGACCACTAAGATAGAAACCAACAAGCCTGAAGATCTTCATGAGCCACCATGGCCAGTATCCAAGAAGAAGCTTATCCAAACCCTACAGAGGAGATCGAGCGAGTCAAGCAATTAAGGAGTTTCGTAGAAGATACCCAAAGCGATCTATAACCATCACCTAGACAGATCCAGATTACAGACACCGTATTCCATACGCAACAACAACCTCACCAAGTTCATAGACCTTTAGCCATACCTAGTGTCATCCAAGAAGGAAGTGACTTAAAGTCATGGGAAAGTGGACGTACTCACTTCTTGATGGAAAAAATGTTTACAGAGGGACTACCTGATCCTGTCGAAGAAATGGAGATCCCATCTTCCCCACGTCAAGGGACTAAAGGCCAAAAGGTGCCGTTAAACATTGCCAAATTGATGGATTTCATGTCTTCAGAAGTTAGAACCACCATCATGTCCAAATTATATAAAGACCCTGAGCTAGTTTCAGCTCTTCGAGCCTTCTTCAATGGAGAACTGAAGTTTGGGCTACCACAATTTGCACAGATGGATGGAGCTGGGGACATGCCAATAGAGGAGGAACACTTAGATCCACAACCCAACCTAGATGAGAACCTTGTTATAGAAATACCTGTTAACAAGTTGGGACAATACTTTAAGGGTGATGAATCCAATGCGACCATACCAATCACTACTAAGGGATTAACTGTGAAGGGAATCCTTGATGGTTGCGCTGGGGTTAGCATTGTGACTAACAATTGTTGGAAAACTATGGGAAGACCTCACCTTGCGACCACAACCATAGTAGTGAAGATGGCCAATGGGTCTATTGTTAAACCTATTGGGAATAATAGTTACCTTCATTGTTATGGATTTCTCCAAGCACACTATGGCATCTGAGATTATCTTAGGACGTCCTTTCATGAGGGAAGCAAAAATGGTGCATGACTGGTCTAAAAACCATGTCTACTTGCAGTTCCAAGATTCTGTCATTCGAGTGGATCTTGTAACTGGTCGTATGATTGATCATAGATCTGACACCACAATTCATCGGCCCCGTTGCAGTATTGTTATACGTGTAAAGCGGACACTAATGTTGGGAAAGACACTCCTTATATGGATGTACTACTTGGGATGACTGAGTCGGACAATGTGGATTGGGTCCACCTAGCAGAAACCATAGACACTTGGGGAAACAGGGGAACAACCTGGGTAACACCTGAGGGAGATGAAACGCCCGTACCTTTAAATATGCTACAAGCAATGCATATAGCTTCTGACAAGACTCATCCTAATATAAAAAGAAAACATACAAGTGGGTCCCTAAAGCTTCCTTAGCGACCATAGCTAGTGCCAAAAAACAGAAGGCTTGTAAGAAACGTCCCACTCGTCCCAAAAAATGTAAGGAAACGTGGCGTTGGATAAGGAAATGATCAAATCTGGGTGTCAAAACGTAGATTGTGTTCTTACCTGTCACCTGACCCATGTGCGCCCAATCATGTAGCTCCAAAACAAATTGATGATCATGGAAAGAAAAAAATTACAAAATGCTACACACCCGCTCCAGAGCTAGTTTGGGTACCGAAGAAAGAACAATTTGTTCCACCTAGCACAGGAAGGGGGGAGTCCCATGAAGCTTCTAGCTCCTCGTGTAATGCATCCATAGAGGTAAAAGCTTCTCCACAGCCTCCACCTACAATAGTGGACCTCCATAAAGCTACAAAGAAATGAGCACCTCCCATTGTTTGAGAAGCACCTGATGAACCACTTCAAGTTCGATCCTAGGAGAGTACCTTACCACCCTTGCAACTCAACGAGGCGCCTAAGGTAATAGAAAAGTACTGGCAAAAATCCTCACCTATTACCAACTGGAACAATTGGTTTCAAAGGGTGATGAGCACATTTCAAACAGTATGAATTACCTGAGGAAGGGGGGAAGTCTTCATTCACGCCAGCCTATTGAATTATTTCTCTCGCAACCTTCCTCCCTGACCTCTCAATCACCAATCTCAGGGAATGTATATATAAACCCTTATAATAAAAAAAAGAAAAAAATTAAAGAGCAAGAGCAATTAGCAAACGAGTGTGCATAATAAAAGTTAAAACATTGACCCAGACCTACACATTCACATCCGGTACACTGAAACAGAAACCTATGTCATCAAACACCTTTGATCCTCATCACTTGAGTGATGGAGGGTAGGTAGGATTAGTACAATAGGAGTTTTTCTGTTCTAGAGTTTAATGATTAGCAAAGTTCTTTTTTTCCACTGATGTGCCTCCTAGAGGTATTCTTTCTGTTTCCTAGTGTGTACAAGACCCGGGGCGGTCACTTTTTAGAATGTGTATGCTATCACGTGAGTTAACCAGAGAGGATTATTAAAAGATCAAAATATATCAAAATGTATACATACAGAGGGGGGTGGGGGTTTTTTAAATAGGCACCTAGTGTAAATATAGTATGTATATTGAGGTATTATTAATAACCTCTTGAACACACGTGATATAGGAAGCTTTTGATAAGTGACCACCCCGGGGTACAAGAATGTGTTGTTGTTGTTAGGATTTGGACCTTCATGGAATCTTTCTCTCGTTCACGCTTCAATTCAAGCGCGACCATTGACCCAAACAAGTGTTTCTTGTCCATTAGCATTGCTCCTTATCTTTTTGCATCCATGTTTGTCTGTTGTAATGGTGATTGGTAGCATAATATCCAGCACATTTGCTTAGTATCAAACAATAAATTCAATGTAATTTTTTGTCATAATCACTTGTCTAGGTTTAAAAATCAAGCAGTCCAACTAAGCTAATTTGACCAAGCTAGACGTTAGAGATCTTCTCTTAATACCATGGGGAATGCCTTCCTAATAATCAATGGTTACTTAGGTTCTTAATTCGATTTAGGCAGCATTGTGTGAAATGTACTAGGGCTTTCTAGTGGGCTTAGTCCCTACTAACCTTTAGCTTAAGTATTATAAAGGGAGTTTACTAATGTGATGAGCCTAGAAAGGGTAACAGTGTTATATGACCCCCCAAAGTTACAAAATTAAAATGGTTGAAAACGTACAAACAAAAAAAATCAAATTTCCACAATGTAAAATCCTAAGCTGGAAGAGAAATCTCAGCTTGATTTGGTACTTCACTCACATGTATCGCCTATGGTACTAGAGCCCTAGAGGTTCCCAGTGTGGGCGCTTTTCCTTGAAAAGCAAAAAACCCAAGGCATACAAAATAAGCACACACATCAAAATTGAAACAATGTGAAAAGACTTTGAGGAGTCAAAGAAAAGGAAATAAGTAAGGTGATGATTTCATGAGCAATTTCTTTTATCGTAGCTTAACTACAAGGTCTTCTAGGTATAACCTCTAGTTAGCCCTCAGACATGAAATATTTGGCTCTCACGATTAAACAACTTAATTGACCTCAAAAAATTGAGAAGCTTGCCCATGGTATTAATAGTCGATCTTTAGTGCCTTTCGATCGTTAACTTAGCGACCCCAGACTTGTTCAATTTTTTATCTTTACAATTATTTATGCATTTGATTATATTATAATTTAATGTTTATTGCTAACAAATGGTTTAAAATTTTGTTACCAATCAAATTGTCTGCCTACAACTGCATATGCTTTTTAATTGTATATGAGAATGCAATTACTGTGCCAATGTTGTTTGATTTTGCAGTGACTGAAGAAGGCTAACGGCATTCATCTCAAATGCTCTTCCACCTCGACGAACGAGATTCAACTCAATAGCTTCGGAGGACGGAATCTACATCAAGAAGGGGGGCATGTTAACCCTCACGCACATTCCTATCACCTAAGACGGACACCGTATTATTTATTTGGTAGAGTCAGGTACCGGGCTTGTCGGTCCAATAGGAAAAGGGTAAGAGTGATCACCGATGAGAGGCGCACTCTAACATGAACATTCAAGGGATTAGTTGGCTAAGCATGGGTACCCAAGTGTGAATGAGGCGAGCTCATATAAAAGTCAACTAAACCTAAAATTCACTCATTCTCTCATTTGTGCAATTGAAGAGTGCTCTTGCTTCATCTCGATCTTCTTCTTCATCATCTCCTTGTGTGTGTGTGTGTGTATGCGTGAGAGAGAGAGAGAGAGAGAGAGAGTGTGATCGAGCATTGCGACGATGGTACGATGGCGACGAAACGGTTGAGCGTGGCGCAGTGGTGGCTCCTTCTTTTTCGTGGCTAGGAATCCTCCACGAAGGCGAGCATAGGGCGGTGAGTGACACACCCTTACTCTCTTGAGCTTGCTAGATAAGTGTAGTTGTGTGCTTGGAGCCATTTGTGGCTCGCACACAGTGTATCAACAAGTCCCTTGCATTGACACGTGCGACAGACACGCACACCTTTACTGGCAACATTCCATAGTTACAAGGAATGGCCATTTTCAGGCTTTTGTTTTCGACTCTATTCCAGCTTTTCGTTCTGAATATCCACATTCCACGTCTTAGATGTGAGTATCCATAATAGGGAATGTCAATTCATGCATGTTTTTGTTCCTCATTCCACAACAGTGGATCATCATACCATGGAGTCTAAGCTTCATTCTGCTGAATCTTTGAAAATACTTTGTACCTTCCGGAGAAAATAATCTTTGTCATCCGAGGGATCCTCATCGCTCTTTTGTATGTTGAGATTCTGAGCCTTCTTTTGGTCTTCACATTATAGGTGGTTGCACTCTTAATGTTACTTCAGAGGCTTGTAGACTTGATGTGCTTTGGCTGGTGATATAGATATATCTTCCGACTCCACAAGGTGTTACATGGAATGTTAAGGGTCTCAAATTTGTACATAAGTAACACGTATTTTTACAAAAACAAATATTTTCATAAATATAAATAAATATACGCATGTTGTCGAGAAGTTTGCGGTCTTGCTAGGAAAGAATCGGGCTTTTGGTTGTGAGAGTTTGTGGGAGAACTCCAAAAACTATATGAAGGAGTTATACCATAGATGCAATGAAATCTAAGGTTTGGAAGGAAGTGCAATCAAAGAAGTCCCACTCTTTCTCTCTTGCCCTCACACACACAAAGAAAGAACACAAAAGAGCATATCAAAACAATACAAAGATGAAAACATCAAGGTTATGATCGTATCGTATAATGAGTAATTATGAAAGGATTAATAGATGAGTTAATGGTGTTCAATCTTTTCCGAACAAACAGGTTACGAATTGTTCTTTGGAATTGTTGTTTAGTGCTTACTATGATATAACTGTTTTGTTTAGTGATTGGGGTTAATTGTGTGTATAAATCTTATTGGTTCATAGCAAGATAACTACACTTATATCAAAAGAAAATTTATAGTTTATAAGGGGTAGTATGATATGGGATCCAATGAAAGAGGTATTTCATTGAGCTTCTCTGAGCTAAAGAGAAATACTTTATGTTGTTGGAAGTGTATTTTTTGGCTAATCCATACGTTAATTATAATAAATCACACAAAGTGAAAGCGATAGAAATTCACATCGTGTGGATTATTCATCTAGGATATTTTTAGTATGTGCAAAATGTAAATGTGAGAAGTGAAGAAAAGAGAATTTTTCCTCTGTCCATAAGCAATAAGGATATTGCAAGAAGAGATGTACCTGTGGCAAAGAGAACCTAGAATTTGTAGAGAGAATGACTTTCTAAGAGTGAGAGAGATAGGTTTGGTTAGAGAGGGAGATGAAATTAGAGATAGAAAGAAAACAATAAGAAACCAACAAAATATTAAAGTAAAACACATCTTACTTGACAAACCCTTTGGAAGTTTATTCACCATTTTTATGGATAGAGAAGAAGAAGAAAGACTTCAAGCCTTGATTGATGCACCTAGTTCAAGTCCTTCCTCTACGAGCAAGTGTAGGCTTAGGCTTATATTTATGGCTAAGTACAATTTGGCATCAATTCTCTCACTCCCTCATGAATGTTTTTCAAGAAAGAAGAGGTCCCCTTTTATAGGTGAAAGGAACTCCCAAGGGTTACACAAAAAAGAGAGAAGCAAGCGTAAGAAGGAGCTGGCAAAGTTTGAAATAGTATGTCCTTGCATGATGTGGGCAGATTGGGATCCATTATTTTGATCATATCTCCTCAATCATGGCTCTAAATAAAAGAATAGAAATAGGGGCAAATAATTCAGCTCATGAGCTACGAATACCATTTTATATACTTTTTTCAATTCGGATTGGAACCTTGTGTAAAAAATTCATCAAAATAGGGTGTCTTTCTGACAGTAAAAGTCTTTTTATGGTCCCTTAGCTTAAACTTTCACTTGATTCCAATGGACACCTCATGCAATTACATCTTTGAAAATCATGCAAGCTAGTGTCCCACTAGGATTTGATTCCTTCTTAGTAGCTATTAAAAAGAAATATTAAAAAAATATCTAAAATATCTAAAAAATATATTTATTAAAAATCACACTAACTAGAGGATCTACCTAAAGTGTGGGGTGATAATGGGATGGTAGAAAAAAAAAACCAATGCTTTTTTTTTCAAGTTAAAGAGGCACCGCTATTGATGCTTTTTCCCATAATACTTTGTAACGGTAAAGTAAGAATATATTACCCTTGAGATAAATAGTAGGATGAGATAGAAATATTATTATTATACTTAGATATGCATATGTACATTATGTATTAAAAAAACCATAAAATAAATCTCTTAGCATTCGTTCCCACTATGTACGTGCCACATCACAACATCCACCCCCTCTAAACCTGCACATCCTCTGGTATGTGTCACATTTGATCTTCTGTAGGTTGAATCCCCTTGTAGATCTTCCAGTATTTCATCTTCATTGATAGGTTCCATTGCTTTATCTTCACTTTGATCTTCCCTTGTCTCTTGCTCTTCCCCTTCCTCAACATCTTTTGGATCACTGTCTTTTCTTCTCTTAAATATTTTGATCCTTTTTCCTGCAATGGAAACTCTTACTTCTGTACCATTTAGTTCAGCCAATGTAAAGACATAGCATGATGTAGATCTCCCCTTATCCAAGTCTCCTGCATAATCTGAGTCAGTGTATCCTCTGACACTCAAATCCTTACTACCATAGCATATGCGCATACTCTTTGTATGTTTTAAGTATCTCATGATACCTTTCACTGCCTCCCAATGTTTCTTGTCTGGATTTGGCATATATTTGCTAACCACTCCCACTGCAAATGCAATATTTGGACGTGTAGCAATCATTGCATACATCAAACTCCCACATGCAGAGGCATACGGCACCGTATCCATTTCAACCTTTTCAACCTCAGACTGTGGGCAACCTTGGTTGCTTAGTTTCACATATGACGGCAATGGTGTCATCAATGCCTTTCCCCTGTCCGTCCATATGGAAACGTTGCAACACCTTGTCAATATACTCTTCCTGAGATAAGTAAACCATCTTCTTTGACCTATCTCGCTGGATACGCATACCCAGTATATGACTTGCCTCACCCATGTCTTTCATGTCAAAAACCTTTGCCATTTTTGACTTAAGAGCTGAAATTTCTGTCATTTATCTACCAGCAAGTAACATGTCATCCACATACAAGGTGAGGATTATCAAGCTACCATCCTTAGCTTGTCGAGTATATAGGCAATGATCTGTCTCACTTCTCTTGTATCTTTGAGAAAGCATAAATTGGTGAAACTTCTTGTACCATTATCTTGGTGCTTGTTTCAAGCCATAGAGACTCTTTCTCAAACGACATACCAATTTCTCTTTGACTTTCTCAACATACCCTTCTTGCTGCTGCATATAAACCTCCTCCTGCAAATCTCCATGAAGAAATGTCGTTTTCACATCCATCTGATGTAAATGCAGATCATGTTTGGCAACCAAACCAAGTACACTTCTCAATGTTGTCATCTTGACAACTGGTGAAAAGACTTCATCAAAATCTATACTGTGTTCTTGCTTAAAACCCTTAGCAACCAACCGTGCTTTGTATTTTGGATGTCCATCATGAGGAGTAAGCCATTATACATGTAAACCGACTTACAAGGTAGAGCTTTCTTGCCCTCTGGCAGTTGAACCAAATCCCACGTTTGATTCTTATGTAGAGCCATCATCTCTGATTGCATGGCCAACTACCATTTTTTTTAGTCAACCACTTGTAATGCCTCCTTGTAACAAGATGGTTCTCCACAATCCATGAGCATGACATAATTTAGAGGTGGCACATAACGATTAGGTGGTTTGGAGACACGCTCAGAACGTCTCACCACAACTGATTATGCCTCTCTAGCCACTACAGGCTGTTCCTGAGCCTGACCATGCTATCTTGATGTGCTAGCACTAGGTCCATCTTCCCTGAAGACAACTCTTCTGATCTCCTCTATCTTCTCTGGCTTAGCGTGAAACTTGGCTTCATTGAAATTCACATCATTGCTACGAATAACTTTTCTGGACTTAGGATCCCAAAGCCGGTAACCCATCTCGCCCGATTCTCCGTAGCCAAGAAATATACACTTCCTGCTCTTTGGTTCTAACTTATTCCTCAAATCCTTAGAAATATGGCTATAAGCTTCACAACCAAAGACTCTGAGATGCTTATACAAAGAAGCCTTTCCTATCCATAGCATCTCGGCCACTGCTTCTCTCTCCAGAACTCTACTAGGAGATCTATTGATCAAATGGACTGTTGTAGCCACTGCTTCCGCCCAAAAGCCATCAGGTAACTTAGCATTTGACAACATGCTTCTGACCTTCTTCTGTATGGTTCTATTCATACGTTCTGCAACCCCATTCTGTGAAGGACTATATGGTGCAATAAGTTCCCGCTTTATCCCTTTTGCTTCACAAAAGTCTTGGAAAGCCTTGGAAACGTACTCTCCACCATTGTCTGTTCTCAAGCACTTCAACTTCTGACCACTCTGATTCTCCACAAGCTGCAAGAATGTCTTAAAGACCTTGAGCACCTCATCCTTGTGCTTCACAAAATAAACCCATACTTTGCGAGAATAGTCGTCTATAAAGGTACAAAAGTGCGATGCTCCCCCTAGTGACAAACTAGGCATTAGTCCGCATATATCACTGTGCACAAGAGCTAACCGTTCATCCCTACGATTCCTCTTTGATCTGTGCAGTTCCTATGTTTGCTTACCATAAACACAATGCTCACAAAACTCAAAATCTTGAAATGAAAAGCCAGGCAAATAACCATAACGATAAAGTATTTCCATTCCTCTTTTTGACATATGTCTCAGCCTACGATGCCACAGTGACACACTTGGCTGCTTAATCACATTAATTACATGGTTTTTAACCTGTGAAACATGTAAAGTGTACAGAGTTCCTTACTTGCTGCCATGTGCTACAGTCATCGAACCTTTGGAGATCTTCCAAGCGTTGTTCCCAAAAACTGTCACATAACCCACATCATCCAACTTCCCTATACTGATCAAGCTCTTTCGGATTGCTGGAACATGTCTGACATTCTTGAGCCATAAAGAAGAGCCATTCTGAAACTTCAACAGCACATCTCCCACTCCAAGTATGTCACAAACCTGCTCATTGCCAAGTCTGACATAATCTTTAGTAGCCACATATGATGTAAACCACTCTTTGTGCAAAGAAACATGTAAAGATGCCCATGAGTCGATAATCCAATCACTCATAGCATGTCCATCCTCTGCAGTCAAGAAAACAGAATCAAGATTGCTTGTGAGGAAGATGTCACCAGCTGCTATACCAGAATCACTGTCTGAACCAGATCCTGTGACATTCACCTCTTCAATCTTCACTGAACTCTTCTTTTTATCTTGCTCATACCTCTTTGTTTTGCCTTTTTCTTGTTTCCACTTTGTACAGTCTCTCTTTGAGAGACCCTTCTTGCCATAATGGTAGCATTCTATGTCATCCTTTGACTTTGAGTCACGAGACTTACTTCGGTTTTGTGCCTTCTTACCCTTCTTCTCTTTAGACTGTTGTCTCCCTCGAACGACCAAAGCACTATTGCCTTTGCCTTTGTCAATGTTCTTCCTGTTCACTTCCTCTGTGAGCAAGCTGCCTTCTACATTGGCACTTGTAAGACCTTCTGGCGCGACAGAATTACTTAACGTTGTGCGAAAAGTATCCCAACTGTCTTGCAAAGTGATTAAGAGAAACATAGCCTTCACTGAATCTGGAAAGACTGTTCTTGTGTTGTTAACTGGCTGAAAATTGTGTCAAATTCATTGAGATGATTTGACATGGCTGTCCCTTCTTTCATCTTCAAATCCACCAATTTCTTGAGCCAGTAAATCTGAGAAGCAGCACTTTGTTTCTCGTACATACCACATTGCTTTTGCCATACGCTGTAGTCTCTTTTGCTACGTTGAAGTAAACATTTTCTGCCAGTGTCAGCATGGTTATGGAACAAGCTAACTCATCAAGCTCTTCCCACTCATCTTCAACCATACCTTCTGATCTCTCCCCTTTGAGCTTCAGTGGCTTCAATTGTTTTTTCTGCAGCTTCTTCCAGAATGGAAAGTTTGTGCCATCCGGCTTCTTTATGTTGTAAAGAGTCTCACTTTGAGAAGATGCCATATCTGCCAAACTGTTTACTTATAGGAAAAATTCAGCAGAGTTTCCCCTATAAACTGGCCTCTGTACACAATAAACAAGTTGTAAACAACAAGTTGAACACCTCTCGTCAAGAAATGTCAGTATTTTAAAAAATTTTAACAAAGTCTCCCCTGTAAACGGAGCTTTGGAAACCAAAAGATAGCTCAAAAACAACCATAAATAGTTGACCAGTGACAAATCTAAAAATATGATATCCTGTAAGCATACAATGTCTCCTGTCTGGGCGATCACAGAACCTGTATCTGTCTCAAGACTGAACCCCGAACAATGCCTCAACGGCCTCACGCATAAGATGCACTCCATTGTCTACACAAAGTCACACATCCTATGGGATGAAAGTCACCGAAGAGGATGCGTGTAGAGGGGAACTCCAGCAACCTAATCCACCTCACACTGGGTAACCCAGCCCCTAGTGCTTGGCTTCAAAAAACCTCACAGATGACCCTCTCAAATGGCTCAGCAAACTGCCCATAACTAGCATACATCCTACAATAGACCAATCACTGTCCTATAACCACTGCGGCGGTCTGTCTGCTAGCGTGACTCACAACTAGCAGACCCACAATCACAGTACATCAATCTGTAATACATGCCAATGGTGTCAAGCCGTCGTATGGCCACACCTCCCCTAGAACTTGGCAACCACAAGAAGTAGCAATGCAGACTGCAATATATATATCTGATGATATATATGTGTACCTGGTCTATAGATGATGCTTTGAATACTAATGAGTGATGTATGTCGATGTCGATATTGATGCGGACCACCTCCTGCTTGCCAATCTACACAAGACGGGTTTCTTTGCGGCTGAAACCTATCTTTTGATGTAGTGCTCAGAACAAAATTCTGAGGGCATAAACAACTTGGAAAGGGGGGTAAAACCGTAGGTCACCTGTTGGAAATACTCCCGGAACGCCGAGTGTGAATTTCCAAGCTCCGGATCCAGAATCTACCCGAAAAGTGCACGCGCGCGCGATTACGCAAAAACGCACTGAACCTTGCTCTGATACCAATTGAAGTCGCGGAGCGGAGCTTAGATCAACTCACACACACACACACACACACACACACACACACACACACACACACACACACACACACACACACACACAGATACATAGAGAGAGAGCTTACACACTATGCAGAGAATTATTTGAAGGGTTATCTCCCAAAACTTATTATTCACACAAGTGTAAGTGAGTATATACAAAGAGTTAGTGATAAGTGAGTTAGGCGGGCGGCCGGCCATATCCGTATAAGAGGCCATATCCGTATAAGAGGCTTTAATCCCAACAATTTGAATACATTTGACAAGTTACACACGACTCTACAAATTGAGATACATCTTTATATACCCTTTCACAAGTATTTTTCTTTCAACTTAGAGAAGGTTGCCCACACACCCATATGTCCAATCCATAGACTCTCATGAGACTCTTGAATAAGCTTTACTTGAGTCTCTTTTTTACATGTAACCCTTTGTGGTGTAACACCCTTTTGTTTAGGATGCTTCAACAAGTAACCATCCCTCAAAAAGTACCCATATGCTTTCCTGCGTATCCTCTTGAATTCTTGTTCAGACCAACCATCCTATTTTGTTAGAGTACTCAAGCAGCTTCCAATAAGAAGCCAATTACCT
The DNA here is from genome assembly GCF_014529385.1 of Adiantum capillus-veneris. NCBI lineage: Eukaryota > Viridiplantae > Streptophyta > Polypodiopsida > Polypodiales > Pteridaceae > Adiantum > Adiantum capillus-veneris. The sequence continues at coordinate 74,806,730 of NC_140932.1, read as the reverse complement.
TTATAAAAAGCTCTTTCAAAGAACAATTCAAGTGGATTAGTCATGCAGACATTGTTACCTTTGACATGAGAGATAGAATAGAACTTTAAGCCCACATCATCTCCCTCATCAATCATCTGTGACTCATCTTCGTACCTTGCCCTTGATAGTATATCTGCCATTGTATTGTCTTCACCTGCAATGTGCTTAATAAACTCTGGATTTACGGACTTAATGTAGGAAATCCACCGCAACATAGCAATGTCTGGCGTTGAGCAACTTGTAATCATCCCAAGGAGTCGTAGACAATCTGTCTCTACAATCACATATGCACCAATTAGGTACTCTTTCCTATTTTTCAAGGCTGCAACCATACCCCATAACTCTCTCTTTATCTATGGATAGTTTATTTAGAGAGCACTCAGTACCTTTTCTCCAAATCTCACCACATACTTGTGTCCTTCATCATCTTGCCCTATTGCCCATCCAATTCATGTAGGATTGGTGTCTACTGTCACAATTGTTGGTCTTTTACACTCATAGTCTACCTTAAATCTTAAAGTTGATGATAATTGGAGGAACTCCTTTAGCTTTTTCATGGCTTTTACATGTGCTTCTATCAATTTAAACTTTTGATTCTTTCTAAGAAATTGATAAAGAGGATCAGCTACATATGCATAATATGGAATCCAAATAACATAAAAGACACATGCTCCCAGAAACCTTCTAACCTCAGTGATGCTAGTGCATGTTTCTTTCATTCTTTGGATGGCATCTAATTTTGTTGGACAAGGTTTCCTACCATATGGCCCGCACATGTGCCCCACAATGAGCACTTCATTGACACCAAACATAGACTTTTTTCCTGACAAAGTAAGATTCACTTCTTCCAACCTAGACAAATTTTATCACAATCATTTATGTGATTTGCCACAAACCTACGACATCCCCTGAGATCCAAAGCTTCATCTTTCTCACTTTCTTCACATCCTTTGATAGGAAAATCATCAATGGAAGGCATTGTGATTTGAGGAATAAAGTCACGTAAGACTTTATTCATCCCATTCATCATATGTGCAACCGAGTTGGTTGCTCCCTACGGAAAGGTACACATTCTTACCAAACCTAAAGGTATCCTCATGGTTGTCAAGTCTCTTGCAAGATGAAATTGATCATACTCTGAGTAGAGGTCTCCCATTGAGTAGATTGCCTTCCCTGCAAATGCCTATGCAAACTCATCCACAATCAAACTTGTACTTACATTTCTAATTGTCACCTTGTTCATTGGTTGCATATCTTGGATGAAGCATAAGCACCATTCTTCTTTGGAACTGTGAACCACATGTTTGAGTATGGAGCACAAGAAGGCTCCAGAATCCCCATTTTGATCTTCTTCTATCGCTCGTGCATTTCTCGGGTCCTCTCGCTGCCACTCACGCCTCTGTAGGCTCCTATCACCACCGCTTTGTCTCCCCCCCCCCCCCCCCCTCTCTCTTTTTTTCCCCTGAGATCCACCTCTTTCAGCCATGTTTTTCCGCTCTACGCCTTCCAAATTCAAAGGAAAAAAAGGGGAGGCAAAGCCCCCCCCATTGTCTGTGCACACGTACGATGAAGGGGCTCTACCCTTTTTTTCCAAATCTGCCTGCATGCAGACAATGGGGGGGCTCTGCCAAACCACAACCCCCCCCCCCCCCCCCCCCCCCCTTTTCTTTTTTGAATTTGCCTCTCCCCCGCTCTATGCCTTCCAAATTTGAAGAAAAAAAAGGGGGCCTCCCCATTGTCCGCGTGCACGGACGATGGGGGGGCTTTTCCCCTCCTTTTTTTTGCATTTCATCCTCCCTTTACCGCCTTGTGCCATCGAGTTTGGCTTTTTTTTAAAGAAATGATCTAAATATCATTTTTTTATTTATTTAAAATTTAGCTTCAAAATTTATATTGCATATAAATATAAACATTATATATATATATAATGCATATTGATTATGAATATATATATATATATAATACACATTTATTTAATAATAATATTTATAGCATATTTATATTTTACTTATAACATATATAACAAGATATATAAATACATATAACATAAAATAATATTTAACACATATAATATAGTGCACAACATATAGTTTATATAATCTAAAGTGCACCACATTTGGCATATATGTCAACCAAGGAAGTGCCATGCAACACATTTTATTTCATCAACCCCTAACAAACAATATCATCGTGAAATCTTTTGCCCATATTAGCATCTGGAGTGGTGCCACACTCCTTTCAAGATGCAAGCGTAAGTGATTGAATTTGGAGAGATGCCCTCACGTTGTATCCTTTAAAAACGACCGAGAGCTTCTTGACCGTGCCCCTGTTGGGCATATCCAGGAATTAGAACACTCCAAGAGAGGGCATCGTGGATAGGTAGCTCCTCAAGCACTTTTTGTGCTTTCTCAAGTAGATGACATTTGGCATACATGTTGACCAAGGCATTACAAAGCATGATTTTTTCTTTCAATAGCCCTTGATCAACATTATGATCAAAAATTCTTTTGCCCATATAAGTGACTTGCATAGTGAAAATGAGCTTTGTGTGATTAGGATAAAATGGGCATATGTATGGTATGACTGTTGGTGTATGCGGTTATGTTTATTGTGATACCCACAATAATTGTGAGTATTGTAATGTTACATGTAGGCTTCCTTGGCACCGAGGTCGACTTCGACGAGATTCTCACAAATGGCCAAGGACAACAACTGTCACGTGGCAACTCTGCAAGTAAGTGGGCATCTCTTGCTTTAAAAATCTTGATTGCCTTGGCAAATGCTTACATCATCTGTATGCTCTACTTGCAGAGGTCCATTTTTGCATACATTTGGACACCTATTTGTGCTTGGCTTTTGTGATATTGCATCCAATGAAAATAGCCCAGAGCTTTGCATCCGCTAGTTATAGTCCTTGCTTTGCATCTGTTGGAAATAGTCCAGAGCTTCCTCGCCCTGCCCCTATTGGCATATCGTGTAATCAGTACATTTTGAGAGTTGACATTCTGAACAAGAAGCTCCTCAAGCACTTTCTCTCTTTCAAAAGCGCACAACACTTGGCATGCATGTCAACCAAGGCAGTGTCAAACACTACATTTTTCTCCAATAGCCCCTACTAATAATATATTGTGGATTCTTTTGTCCATATCAGCGTCTTGTGTAGTGCCACACACCTTCAAGATGCAAGCATAGGTGATTGCAATCGGAGAGATGAACTTGGTTTGCATGTGCTGAGAACAGCTCAAAGCTTCCTAGCCCCTGTCCCTTTTGCACATATCCAAAAATCAGTTCATTTGAGAAGATGACATAATGGATAAGCAGGTCCTTAAGCACTTTTTGTGCTTTCTGAAGTAGACCACATTTGGCATACATGTTGACCAAGGTAGTGCCAAGCACCACGTTTTCATATGAAGAGATGCCCTCACCTCACCTCCACTGAAAATAGCCCAGAGATTTGTGGCCTTTTCCCTATTGGGTGTAGCCAAAAATCAGTGCACGCCAAGGGATGACATCCCACATAGGCAACTCCTCAACCATCCTTGGCATACATGTCAACCAAGGCATTGCCAAACATGATGCTTTTTTCTCAATAACCCTTGATTAACAATATCATTGTGAATTCTTTTGCACATATTAGCATCATCACATGCCTTCAAGAAGACAACATAGGTGGCTTCATCTGGAGAGATGTCCTCACTTTGCATCCATTGAAAATAGCCTAGAGCTTCCTCCCCTTGCCCCTGTTTGGCATATCCCGCAATCAATGCATTCCAAGAGTCGACATTCCAGGCGAGAAGCCCCTCAAGCACTTTTCATGCTTTTTGAAGTGCACCACACTTGGCATACTTGTCGACCAAAGCAAAGCCAAACACTACGTTTTTTTCCAACATCTCCTGACTAATAATATCATATGAATTCTTTTTCCCATATCAGCATCTTGAGTAGTGCCATACGCCTTCAGCATGCACACATAGGTGATTGCAATTGGAGAGATACCCTTGGTCCGCATATATTGAAAACAACCCAAATCTTCTTGGCGTTAATGGTCCTTCAATTTGGGCACATCCAAAAATCAGTGCACTCCAAGAGATGACATCGTGGATTGGTAGTCCTCAAGCACTTTTTGTGCTATTGAAATAAACCACATTGCTTTTGAGAAACAAACCTCCTTGGTGAAAAGAGTCAGTTGCAGCAATTACAAGGTTCACAAGACTGAAAAAAAGTTAGCACTCTTAAAATATAGATCTTTAGAAAAAGAGATTCCTTTTGATTTCAAGGTGGATGGTTTCTGGAAGAGAGTTGAAGTAGAGTGTGTATTTTTCTTGGATGTCTATAATTGCAAGGCTCCAATGTCTCCTACAATGATAAGAATAACAAAAATCATTTTGTGAGATGTTAGCTCAATGGAATATATGTGTAACTTACCTTGAGCAATAAGGAATTATGACCAATCTCACTGTATCTTGGCAATATGCAAACCATGGAAGGAGTTCTTTTGGAGCTTTCCTTGCATTGAGGATTTGAGAAATTTCACAATCTAAAATGAAAACCTCTAGTTGGAATTGTTCATCAAGTTCAGACTTTATAATATTGCAAAACAATTCTAATCATTAGATGTACATCCATCAAATATGTAGCAAATGAAATCTAGCTACTTCAAAAAAAAGAAATTACCTTTCAAAGGACTGAACAAAGGTATTTGATAGATCTACATCTCTACTTTTCAACATTTCAATTTCTTCATCTCTTAGAGTATAGCCTTCTGTATGTCCTTGGTCCGCCACAAACTCTTCGACATTCGATCCCAAACCTTCCAATCTTTTAATCATAAGTTCTCTCTATGAAAAATCATTAACCGTTCAACTATGTTTGTTGTTTCTATTTATCTTCTTTCTTTTTTTATAATTTTTTTTCCAATTTCTCTTGATTTAATCTAGCATCCTTATCATGTGTTGTATCCTGAATCTTCACTCTATCTGGAGGAACCAATAGAATATCTCTCATTTTTTAAATCTACAAATATTGGTTCGTGCCGATAGTTTTCAAACTTTGATCTAAGCATTGCGAGACTACTAAAATGACAACAACTCTATGTGCATGAGCAACAAGAATATATGTGTCATATAAATACTCTATCGAGTAGTCTTCGCAAGCTCCTTGAACACATGCTAAAGCTATGTGTCTCCATCTCAATCCCTCTTTGCCCCTGCCACTAATTTGCTTGACAACTCGAGCAAACAGAGCTTTTGGAATACAAAAGGTTACTTTATCTTGCTCCTTTCTAATTTTGCTAAGTACACTTATGCTTTGCGAAACACGTCTTTGTCGAGCTCTAATCAAAGTCTTTGCAAATGACTAAATATTGTCTTTTTGTTGATCCCTTCTCTTTGCAGTTTGCTTTGTTGTAGCCAGCAGTTTGTCTACAAACAAAAAACCAAAAGAAATCAAATATTAAATATAACTTTTTGTCTTATTGATATTCTTATTTTTCTAAAAGATTCGAAGTTTCTCATTCATATATTTTTGTATAAAGAGGCTCCAAAATCCTAGTCACATGTATAGTTTTGATATAAGTGGAGCTACCATTTGATAAATAATCAAGCAAAAAAGATGTTTTGATGATATATTTTTAATGATTTTCAAAGCCAGAATCCACCTATCATGCAAAAAGCTTAAGTCCAGTAAGTTTTAAAATTCTTTTTGGACATAATAGGTATATTTTAACCCTTCCCGCTCTCCCCCCTTTGCTCCGTAGTAAATGCACTTATTGTGCAAAAAACTTGAATTTGTTATGATTTGAAAAGCCTTTTCGGCATAATGGTGCAGTTCAATGTTTTTCTTACAAATATGTCCCCCCCCCCCCCCCCCCTTCCCTTTTGCTGTCTCCTTGACTGAAGTTTGGAACGTACCTATTGTGCAAAAAAAGTCATTTCTCTAATTCTTTGAAATGTCTTTTTGGCACAATGGGTATAGTTCAAGTTTTTGAACACTACGCTACCACCCGAGTAAAATTTTCCCATGATTCAAAATTTATTTTCGACATAATAGGTATATTTCAATAGGCATCCTAACATTGTAGAAGAGTTAGGGTTCATGATCCAGGGGAGAGGGGATCTGTGGGTTGCTTCATCTTCAGCCCTGTGTGCGTCTCATGGGTGCAGGCCCCTTCGGAGGCCGTTGCAGGGGAGGATGGCTTGGCCTTGGACTATATCATCGACGATGCCAGTCTCAGGTGTGTAGTGTTGCTCCCACAGCATGGTGGTACTCCGAGAGGGGGTACTCTGGCTGGCGTCCCTTTTTTTGCGGCCTCTCCCTCTTGCATCCCCCTCTTTTTTGGAACCAAGACTGGGCGGTGGCCTGTCTATGTACCTAGAGGGTCGAATGCTCGCCAGGTCGGATGGGGATGGATCCTGTGCTGCTAGGTTTGGGAGGTTTGTGGTTTTGTTGGACCTCAGTTGTGCTTTTGTGGTGGCGTCGGCTCTTCTCCTTGGCGGTTGTGGAATGGAACGGTTTCAGGTGACTGTTCATGGGAATTTGCAATGGGCTACCTTAGTGCATGGGGGTGGATGGCAGCTTATCAAGGGCCTTGGTGGCATCCTTCTACTTTGATTTTTTGGCTCTAGCTATGACTCACTCTCCGGGTGGCTCCCGTTGTTTCGTTTTGTGTGTAGATGCCTCCCCGTCATAGCCAGTGAAAATATGATGGGTGCTTGCTGATGCTCCTGCTCCTGCTCCTGCTCGATGTGAGAGGAGTTCTGTATGGAAATTTTGGTTTGTTTAATATAATACCACTCACAATTTTGAGTTCTAGGGAAAAAAAAAAAGATGTACCTAGTCTTTCTTAAAGCCCTACGATACATCAAGCCAAGCCATAGTAAGTAGGCAGATTTTCTTGCTCTACTTTTAGCGTATCGATGAGCAACTCGCACCGACCGATACCTACAGATAGGAAAAAACAAGGTCATATGGGTGATGCAAGATCATGAGCTAAAAGCATGACAGTCGGGTGCGCATGCCTTGAAGAGAGGCACAATAGTGGACATATCCCTCACACTAAACATCACTTTCAAAAGATCTGCAAGCATATCTCTGGCATGTATAAAGTGCTTTGCCACCAAGTCATCATGGAAATATGCTCTCCCAGTATGCTTTGCCACCAAGTCATCATCTAAGATAAAAGATTAAACATGTCAAGATGAAATAAAAATAAATGTTGTTTAGATGTTGGAAAAGCACAGACAACAACAGTATATGTATAGAGAACTGAGATGATGAAAGATTAAACATGTCAAGATGAAATAAAAATAACTGTTGTTTAGATGTTGGAAAAGTACAAACAACAATATATGTATAGAGATCAACTGTATCTTCTTTTATCCAAAATTTCAGGAAGGAGTATGTACAAGAGGTAAATAGAGATCAACTTTATCTTTGTTTTATCCAAGATTTGAGGGGGCAATATGTATAGGAGGTAAATATAATTTTACAACAAAATCTGTGTATTCAAAAAATTGGAGATTGACTACACATCGTTGAAAAGGTGCCAACAAAATCTGTCCATTGTAGCAAACATCATCCGGTTCACAAAATTGCAGATCCAGTACTGGGTTGTTGAACCCCGCTCCTATTGATCACATTCGAGAGTCTCGTTATCAATGCATTTAGTTTATTTAACTATGTTTTGAAGCTCGACACTTCAGTGCGCAATGCATAGATCTGCTCTTCAATACTAGAAAGCTGGACGTCTGTAACCTCAACTTGATAGCTTTCGATTATCTCCTTCAAATTTGTATTGCCGTTAGTATTTCTGATCGAAGAGACAAAGAGTCACTAAGCTCGTTGCGACGCAACTCGTGCAAAATTTCCATATGTTCTATGTTGTTGAGTCGTGGATCCTCAATGTCATCCAAGAGCTCATCTAGCTGTGTCTTTCCCATTGTAAGCATGAGCTGGTTGTCTTCCATTCTTCCACTACATACATAAAATCACATTGTTAGCATGCTTGTATAACCAATCAATAAACCAACAAAAAACAACAAAATAGTAGATACATTTAATCATGCAACTGTTGTGACCCCAACTTGGTGAACAAGTGGTACGTAGTCATCACCTATTCGAGGCCCGTGTTCTATCTGACATGTATCTTCACTATCTTCATCCTCATCCTCAGCAACCACAACTAGAGGACTGCATGCAATACTCTTGCAAATCAACACTTAGCTACAGGACATTCTTCATTGAATACAGGTCTATAGGTACCTCTCAATATGTTGCCAACGAGAGTGCAACCAGTCAGCATGCGGATGAGACGTTCGAAACATCTGGCTATTGATAAAATATCAACAACATCCTGATAACTTGTTGTCGATGGATGCACCATACATCTCCAGAGCGCCTTTGTCTTTCCCAACTCCATTCCGCGTCCCTAGTACGGTGTGACCCATGATGAAGAAGGATAGTATTTCCCAGTTTTAAGCATTTGGTGTAATGTCGACAGGAAGTCGTTACCTAGTGGGTGTTGTAGTTTAAATTTGCAAAACATGAAGGCTCTATCGAAAATATTTATTGGTGTCGAACAAACTTTGTTTCTCAGTTCATCAGCACCATATAAGCTATATAATTCAACCCCTTTGTTCACACCATCTGCTTTGATATTGTGCATCAGTATCCAAAAGTGAAGTTCGTCCTGGTCGTTTAGGCAATACCCGATCATGCCTTCAAATGTATGCATGTTGCGTTGTTTTAATGCCCGACAAAGCACAATAGCTCCCGTTGGCGACAATCTATCCCAGCCCAGGTATTCCTTTATTCTTTTGTCGGTAGCTATTAAAGACGTTGTGCACTATCGAACCACCATTTGAAGTGTAGGTGAAAGACAATCCCTCCCCTTTTGACTGCACAAACTCCAGCCAATGTCTCATTCTCAAGAAACAATTGCATAGATGGCAATAGCTCTAGGTCTATGTCAGTCCCTCCCATCGAAACAGTCACACTAACTTCCATCAGTTTAGACAGTCTTTGTACCCTCTTTGACGAACTCACCTGTGCATCTCCTTTTGAGCAGGCTTTTGCCTTCAGACGTCCCATCTTAAATCACAAGAGAACAATGCAATAATGGACACAATTCAACACAGTTAGCAGCAGCTAGTGCACACAACTGCACACGACATCAAATTCTTTGGAAACAAAACAGCAGACATCGCTCTACTCCTTCGTGCTCAAGCATATGCACATAGCTCCACAGCATTACGAGCACCTACTCACGGCACACACAGCTCTAGAGCACATCACATCCTCTCAAAACTGAGCAACACATGACTTACCTCTTCTGCTGCTCCCTGCTCGAGGCGTCAACACAATTGTGCACCTCTGCCAACGCATATAAAATTACTCACCCATCTTATTTGCCCCAAACACCTGGCTTCAGCCATCGCAACACGTGCCTCCTTAGTTTCATCTCTCTTCTTGGCATCTTGTTGGATTCCCGCTAAAACAACCCTTGGGACTAGAGACAATATCAAAATGAGTGGTATCCCTCATACCACTAAAATCCTTAATACCTTTAATGCAATGGAGGAACATTCTTTTAAATGCTCAAGTAAAGCATGCTAATATGAAGCGGGACCCGGCTCTTATCAATAAGAAAGTAAGAAAGTGAACGCTAATAACCTTCAACAAAGTCAAAGCAGTTCAGCCGCATGTTGCCTTCAGTCGCACGCCGTGATCCCCTCCCTAAGCAGAGCAACTCCTTGGCGTGATGTCGTCGTCGTGAGCGTGCAGGGCCGTCGTTAACGCACAAAGCCGTCGTCAACATGCAAGGCCATCGTCGACAAACAGTAGGTAGTGATGTCATCATCGTCAACGTGCAACGCCGTCATCAACTCACAGAGCCATTGTCAACATGCAGAATTGTGGACGAGGGCACAATTGTTGCACAACCAGGGCATGCATTCGACCCGGGAGCGGTACGACAGACACTGTTGGCTACGTGGTGTCGAAGGTAGAAAGATAGAGAGAGAGAGAGATGTGCAACCAACATCTCTCTCTCTCTCTCTCACACACACACACACCCTCTTTACAAATTATAGATAGGCTACTCTGCTAACCATTTTTTCCTAGCCGATCAAAATAAGCGAAAACTTGAAAGTTTCCCAGTTTCCAGGTCAAAATTTGAAGTTTTTGCCAGTTATTACTTTAAAACTTGTGTGAATTTTTTGTCTTTCTTAAAGGCAAGCATACAACCTAACTGGGATTTTATCATTTCAATCGAAGAAAATATACTAGACCCCGGTTTGTTTTCTAGCAATGGTAATTCTTGTTCTCTTTATAGTCATAATAGAAACTTTTTTGTATTAATGTGTTCTCATATGTTTGTTTTGTGGGTAAATGGAAGCATATATGTGCACCTAGTACTATTGTCACGATTGTGTAGTGACTCCGTTAGTGGGGATGTAGTGGGGATGTCAAATTATTTACTCAATGTTATGATTGTCGCATTGACCACCATGAATTTATACCTTGCACATTACTCTAAGGATGAATCTCAGTTTATCGTGGATTAGTCTTAGTATATTTTTTAGTTTTATAGCAAACATACTTTTGTACTATGTACGCTTTGGGTAGATATTGGGTCTAAACCCATTTTCATTAATTAATTACTTTGGGAGATTCGTTCTCCCAGCTGCATCAAACTAAAGCCTTTCGTATGCGCCCGCATTCCTGCCCACCATCCCCTCCCACAGCGAGTCCATTGGGAGCTGCCCCGTCTCCTCCTGTTGCCTGCGCTTGTCCATGCATGCAGGCCCTGCAACAGCTCCTGCGTCATCTACTCGTTGTGCCTGCACCTGCATCGACTCTCCGACCTCTACCCGTCTGATCCTGTTGCCCCTGCCACTCCGTGCATGGACGTCATGCGACAGCACCTGCGTCCTCTCTTGGTTGTGGCTTCGCCTCCATCGAGCACTGTCAACACACAGACCAAGCTCAACATGGCCCAATGGAGACACACACACAGTGCGCGCAGCATGAAGGAGCTCCGTAGGGCCTCAATGCAGAGCCCGCAATGCTCTACGTAGACAAAGCCTGGGCGCACGCACTCTCCCTCTCTCTCTTCGCGCCTCTGTCGCCACACCTAGCAGAGATTTTTTTTTCTCTCTCTCTCTCTCTCCCTCTCTCTCTACGTGCCCTATCGTCCCATTTGCTTATCCAGCCTTTCAGAGAAGGATCTCGGCAGATTCTCTCTAATTTGTCCTACTTGCAGAATTGGGCCAACATATTGAGTTAGTACTATGCATAATAGAGTTGCATTGTATTGTGGATAACCTTGCACCTTTCTTTAAGCATGAATCTTGATTAAGTTGTATAGCTAACATTGTAAAGGTTTTTTTTGTGAGTGATGGCTTGTTGATATTGAGATAATTCTTTCTTTATTCACTGGTGCACATACCTTGTCAAGGGTCTCATTTTTGTATTAATTTTTCTATTTGATGCTTCTGGTCGTGCTAGGCATAATTGTGCTTGAGTGTTCTCTAGAGTGACGATAGAAACTTCATATGGTTCTAAGCCCCTTGTATTGGCTAAAAAAACAATTATTATTTTATTTTATTTTTGATACAGACCATGGCCATTTGCTATGCAAAAAAACCAAGATGATATTTCCAAAGAGAAGTCCTCAAGTATATATGATGATTTGGAAGAGCGTGAGAAAAATAAAACCAAAATAGGTAACTTTGTTTAAAAAAATAGCTAACACATAAAATAAATTGTACATATTAATCTTTTATAGGTTTTTGTGTGACAGAAATAGAAGACTCCGAGAGTTTGCTTATAGAGCTTATCTATGATAGCAAAGCCCTTGAAAATTATGATCTCTACTACAAAATGTTTAATACTCCTCTTCACATCTCAAAAATATTATCCTTTTTCATTCATCTTTTCTAGAAGATCAAGCTTCATATTATGACTGATTGGTGAAGGCTAGAGAGACAACCTACCTTGGAGAAGTATATGTACATGCAATAGCCTTGATAAAAGATTTTCCATTAGTAACTTTGAAACTAAACAAAAAAGATGCCGCAATTCTAGAGCCTAGCAAACTCGTTCTCTTTTGTTGTCCGAAGTGTAAGCATAAGTGTTGACTTCTTAAGAGAAATGAGGGATTCTTAGTGTACTTATTTTTTATTTGAGATGATGAAGGGGAGTTAGAGGAGTAAGAGACTAGTAGTCCTATAATTGGAGACATAAATGAAGATGTTGAATTTGTAGAAGATCCATTTGTTATCAGTCTGTTATCAAAAGTACAAGAATCTAAAATCTTGACCGTGCAATGGTTAGATCAGATACCAATGTCTTTGCTGATTTTCCTTTCTTTATCTAGCACTTTCAAGAACTCCATAGTGACTCTATTTTTCAGCTCCACTGTTGAGTAGCCTACAAACCGTAATGTCAAGTTGCTAATCACTGGCCCAAATATTTTTGTTTGCCAAGTGAAGAACCCTATGTAGAACGCTTCCTCAAACACCAGCATATTGTGAGACGGTTAAAACATGCATCTGGCGTAGAAGCCATAGAGGACTTCTTTGGAAGGTTGCCCACTGAGATCATAGCACAACCCTTTATTGCCCTCGAGGAATGACATCCACGGGGTGTCTGCTTGCTCTGGATCATGGAAGACTTCGATGCCACTGAGCAGCATTCGACAGATTTTGTATAACATTGCACATCACAAATCTGGTAGACTTTTAAAGAATGACATGGCACCCTTTAGGGTTTTCACCATGTACTCTTTCGTCGGTGCCTTTTCTAGAGCAGGCAATCTGGGGTAATTTAGCCAAGTTGGCCGCTTCTTTAATAGTGCCTCATATGCTATTCAGGTCCTCTTGGTACAAGATAGAAAGTAGGATCCTTTTGCAGGGTTGCAGGTGCTCTTGTGAATACAATCAAGTACCTTGGATTCTTGTTCAACCAGCTCAACCTCCACTTCGGGTGGTCTTGATCTGCACCCTCAACTTTCATGTTGGTGTAAAGCCTTTCTTTTACTTGTAGCAACTCCACTTTAATCAGAGGATAGGGCAGGGATTGTTGGTGCCATTGCGCATTGATTTGATTGGGAGTGAGTTGTGTGACATTGATGGAATGAAGTACTCTCAGCTCCCAATCCATTGCTGCCTTCCACGGCTCATCTATCTCTTGTGTAATTTTTTCCTTCAGTGCATCTTCTTTAGCCTTTGAGAGCTGGACCATTGGCATTGTATCTGCTTCTGTAATGTGTACTTGAAAATCCTCCTCGCCACTTAGCTCTTCAGTTGGCTATGTCTCCATCTCAGCGAATGAAACTGAGGGGATTTCTATCTGAGGTTGCTCTGAAGTGCCTACCTCTTCTTGTGTTTCTGGTCGTCCCTCTCTCAATAGCTGGTTGACTCTTTTGAGTTCATCTATTTCCTTCAGTAGCTCTTCTTTTTGGACCCACATTAAAACCAGGTCTCTACGCTGAGACTACTCCAATTTTAGCTCCAGCTCGAGGTCTTTATTCTTCTTCTTTAATGCCTTGTAGACCTTGTTTGTTCCTTTGGTCGAGGCCACAACTGGATTCTCTCGTATTTTCCGCAAGAATATTGCCTGATCATTTATTCTTTGTTCTAAGTACTGTAGGGAAGCATTCGCCACATCTAACTGTACCTCAATTTTCTGAACTGAGAGGGTTGTAGTTAGAAGTTAATTTGTAACTTCTGTCAGTTGTTCATCTTTTGCCTTGCATGCATCTGACAATTTTGTAAGCAACTCACCAAGCTCCTCCATTTCTTTCTACTGCTTATCCCTTGCAAGCTGATGTTGTTCAGCTTCCGCTTTCAACTCATGCACTTGCCTTTGTAGATCCGTGATGACGTTGAGCCGGTCGTCTAACTCCCCTTGGAGTGCGTCAATCACCATCTCTAATTCCTTGGCCCTTGTGCTACGACTTAGTATTGTTGAGCGAAGTCATTCAGTCATGTCCTGCATTTGCTTATCATATTCATTCACTTGCATGACGACCTCGTTGTTTGATTGCCAATCTTCGTTTCATGCCAGCTGACTTGATGTTTTTGCAGCTTCTTGTGTGTCCTTGGGCGGCGTCATGCCGGCTGTTTGCTGTTGCACTTGTGGCTATGGTTGATCTTTTTTTGTTTTGTCATCCTGAGGCTTCGTGGATGCCTTGGCCTTCTCTTGCTGTATTGAGGTAGAGGGTGTTTCCTCGGCCTCATGTTCTCTTTGTTGCTCTAACTTCTTGTTGTCCTCTGATGGTGGTGGACTAGCTGCCCTTTCTGGCTCTCCGTCGTGCTCTTTTTGCTGCTCTTGAGTAGATTTCAGTTGCTTGGTGTGCTGATTCCACTGCTTCTTGTTGTTTAGGCTGTACTTCTTTTGTTGGCTCAGTTGTTGTGGTTCTAATTGTTGGTGATGGTGGTGGGCTCAGCATGGGGTGATCATAGTGTTCAGAAACAGGAGAAGAGATGCGGGAGATACATCACCTTGAGCATGTTGTGCTTCTCATTGTGCAGTGGCTTCCTCTGCTTGCTTTTGTTGTTCTACCTCCTCTTTAGCTTTCCTTGCCGCTTCTTGTGCTTCCCTCAGCTTCAAGGCTTCTGCTTCTTCATACATTTGTTCCAGTAATTTGGTGGGATCTTCAGCTTGTTTCCTAGTATGATGCTTTGTTCTTGCACCTTTAAGCCCCAATAGGCACCCACTTTTTCGGGTCCTTTCCTTGTGCTTGGTGGCTGCGTTGGTAAGAGTGTTTTTCTTGTTCAAACGTGGCTTTCTTTTATACAGGTTCCTCCTGGTGTGCTGCCATGGATTTTCTCTTCATCTCTTCTATCTGCGCTCTCCTTTCCTTGTTATCCGAGCTTTCACTGCTATGCCGTTCTAGCGAGCTCTCAGTAGACTCTTCATCTGACTTGTATGATTTCTTGGCAGATCTTGTAGCTTGAGGAGAAGGTTATGCTGACACTATCCAAGTATTCTGATCTGGGGCAGGTGGCAAGTTGTCGGCCATGCCGACAGCATGGTAAGCAATCCTGGTTAAAACCTCTGGTGCACCCAGATATGTGATTTTTCCTTCTTTCTTTGTCCCTTTCAATGTGGACAAAACATATTGTGCATGGTCAATTGGTTGCCTGGTCTTTGATTTGACTTAAAGGTTGTGGCAACCGCATGATTGGGCTTTGTATACCTTGGTGGCCTCTTAGCAAGGAAGTGGAAGTGCTGGTGGTACAACCTTGCAGGCTCTTCCACCTGTTTGTGAATGAGGTCTGCAAATGTGGCCGTGGTGGTTTCTTTGGTGAAAGTTTCGGCTGTCTTCCTATCTCTTGCCCTCATTGTCATTCCTTTGTTGGCAGTCTGAGTGCTTCTTCCACTATCTCCTTGGTGATCACCACTTCAACTTTATTCCCTTCAGGATCAGAGATCTACACAGTTCCATCTTCTTTGATCATGGACAAAAGCTCGTAAGCCTTTTGAAAGTCCACTCCACAAGGCTCTTGTTCATAGAAATCTTTGAGTCCTAGCCTTTGGTTGGCTTCTTTGGTCTCGGGTTTTGCGGCGACACCATATAATTCTTTGGGTAGAAGTTGCAGCTCTATCTGGTGTCCTTCCTTGCTCTTGAATCTGCCGGTGAACACTGTGGTGTTGTGCTTTTCAAGCTGTTCCTTTGAGAGATAGGTCGCTTTTGCATTCTTGACTGAAACGGGGTCTAGTTGATATGCTGGTAACTCTTCCTCGCTCTTGAATCTGCCGGTGAACACTGTGGTGTTGTGCTTTTCAAGCTGTTCCTTTGAGAGATAGGTCGCTTTTGCATTCTTGACTGAAACGGGGTCTAGTTGATATGTTGGTAACTCTTGCAACTTTTCTTTGTGGTTGAGCTTCTTCTTGGCCTTCTCTGCTGCTTGCATGGCTTCTGTTCAGTGAATAGAGTGTCAAAGTTAGCAGATTTAACAGATTTTTCTCTGAAATATCCTTCAGTCTGAAATGCTAACAATTTTGGTCCAATTTGCTTCAAATCAATTTATGAACAAGCATAGATGCATAAAAACGTCTAAGGAACAAGATTATAAAGTCTAAACAAAAAATTGCAACAAAAGTAAATAATCGCGATTATTTACAGCTGAGTAAATTTTTCAACATTTTGCAAATTTGGCATTACAAGCTTGAAGTAGATACCAAATAGACACTCTGAGTGAAATGTGGGCTCATTTGGATGCATAGGATGAAAATGGTACCAGATTTTGGCTTTAGGTCTCTAAAACAGTAGATATAAAGGAAATTTCAGATTTTGAGCTCCAAATTTTTTCAAACTTGGCTAGTGGGCTTAGCACATCATGTACTTTGGATGCATGATGGCAAAATAGCAAAGTTCCCTCATTTTGGCATGAAAGTTATAAATAATCACAATTATTAACATTTCTACCAAAATCAACATTTTTTGGCACAACTTGGTTCTAAGCATTGTATAGACCTTGCATATGGGATATGAGGTGATTTGGATCAAGAAATGTGGTCCATAACTCAAAAATTGGCTTGCAAAGACTTCTTTGCATTTTTTGGCAATTTTCCAAGTTATATGTGATCATTTTGGCTCATACTTGAATTTTGGCATGTATTAGGTGTGTACAATGATATGTGAGGTGATGATGCAACTTTCAAGCCAAATTAGTGCAAAAGTAAATAATCGTGATTATTTACAGCAGTCACATTTTTCTTACAAAACTTAAAAATTTTGACCTAAACACATTCTATACACCTAAAACATCTCCCTGCCTCCACCACTCCACGGCAAGCACCAAATGGGAAGATTTTACTTCCTAAATCGCCATGGATTCTAACCAAAGATGAGCTAGATCAAGTGAAGGGTTCCATTGCATCTATTCGTACACCCACGGGGTACATGAGGTCACTAAAGGGAGCTTCATAAAGGCAAAGAAAGGCGAAAGCATTCAATTATATGGGTTGAAGACCAATGATTGGCACAAGATGTTACAGGTAATTCTTTCTTTCCTCTATATCCTCTCCCTTGTTTTGTTTGAATATTGAATTTTGTGCAAGATTAAAATCATACGGTATTTTAATATTTTGGCATTGTAGTTCATTTTGCCAGTGAGTATGTGCATATGCCGGGACAAGAAAGTAAAGGGAAGTTATTTTCAAACTCGGGGAGTTAGTAAGGTACCTCATATCTCTATTCAACTTTCTATTTACGCTGTATCTTCTAGTGTGTTGTCTTAGTGTACTTTTGTGTGTTATCTTGTAGATTTGTGAGCTCCAAAGAAATTGAAATAGATATCACCCCTGTTGTTGCAGAGTCGCTTGCCATGGCCACAAAGCTTTGGGGCTGTTTTTTATGTATGCGAGGTGAGGAAATCACTTCAAATGAAAATGTGGTGCTTGGCACTACATTGGTCGACATGTATGCCAAATGTGGTCTACTTCATGTATGCAAGGTGAGGGCATCACTTCATATGAAAAATCTGGTGCTTGGCACTACATTGGTCGACATGTATGCCAAATGTGGTCTACTTCAAAAAGCACAAAAAGTGCTTGAGGAGCTATTGCTCCATGATGTCGTTTCTTGGAGTGCACTGATTTTTGGATATGCCCAAAATGGGCAAGTCCAAGAAGCTTTGGGTTGTTTTCAATAGATGCAAACCAAGGGCATCTCTCTAGTTGCAATAACCTATGCTTGCACCTTAAAGGCGTGTGGAACTAACAAGATGCTGATATGGACAAAAGAACTCACAATGATATTAATAGTCAAGGACTGTTGGAAAAAATCCATAGTGCTTGGCAATGCCTTGGTCCACATGTATGCCAAGTGTGGTGTATTTTAGAAAGCATGAAAAGTGCTTGAGGAGCTTTCTATCCAGAATGATGACTCTTACAATGCACTCATTTTGGGATATGTCAAACAGGGGCAAGGCAAGGAAAATCTCTAGAGGCTATTTTTAGCAAATGCAAAGTGAGGACATTTCTCCAGATATAGCCACCTATGCTTTCATCTTGAATGCATGTGAAGACGTTGATTTGTGCAAAAGAATTCACAATGATAATGTGAATCAAGGGCTATTGAGAAAAAACATCATGTTTGGCAATGCCTTGGTTGACATGTATACCAAGATGGTTGAGGAGATACTTGAGCAGGATGTCATCTCTTAGAGTTTGGCTATGCACAACATGGGCAAGGCCACAAAGATCTCGGCTATTTTTTGTAAATGCAAGGTGTGGAAAATTTGTTCGACGTGTATGCCAAATGTGGTCTACTTGAGAAAGCACAAAAAACGCTTGAGGACGTGAAGCATTAGGGTATTTTTGTGGTATCTTTTGGGCCCTCTAAGAATATCCAGGTCAGCCAAACAGTTTAAAAAAACGTTTTTTAAAGCAAGATTTTGATATCAATCAAAATTAAGTAAAGAAACATTTGTAAATCAAAATATATCTCAAGACGTGTATCTTTGTGAGAGTTTGTGCCAAACTAATAACAATCTATATCTTATCATGATTGCTTCAAGCTTCATGGCGGTGAAAACTAATTTTATGCCGTAAAAGAATAAAATGGCGGCAAATGAAAGGCTAAACTTTACTTTTATAGCAATTTGGTTGCCAAACCTCATCTCTATTCTCTATTTGTACAATGGAGAACTTTTCTTAGGGTGTTTCATCTAGTTCTCAATGCAAACGTAAATGCAATCTTCACATTGAAATAGATGAAGAATATCAGCCTTTACAAAAAGAAACACAGTCCATAATCTTACATGTGATCAAAAACACCAGTTAAGATGTTTGGGTCATCAACATTTAGATTTATGGTGTGATGGAAATATATATCCGATAGATCCTTGCACATTTTCAACTCCTAATTTTAGAAATCCTACATCTCTTTTACAATTTGTTGGAGATGGAGCAAAGAGTCTTTATAGCTATTTTTGCCATTTGTTGGAGACATCAAAGCAAGTAATTGCTTTAAATCAGAGGTTGATCAAAGAAACTGCTATTTTGAATCAAAATCATCTCTTGAGCAATCAAAAAGTCAATTCCTTGACTAAGACTATACCTGATCTAAAAAAAAATTTGCAAAACTCTCGTATTTAGAATACTCCGCTGGGCTTGAGTCGATCACTTTCAAATATTGAAACATTGAAAGTAGGGAGTGATGGACTCAAAAGAAGAATTTGAGCCATAAATTAAGTTATAATTCTCTTGCATTATTTTGTTTACAAGATTGAACAAAATGTTTGGAAAGTTTCTTTGTTTTTCTTACATAGCATGCTTCATGTACTTTTTTTCGCTTTGTAGAGATATGATGCATCCTGGAAAAGAAAATATTGATCCAATTTCTAGGAATTTTATAGCCACCCAAATATCTTGACAATGTCTTCAAAGCAAAAATTGATATGTATGCATCCACATAATACATTGAATGAAATATGAAAAGATATGGACTCGCTATTTTCATATATATAACTTGAAAGTTGCGTCCCTACTAAGGCTAGGTGCCCTTGATCCTCATGGTTTCTTCAAAAAGTCATCCTTGTGTGCTTGTTCCTTCAAAACAAAAAAAAAATAAAGATGGGACTAATAGCTCAAAAAAAAACCACAAAATAGGTGAAAAAAACTTACACTAATGTTTTCATCATGGATTAGCTATTTTTCATTCCAAATGTTGATGGACCCCTCAATCAGCTCCTCATCTTTGCTCATTGATATCGTTGACACGAGCAAGGAAAGTGACCATATCATCTTCCTCATGCATAATCTTTGACTCCAACTCTTTACACAGCAAAGAAATTTTAGCCTCATTGCGACTTGCATAAAGACCAGCCAAAATATCCCAAGCTTGTTTTGCAGATTTTGTTGAACGGATGTGAGGAACAATGGTGCGCTTCACAAACAACGCAATCAATGCATGAGCCTGTGCATCCTTAACATCCCAACGAGCTTGTTCTACCGTAGGCAAAACAACTCTAACAGCAGCAATCCTTGCAGCAAGACCTACAACATCCTCAACATCCCCTACATCCTTAGAACCAGGACGTACATGAATGCCCTGCACAATATTCTAGACGCCCTTTGACACAAGAAAGTGTTGCATCATATAAGCCCACATAGGGTAATTGTCCCCATCCAACCTGTCCTTAGCAGCAAACATCTTGAACACATCTGTGTTGTTGTCGTCAGCCATGGTAAATGTTGCACTTGATGTGAAAACTGCCCAAAAATACGAGAAACGAAGAGGGAACAACACGTGCTATATAGCACAAACCGTAGAAGACTATAAGGCACCTGTTATGCAGAAAATGACACTGACAGAAACTCTACCCAAAATGACGAAATAGCTTGTGCAGCACTGCCTGTAGTGGAAACGGAGGTCGAAATGAGCCCGAATCAAAAATGTGAGCAGACTAAGCTCTTTGAGCTTACCCGAAATAATTGTCGACATGCGAACGCTCGCCAAACCTCATTGTAATCGGAGAAAGTGAGCAGGCGTGTGCTGGAGCAGCTGGCGACTAATCCCGGGAGGACGTAACCTGCTATGATACCAATTGTTGGAATTAGTGTTGCAGAGAAACGCACACAGCTTGGAGAAGACGAAGGAAGCTCAAGGCACACAATAGAGAGTGTGTTTCCTAGTATGCAATGGAAAGATAGATATCCCTAGAGTGATGGGCGTATATACAATGCTCGGGGGGAAAAACCTCCTAAAGAGGGAAAAAATGCCCCGGCGGTCCTGGTGTGTTCACACACATCACTACCACATGTATATGGTAACAGGTAGAAGAGGTACAGGTAAGTGTTCCACATGCTTACTAAGGCTTCCCAAAGACTACTTGAGCCTATAAAGCTGTGTCAAGGGACAACACATGCAAGGAGGGGGGAATATTAGCAGCAAGCTAACACGGACACCACGGATACCATTTTTTGGAGCTCTCATTGTAAAAACACTTATTATTTTGATAAATTGGGAATTTGTAACTCCTATTTTTCGGATAAACCTTGTAATTGATGAGCCGGGCTTACAAGCTTCCAGATTGTATCAACCTGTCATTGCCTATCTTTAGTTAGAGCTCCCAGATATTTAGTTTTGACCACCAAAAACCTTGGCTAAGTTATAAAAGCCAATTTTTGTAAGTTATTGTTAGGTTTTTGGATAATGAAATACACAGCATGAGCTAACGGTGCTCACTTCTCTCCTTCTCGTGCTTCCTACTCCCTCCCCGGTTGTCACATTGCAGTCGTGTTTGTTGCATTGCAACCGCAGGTAAGAGCTGTACGCATTGACATAAACACATCACAGTATTTTGTAGCTTTTGGGGTCGCCGACCCGCGGCCTAATTTCCTTATAAGTAGGAATTACACTTGCTCTTAGAAGAAGACTAGCCAATCTTGTAAGCTATCCTTGGAAGATCAACTCTAATTAAAGAAGGACTTGAACTTGGTGCATCAATCAAGGCTTGAAGTCTTTCCTCTTCTTCTCTCCCCATCAAAATGGTGAAGGTTGGTCAAGTAGGTTGTGTTTTACTTTGATATTTTGGTAGTTTCTTGTTGTTTTCTTTTTATCTCTAATTTCATCTCTCTCTCTAACCAAATCTATCTCTCTCATTCTTAGAAAGCCATTCTCTCTACAAATTCTAGGTTCTCCTTGCCACATGTACATCTCTCCTTGCAGTATCCTTGTTGCCTAGGGGCAAGAATAGGGCTTGGGAAGAAATTCTAAATTCAGATGATTGTATTTATGTTTTTGATAGTTTAGATAACAATGGAAGATGTTGTCAACGATTCTTTCTATGCTACTCCATGTTCCAAGAATTCAACTCCAGTACATTGTAAGAACAAATGAAGAGGAAGATGAAGTTGTTATGAAGATGGTGCAAACAACCAAGGCACCCATAGCTTTCCAGGACACATAGGGTTTGGGTGAGCACACCATGTAGTAGTGTTCAAAGGATACATCCATCATTGCATGGATAAAAGAAAGATATAAATCATGTAGGTTGTCCAAAATTTCAGAGATTTGTGGACCTCCCAAAAGGGTAGGTGAGCTCCCAACTGTTTACAATGGAAATGTTTGTTTTGAACTTCCTCCAGCACACAAAAGTAAAATGATGTTTGGCATGGAGCAAAAGTACGATGGTCACTTGTAGTCTCGACCGCCATCAACCAACATGGCCATAGAATTCACAATGCACTTGAGCTATTTTCTTGAATTCTTCAATGTTACAAGATCACATGCCCTTTTTACGTGAGTGAAAGAAGATACAATGATGCATTCTTTCATGGTCATTTGGATAGACAAGTCAGCATGGGCTATCCTGCTAGTGAAGGTGAATCTAAAATCTTTTGCCACTATTGTGAGAAAACTATCACTTGCTCAAACATTTGCACATGCATGATCTATTAGGTGATACCAAAGGATGCCACAATGGCATGCTTGGTGATCCATCTTGGGGAGCATGGCCATAATGTTTAGCCACGTACTAGGAGGGTAGTCCTTGAAAAGGTGTGTAGTTTTGTTGGCACAATTCTCAAGATTGAGAAGGGGGGTCCTTGAAAAGCTGTGTAGTTTTGGTGGCACAATTCTCAAGATTGAGAATGGGGATCCTAGAAAAGTACAGATGCCAGCTGCTCAACAAATGTTATTCCAATGTTTGACTAAAGAAGATGATTTGGAATCCACTAATGGTGAGCTTAATCATTTTCTTGAAGAGATGATGCCACTTTTTCAGAATAGGGGATTCGAAGGAATAGTGTCACATGAGAAAGCTAAACAGGTTCAGGTCGTTGGTGATGGATATGACAATATACTAATGCTTCAAAAGCATTGTGCTTTTCCATTCTTCCATGGAAGTCATTTTTGTGGTCAGGGTGGACCCAAGGATAAATGTTACTTGTTCAAAATGTCCACCAAAGGACCTGCTTTAGGAGTTGAACTAGTCAATCAAATGAGGCAAGGAGGGATAGGAGATTTGAGAATTCATGGGTGCACTTTGATCACGCTCATCACTAGATCCTAGGATGGGCAACTATTTCATGCTCGAGTTATGATCCTAGGCAAGTGATCCCATGAATAGTTTTTAACTAGCATATTTTGATGTGATTCGCCTTTCTTGTCCTTACCTACACTATGTATACAACATGAGAGCATTTCAGGTGATTGCAATATGTGAAAGTAAAGAGGAAGACAAAGAGTCACAAATCTTCTTTTGGAGAAATTTAAATATAGTGATGGAGAGATGCGGCCATGAACCACCAAACTTTGTCGAATTCATGTCTGACAAAGATGGAGCTAATTGGTTCGCAATACGGACTGTACATAATGGAGGAAGGTATAACATGATGGAAGGGAGGAATCACTCATGCATTTTCCATTGGGAACAGAGTCTACATTATCATACTAAAAAACATGTCACTACAGAGAGACAAATGCATCACAGTGAAATGTGTGAAGCATGGCGCTTGGCAAGGACAACTAAAGAGGGTTCCTTCCTAGCTTCCACAATAAGAGATTGGTGGGTGAAAAATGTAACAAAAGATTATATGAATGCTTTAGAGCAATGGTTTAATTAGTGGGAGCAAAACATTGCCCATTGGGGAGGAGCTAAATCAATGGCATATCAATCTATTCCTTGATTTTTACAACATGCATGGAAATAGGGATTCACATATATATGTCTTTTTTGTCTTGGATTTAAACGCCAACAAGAGTCCTTGGGACAATACTCAAATTCCAAGCATAAACTTGTCGTACAGCATCCATCCAAGTTGGTTGGCAGGGTGAAGGTGGAAGAAGAAAGATCTCATTTTATGATGCATGTGTTAGCAACGTTTTGAATGCATATATTCAATGCGCAAAGAGGTTGGCATATACCACAAGCAGATTCATGGGAATTGGTCCTTCCATAGAAGCAAGGATGGCCAATGCTAAATGAAGAGAATCTCCAAATCCTACTCCTATTGCAAGTACATTGAAAGGCTTGGTTGCTAGTAGTCCCTTGTATGACGCACTTGTGATGGAAGGTGACAAAGAGACTATGCAAAGGAATAAAAAAGGAAGTGCAGTCCATACAAGTTCACATAAACCTTGATATGTAATGGAGGCAAGGCAACGCAAAACCAAGGGTAGAACGACGCACTTGTGATGGAAGCTGACAAGAGACTATGCAAAGGAATAAGAAAGGAAGTCCAGTCCATACAAGTTCACATAAACCTCGATATGTAACGGAGGCAAGGCAACGCAAAACCAAGGGTAGACCATGGAGTATACAATTTGATAGAGAGGATAATGAAGAGATATATGTCAATGATAATGAATCAAAAGAAATCATACGAGTGGAGCAAGGAGCAAGTCTAGCAAGTTGTATCCTAGTGGTGAAAGTGACACATGAAGAGTGGGCTTTAGGAAGGATGCCAACTAATTGCGTGAGAAAATGTTTTGGTATTGAGGGGAACTAAAATTGTAGCAACAAATTACAGAATCGTCAAGTGGCATTGGTTGCACCATGTTTTTGGTTAGAGCAAGCCTTTAAAGACAAGACCATTGCACATGGATATGGTTATGCAATCATGATGGAAGACATATACAAGGTTTATAGAGGCAACTTAAATTCTCACATGTTGTTCCTAAGTTTGGGCCAGTGGATGTTGGAACAAATTTATCTAAGGAAGAGAGTGACAGTCTAGTGCGAAGTGGTTTTCAATTTGAAAATTTTGCAACAACACTGCAAAACATCAACAATATGTATGTTGCTTCTACAAAAGGAGGCTCAAGAAGTAGGAGGTGCAAGTGGAGGCATGGTATTTCCAAAGAAGCACAAAAGAGATTGGAGTCAGCCGCATGTATGGTTGCAATGTTCTTGGAAGAGAAAGTGGAAAGTGAACGGCACATGGTTTTTTGTTGTTATAATGTACACATAAAGGCAGAACCTAGTTGCATTTCAATTTTCAAAAGAGAGAATCTATGCATAAAGCCTTTCTAGAATGTAAACGCATGTATTATGTATATGTGCACATACTTGGACTTCAACCAAAAGAGCACATGGTCATTCATCAACCTACACTAACTCACACATAGAACTTGCATTTGTATTGAGGCTGTGCATCAAAGGAGTCATCTCTTATGTATGAGCTACGGAATTACTTCTCTCCACCCTTTGAAGTATCTTTTGAATCCCCTCTTGTTATAGATGTATGCTTTGCAGTTCATATCTTAACACATATTCAAGCTCAAAGTTAGGACTCTTGGAAACTTAGGCATGTTTTTTGGTGTGTACCGTATGAGTAATGCCCTTTTTTTTAAAGCTTTTCAGTGTCGTTAGAAAAGGCTCCAAAATTAAAGTCAAAAAGCTCGCAAAAATGGTTCATTGCAAAAGCTCAAAATTAGAAGCTTGCAAAAAAAAAAAACTCCAACAAAGGTAGGGCCACAAAGTCATGGACTATTTTCAGCCAGTGTGAAGTGAGAGCATCTCTCCACCTATGTTCTAGTCTTAAGAGCTATGCTTACCTCTTCGGATAGATCTTTAAGATCTCTTGGGATACTATCCTACGACGATAAAATTATCTTCTTCTTCTTCTTCTTCTTCTTCTTCTCTCTCTCTCTCTCTCTCTCTCTCTCTCTCTCTCTCTCTCTCTCTCTCTCTCTCTCTCTCAAATGGGGAAAGGCCAAGCTGTTTTTAGTAGATGCAAACCAAGGGCATCTCTCTAGTTCAAATCACCTATGCTTGCATCTTGAAGGCGTGTGGCACTATGCAAGACTTGATATGTGCAAAATAATTCACAACGACATTGTTAATGAGGGACTATTGGGTTGTTTTTACAGATGCAAAGTGAGGACGTCTTTCCAAATGAAATCACCTATGTTTTGGTCTTGAAGCCTATGATTACCTAAGATACTTGTTGATCTCTCTCTCTCTCTCTCTCTCTCTCTCTCTCTCTCTCTCTCTCTCTCTCTCTCTCTCTCTCTCTCTCTCTCTCTCTCTCTGTTAACCCTCACGGCTCACGGACACCCCATCACCTACGACGGACGTGTATTATGTATTTGGTAGAGTCAGGTACCGGGCTTGTCGAACCAATAGGAAAAGGGTAAGAGTGATCGCCGATGAGAGGAGCACTCTAACTGGGACGTTCAAGGGATTAGTTGGCTAAGCATGGGCGCCCAAGTGTGAATGGGGTGTGCTCGTATAAAAGCCAACTAAACCTAAAATTCACTCATTCTCTCATTTGTGCAATAGAAGAGTGCTCTTGCTCCATCTCCATCTCCATCTTCTTCTTCACCTCCTCGTGTGTGTGTGTATGTGTGAGAGAGAGAGAGAGGGAGAGTGTGTGTGCGATCGAGCATTACGAAGGCACGACGACGGCGAAGCGGTTGAGCGCGGCACGACTGGAGCTTCTTCTTCATCGCAGCGAGGAATCCTCCACGGCAGGAGCATAGAGCGGTGAGTGACACACCATTGCCCTCTTTTGAGCTTGCTAGATTAGTCTTGTGGTGTGCTTGGAGCCATTTGTGGCTCGCACACGGTGTATCGGCAAGTCCTTTGTTTCGACAGTGCGGCAAGGACCGCACATTTTTGGTGCCGCTTTCGGGGAATCGCCCTGCACTAAGCCCAAGAGGCACTTTGTGCTTCTCCTATTAGTTGTTTGTAGTAGGAAAGAAGAGGAAAAGGAAGAGGAATGAGTTGTTTTTCTGCAAGTTGTTAATTTCTGTGTTGTCCGCAAGTTCTGTGATTTCTGCATAATGTTGTGTTTTCTGTTTGCACACAGTCTTTGCACAATTAGTAGTCGTTAGCTTGTTTGCAGTGAATGAATAAGTAGGAAGGCAGTTAGCAATTTCTGTTTGCACACAGCTCTGCACACAGTTTTCTGTTAAGGTTTGGCTGCACACAGTGTTTGCACAGCAGGTAGTGAGAGAGGAAGTAGGTGGACAGTTAGCTCACTGTCAGCAAGCAGTTAACAGATTAGTTAGTGGTTAGCAGCACAGTTAGTAAGTAGATAAGGTAGTGAGCTGTCTGTGAGCTGTTGGCTGGGAGGTTAGGTAGGTGAGAGTGTGTGTGGCCAAGCAAGGGTCACCAAATCCGCGCGCGGTCGTCACCCAAAAAAATATATATATAAATTTTTAAAAAAATAAAAATAAAAATAAATTAAGAAAAAAAACCGAAAATATTTAAGCGTGAGTGACTGGGGGGCTACACTAAAATTTTGATCGGGATCGGTTCCCCAAGCCCAGGCCTCAGTCCTCAGTCTTATGATATATACTAGACTCACTCTTATATATATACCCTACTCCCTCAAGAGGGAATGAGAGCATGTGGGGCAAGTCCTCCACTCTCCTCCCTTCTCTTCCCACTTGCACCCTTAGACTTTCTAATTCGGGCCTAGTTTCCTACTAGAAATTGACGGTTTTAGGGATTCCGAGGGCATAAAGTGACCAAACGGAGGGCTGTAAAGCACGGCACGTCCCTTTGACCGAAACGCTCATTTTGAGCTATCATACGTTCTATTCTATAGCTGGGTCAGAAAAAAAGGACCAAAAAATCAAAAAATAAGAAAAGACTTGGGTTGCAAAACACCCAAAATTACTAGGTGAGCAGCCTTCACGGGCCCTCACTGACACTTCTAGGGGATCCAAGTCATATGAACCTACGCTCTGGACGAGTGTTCGAGCACGAGCATATTGGTAGTGCCTCCATTTACGCGGGCACCCATTATTCCTCCACCCTAGGTTCTGGACCTTCGGCCGGGACTCAAGGTAGCGCGACCCAAGATCCTCATATCGCGTCTAGTGATTCTTCCTCTGACTACGAAGTCATGGAGGGGTATCCTACACCAAACCCTGATAGTTCAAGTCAAGACATGCATGCCATGGGCCCACGGCCCGGGTCCAGCGTGTTTAGCCGCTTAAAAGAGACCCTTAGTAGAGCTACTCGCTCCGAACATGCGGTTAATGAAATAAATGAAGGGAGTGGGGAAGTAAATTCGTCATTCATGCCTAAAATGGACCCTATGCTTCTTGAGAGTGTGCATGTGCACCTCCTGATCCTTTAGGACTATCTCCCTCTGAGGTTTTACTACCCGATGGTAGGAGTCTTGCCGAAGTACAAGAGATCGAACGCTATATGCAAGCAACAAGGGAGAGGAAAATTGAGAACCTACGAAGGCTAGAACAAAGTCAAGCCCTGAAAGAAAAGGCTCCTATGACAACAATCATGCCAGCCGAGAAACCGAGTGCTCCCAAGGTAGCAGCCACGGAGGGGCAAGCTATGGGGAGCAATAATGCTTCCACTTCCAGGGAAACCTCCAGCACGCCAGGCCTAGATGGGATATTCCTAAACGAAAATTGGGAGTATGACCTACAAGCAGAAGCTTTAACTGATCGGTACACAGGACACACCTATCATGTGGGTTGGTTAGATGTTCTACAATCCACATCGGGTGCTACTAGCATAGATGAGCAACAACAGAAAGTCTGTGATGTCCTCCATAGGATTGTCGAGTTAGAAAGACAGAACACAGGGATCAACATGCCTTCAATAGGCCTAATGAGATTCTTAGATACGGGAAAGGCCAACCAACCAACCCTGTCATAAATGGAGACTCCCTCAGTGAGCCCCATTGATCCTCCATATGTTGTTTCGCCAGCAGCCTCAGTACAATCTGAGCCCACAAGTGGCAGCTTTACCTTCCCAGATCTAGCTCCTCTGTCTCTTAATGACACTACGGCTACCATGCATATCCTAGTGGTGAGCATGCCAAGAAGTACACCATGGAGTTCATTTGTTAATACTGCGCCGATGCCTAGTAGCACAGTGCCCCCAACTATACCTACATGTATGTATCAATCATGTGCACATGTCGTACCTCAGCCTCATGTAGCTCCTACACCTCCGATTATTCCAAGAGCTTACAATCAACAATGGAATTATCCAAGCTCTTATACAAGTGGAGCCATGCCATTTAATAATAACATGCCATATCAAGCACCCCCTATGCCTAGGGCCACGCCTGTAAACTTTGGACCACCGTCTGGTACACCACCATACGAAATATGGGACCCAAGAGCCGTGCGTATGCCAAGGCCAAGGCCAACTCCCATCTCACATGTGGTTCCAAGAGCACATACACCCATTATACCTGCTCAAATAGGAGATTTGGCAGCATTTGCTCAAACTATCGGTCACTCTATTGCGGAAAACATACGTAGTGCACCTGATAGAGAGCCTAGGAGCAAGGCAGTTCAAGTAGCTAAGCTCACACAGAAATTCAATGGAGACGGAGATGCTAGAAAGCATATGGAAGTCTTTGAACATGTGTGCGATTCCTGGGAAGAGCACAATGAGCTACATAAGTGTAAGGCTTTGAGTTTGACCCTAAGCGGAAAGGCTGGAGATTGGTATAGAACCTTAAGAGTAGAAGAAAAAACGATCTACTCTACTCTTAGGAGAATGTTCTTAAAAGAATACATACGAGAGGGAGTACTTTGGGGTGTAGCCTCTCAGCTCCAGAAAGCCCAACGAGAAGAAGGCGAATCCGTGAGAGACTTCATTAGTCGCCTAAAGAATTTGAACTCTCGATGCAATCCAAACGAGCGATTCAACAACAACCAATTGCTCGATAGATTCATTAGGGGACTACGACATGAAAGTATCTATAATGGCCTAGTCATTAGAGGTATCACTACTTGGGAAGCAGTCACCATGAATGCAATCCAATTGGAGGATAATTTAATGATTTCAGGAGAAAGAGTGTCTGCCGAGCCGAAGTCAAGTAGCTCGCAAGCATCAGGGCATGAGCCAATGAAGATAAAGCCAATCGTGAAAGAGCAAACGATATCTGATATGACTTTGGCAGATCTCACCAAGGCCATCCAAGAAAGCCTTAGGGGTAGTCGTGCTCCACAAAACACTCATATGTATCCAAGAAGGGAGCAACAATGGTGCTCAATTTGCTTGCGCCCACATACTACGAGTGAATGCCCTACTTTCATAGTAAAGTTTAACAGGACTTGTAACGCGTGTGGTAGGTATGGCCATCAAGCGAAGGATTGCCTAATGCTTAAACGCATCATGGAAAATAGACCGCCTATAGCTTGGGCAGACTCACCTCGAGTTCCTGCATTGATGCCTACCCCACCCATGTAGCAACAGTTTCCATTACAGCACATGGTCCCTAGAACCCAAAATGTGGTCCAAACCACACCGTTGCCACCTCCAGTGCTAGGACCTCAACCCCCTCATCCAAGAGTTACACCTATGAACCAAATAGGTTGCGAGTCATCTAGTACTTATGTAGATTGTGAAGAGGACATAGACTCTAGTATCACCTATGGAGTCGACATGCTTGAGGAGTGTCCCATATACTATATGGAAGACCATTGGGGACAAATCAAACCGGTATATCAAGCTACTGCGCTAGCAGCAAGAGGCCAAAACATTAATAGTTTTGCCAGGAGACCACCTCTTCAGTGCTACGAATGTGGTGGACCACATCGAGTAGCTGAGTGCCCCATTAGAATACAAAAGAATGCCGCACTAATGCAAACAAGTCAAGGGAGTGCATTGGCAATGCCAACACTCACTTGTAATCGTTGTGGCATAGATCATTTGATCGCACAGTGTCCTAACAATCCAAACGTACCGAAAATCACACCATTGAACATAATAGAGATTGTTGATGGGACACCACCAACTATAAACATAGCACCAGTGAATGCACTCACACGGTCGATGCTCCAAAAGCAAAATTACATCCTCGAAGAGAGAGATGCTGCATCCATTGGCCGAGCGAGAAAGAAGAAAACACGAAGAAAGAAATCCCTTAATGCTTCTAGCTCAAAACCTAGTTCAAAGACTAACATAGGGACAGGAGAGGATCCCGTGTATATGAATGACCCTGAGGATGACTCAGATTCGATAGAGACCACGGAGACCAAAACTGTTACTACAAAGGAAAAAGCCAGTGAGGAGGATCACGAGAGGGAATTACGACAAACACCAAAAGAGTATTCAAAGTTAAACTACCCAGTTGCGAACCCCCAAGATAAGCCACGAGAGACAAAAAATGAGGATTGCAAGAGAAAGATTGGAACCTATCCAAACCCAACAGTGGAAACTGAACGAGTCCAACAACTGAGGGGTTTGGTGGAAGAAACTCAACGAACATTAGAACCTGAACCCAAACATATCCAAATGTCGGACACAGTGTTTCCCACACAAATTCAACCTCACAAGAACTACAGGCCGTTAGCTATACCCAGTATCATTCGGGAAGAGAGTGAGGGTAGGACATCTGAAAGTGGACACACACCTTTCCTACTAGAGAGAATGTTTGGTGAGGGAATGCCCAACCCCCTTGAGGAAGTGGAGATTCCATCTTCACCATTCTCTTGTCAGGGTCCTACATCCCACAAGATGCCATTAAATGTTGCCAAATTGATGGATTTCATGTCTTCAGAAGTTAGAACCACCATCATGTCCAAACTATATAAAGACCCCGAGCTAGTCTCAGCTCTTCGAGCCTTCCTCAATGGAGAATTACAGGCCGGATTACCACAGTTTGCACATATGAGTAAACCTGACTCGGTAATGAATGATGAGGAACATTTAGCACCACCATCTGACCTAGCGGGACATGAATCTGTAATTGAAGTACCCGTTAACAAGTTGGGGCAATACTTTGAAGGTGATGAATCTAATGCTACTCTGCCAATCACTACTAAAGGATTAACTGTAAAGGGAGTCCTTGACGGTGGTGCGGGAGTCAGCATGGTGACAAAGAGTTGTTGGGAGTCTATGGGGCGACCTCACCTTGAAGCCACAAGCGTAGTGGTAAAAATGGCTAATGGATCTATTGTTACGCCTATTGGAATGCTAAAGGATCTCAGAATCAAGGTCTTGGGACACAAGGTAAGGCACACTTTCATTGTTATGGATTTTTCCAAGCATCCTATGTCATTTGAGATGATCTTAGGGCGTCCATTCATGAGGGAAGCAAAAATGGTGCATGACTGGTCCAAAAACCACGTCTACTTACAGTTCCAAGACTCTGTCATTCGAGTTGATCTTTTTAAGTGGTCGAACGCATCCTCTAGGAAATAAATTCATCATTGATAATCGATCAGACACAACAATTCACTCAGCTCCATTACAATATTGTTACACGTGTAACGAAGACACGGATATTGGGGAGAACTCTCCTTATATGGATATCCTACCCGGAATGGCTGAGTCAGACAATGTCGATCGGGTACACCTAGCGGCAACTATAGATACATGGGGAGCTAGAGGAACAACCTGGGTAACACCAGATGGGGAAGAGATACCACACATTGCACCAGTAAACATGTTAGGTGTAGCGCATGTAACATCCGATGATAAGATAGAGGCACATCTACCTGAGAGTGAAACAGATGATTCCTCAAAGGCTTCAGGCCAATACACATCAGAAACGGAATCTCAGGGAGAAATGGATTCAGAACCTGAGGAAACATCGAGTGAGCCAAGTATAGAAACTGAACACTCAAGGTCTAGTACGACCATCTATGGTAATTTATATGAGAGTGAAGAAGATACAAGCGAAGACCTATCAAGCGATTTGAGTTCAAACATTTACCAAACTCAAAACCTTAACAAGAAACAAAGGTCATATAAGATACGACGATATCGAGCAAATGTGAGAGCTAGGATAAACAAGGAAAGATCTACTGCAGAATGGCTTAGCTATCTAGGGGCATGTGATGCTCATCGAAAGCTAGTAGACAATTGGGGTGAACATCTTCAGAGTGTCATGTGGTGCAGCCCGCGACCCATTGACCTCACTCAGTTGGAGGTTACAGAGCCGAAATTGAGTCGAACTATAAGAAGACGTCAAAACCGAGAGTTAGCACAACAACAAAAGGAGGCAGAACTAAAAGAAAGGTCTCCGTCAGGACAAGAGCCTGTTGACTTACATACGGCTCCTGAACATTTTAAATCTTATACCACGGGGGAGCGAAAGGTTGTGTATGCCAAAGCCCAACGAATACCTACCAATGGAAGCAGTGGAGTCTATGATGGTCCAGCGGTAGTTAAAGAGATAGAATTAGCAGAACCAGGTGAGGAGTCTAAACCAGTCTTTATTGCTCAAGACCTTACCGAAACTGAAGAGGCTGTACTTAAAGAGCTCCTCAAGGAATAGAAGGATATCTTTGCTTGGACATATCATGACATGAAGGGCGTTCCACCTTCTGTGGTGCAACATACAATTCCCATGATCAACACTGCTAAACCCGTCCAGCAACGACCCTATCCAATGAATCCTAAGTACGCCAAAATTGTACAAGAGGAGATTGAAAAACTTATCCAATGTGGATTCATATACCCTATTGAGCACTCAGAATGGGTTTCTCCAATAGTCATTGTGCCAAAAAAGAATGGGAAACTAAGAGTGTGCGTGGACCTCAAGAAAGTTAATGCAGCCACTAGGAGAGATCATTATCCCTTGCCATATTCAGAACATGTGCTTGAAAGAGTTGCGGGCAAGGAAGCTTATAGCTTTTTAGATGGGTACTCTGGTTACAATCAAATAACAATTGCATTAGAGGACCAAGCTAACACTGCTTTTATCACAGAGTTTGGAGTGTTTGCATTTCGTGTTATGGCTTTTGGCTTAACGAATGCCCCTGCTACATTCCAATGATTAATAAACACTACGTTTAAAGAATTTCTAAGGGAGTTTTGTGAAGCTTTCCTAGATGACCTTTGTGTTTATTCTTCTTGGGAGAAGCATTTATTATATCTACGAAAAATATTTGAAAGATGCAGATTTTATCGCATCTCATTGAACCCTTTCAAATGCCAATTTTGGGTTAACCATGGAGTCATTCTAGGGCATATAGTGTCCAAGAACGGGATATCCATAGATGAGAGTAAGATTAAAGCCATTGCCGATTTGCCACCACCTGCGAACTATAAAGGAGTTCAAAGATTTATGAGCCATGTTGGTTATTATCGAAGATTTGTTTTAAACTTTGCCGAGATAGCGCTGATGGGGGCTTTTCACAAGCCAAGCTCCCATACCCCTCTTCTCTCGTCCCTACCCCATGAAAACCCCCTCTTATGGAGGGAGTGATAAAAGGCATTGGAAAAAATAAGAAAAAAATAAAGTATGATTATGTAAATATATAAGAAAGGTAAAATAGGCCACCTCATGCCTGCGAGGTAGCCCATCCCCACCTTGCCTCCTTTTTCTTCACTTTTGTCCCGCCGGGTGTCCCTTTTCCTCTCCTCCACTCAAAAGGTCAACCCCCTCTCTCTTCCCCTTGTCCTTTCTCCTTTCTCTCTCCCCTCAAGCTACCCCACCTCTCACCAATAATTCATTATAACTCACCAATAATGCACCAACTCACATGCAACTTACCCTATCTTCCAAAATAGTATACCCCACCCCCTCTTTCTCTCTCCTATCATATCCCATGACCCAAATACCCCCCTCTCTCTCTAAAGGGCGCCCTGTCTCTTGTCTTGTAGCTAAATAACCTCCCCCACACTCACACACACTCAGTTTCACTGAAAAAGGTGCCCACAGACCCATCCCCACCCGGTGGTTACCTGATTTTTCTTGTGTTCACACACATCTGCACACAGATTCACCTCTGAACACACTCTCCTCTCTCCCCTCTTGTAATTACTTTATTCTCCATGTCACCTCTCACTTTTTTTCATCAACCCATCTCTCTCTCTTAGTCTCTCTCTCATGAGACTGCTGTTCTGGCACATATACACACAGCCAAACAAGTGGGGCCCACAGTCACATGGCCTATGTAGATAATGATTTCTTCATTTCTAAATTCTAGAATTCCTCCCCCTTCCTCCCCTATATAAAGAGGGGTCACCATCACACAAACACGCACACAACATCACCAAAGAACACACTATGCACTGTGTGTGCCTAGTGCACACACACACACCCACACCATCACCATCACCGCAATCACCATGCTTGTCTTGAGCATGACCTCTACACCCTTGGCTATGAAAGATGAAGGGCAACTAAATGAAGGATGATGGCCATAACCCTCGTGCGAGTCTTCGCCATCAACTCCCACCTATCCGCCATGTGCTCTACCACTCTCTCCCTTCTCATTCCCCTACCCTATGCTCCCCATTTCATCACCTTATTCTCTAAATAAAGCTTGAGGTTTTGAGAGTATGTTTTCTTGCAATGTTTTGCCCATGTGAGGTGTGCGGAATCGCCACCTAATCTTGTGTTTGGAGTGAGCTTGTGTATGTGTGAAGGGTGTGCGGATTCGCCATCCTTTTGTGGTGCCTAAGTACTAAGCCGCTATACCCCCTCCCTCACTCTCTCTCTCCCATCTCTCTCTCTCACTTGATCTCATTCCCTTTCCTCTTCATCATTGCTCCCAAGCATCCATCTCTCTTGGATGAAAACTTTGTTATGGTGGTGTGTTGTTTACGTCCTAGCCGCTGAAGCTAGGTGGTGCCCCCTGTTTGCTTTACCATGACAGGCGCGCCATTCGGTCCCCGGTGTTTTAGAGGCCGTCGGGGGTTCGGGGTTCGCTTTGCTCTCGTCATTTGGTGCCCCCAGTGAGGATCTTTTCATGAAACCCTTCAGTTTACAAGACTGAAACCCTTAAACTATTGTGAATGGATGAATGGCTAGCAGGATTTGCTAATTGGATGACAGAAGAAGAAGAGCTCCAAGCACAACTAGACGAACTCCGCATCTCCATCGAAGCTCGAGTGCCAGGCGTAACGGTAATCGATTTGCAGTGGGAGAGTCAACCAACACGCCAAACCCAGTGGATATACATAGGCCAAGTGCCAAGAAGAAGAAGGAGAAGGTCGAAACCATGTCCGCAACCTACAACCAACCCACAACAACGAAATGGAAGGAGCTCTACACAATAGAGAATCAACACTATTCTACTTTGAGAATCGGGTAACTCAAGTCACCGAGGTAATTATCACAGTCAGTTTTCAAGTCGCACCTGATGCTGCAGCACAGATAACGGAAGCATTGGCTCACACTCTCACTAGAGAAACTAGGGATCTACTAAGTTTGTTTCAGGAAAGAACACCACCCTCTCCCACAAGCTTGGACAGTGACTAAGCACCTCTAAGCTTCACATGAATCAGTACAACCTACCTCAAGACAGATCACACATACCAACACGTGTACGCTCAATCAAGGTAATACTGGATTTGAAGGCTCACTACCAGCACGTCATTGACACCATGCTGGGTGGGGAGTGATTTTTTGAGGTTCTGGCATCAGATCAGCCATTTGTCCTACCTTTGGTACAAGGCAATGTACCATTTGAAGTTTTAATCTATGTCCTAGTATAAGAGGGTATACACGCCTCCTTGTAAAGAAGAAAAAACTTTTGCAAGTTAAACAGTGTGTCTTTCTAGCTCTCTCTCAGTAATCATGGCAAGTGTAGCATTTCCAACATTTAAAGGAAAGAAGGGGGAGGATTTGGTAACAGACTTCCTAGATGACTTTGAAGTAGCATGTGTAGTGAGCAACAAAGATACGGATGAATCCCGGGTTAGAATCTTTCTAGCTCTCTCTCAGTAATCATGGCAAGTGTAGCATTTCCAACATTTAAAGGAAAGAAGGGGGAGGATTTGGTAATAGACTTCCTAGATGACTTTCTAGCTCTCTCTCAGTAATCATGGCAAGTGTAGCATTTCCAACATTTAAAGGAAAGAAGGGGGAGGATTTGGTAACAGACTTCCTAGATGACTTTGAAGTAGCATGTGTAGTGAGCAACAAAGATACGGATGAATCCCGGGTTAGAATCTTTAAGCATCTCATGAAGCTAGAAGCTAGATCATGGTACAATGCACTTCCACAAGCAACCAAGGATGACTGGGAACCCTTAAAAACCGCTTTTAAGAGGCGCTTTGGGGGAGGTACCACTTCAGAAAAGTTGTGGGACAAGTTGAGAGACTTGAAGCAGGAGGGTCTTTTAGAATATGCCACCTATGAGTCCAAATTTGTGGATTTGTGGGAATGGTGGGTTGAGTCACTGGCAAGGGGGGAAGCTGCACCCGATTTCCTAAAAAAAGATCGGTTCACGCATGGCTTATGGCCGCTTCTCAAGGAGAAGGTGAAAGGTAGATTCCCGGCTACGTACGAGTTAGCCGTTGAGATTGCTCG
The DNA here is from genome assembly GCF_014529385.1 of Adiantum capillus-veneris. Lineage (NCBI taxonomy): Eukaryota > Viridiplantae > Streptophyta > Polypodiopsida > Polypodiales > Pteridaceae > Adiantum > Adiantum capillus-veneris. The sequence goes on along the minus strand of NC_140932.1, from coordinate 74,769,542 downwards.
CCTTAAGGACAAAAAGCTGCGAATGAAAGCCAAAGAAACCGAGTCAACAGAAACAGCAACATCACGTCGACCAGCAACTACGACAACCACCATTCCACCACCACAACCGGCTCTTGGGGTAAGAGATGACCAACAGGATATGTTGGCCCATATTACTGACCAACTGCAGAATTTGTCTGTCCACTTAATACAACAAGGGAGGAGTCAAGAAAGAGATCAAGACCCTGGAAGAGCACGACGACAAAACAGGGAGTATCATTGCTACAACTGCGGAGAAGACGGTCACGGTATGTACTACTGTCCCAAACCACGACAAAACTATAATAGAGGAGGTAGGAGGAACCAATTGTCACCCCCTAGAGAAAGAATACCCCCACCCCGAGCACCACCCCCACCAACACAAATTCTACGTCCACCCCAGACACCACTACAAGCATCCATCCCACCTCTTCCACCAGCCCCACCACCTGATCGCCCTGTAAACATCATAAGGCTAGAAGAGAAAGGAAAAGCTGTAGTAGTGGATCCACCCAGAGCAAAGGAGAGGGACAAGGGTAAGGAGAAGGTAACCTTTTTAGAACCACTTGAAGCCATGACTGTGAAAAGAGCTAGGAGGGAGAAAGCTACACAATCAGATGATGAGAGAAGTATGAGAGGAGAAACTAGCAAGAGGCCATCCAGGCCACGACGGAAATTGGGCATCACCGACTTCCAGCTAGGGGAAAGTTCTAAGCCCTATGATCTAACATTGGATGTGGCAGAGCAAGGACCGAAGATTACATGGCCACAGCTGCTACATCTTGCACCAAAAGTAAGGCGACAATGGTCTAAAATGGTAAGTACAAGACGCTCCAAAACAAAGGTAGCCGGAGCAATTTCGGGATGCAACATGGATGGCATCCTTCCAATTGTCGACGTAAACATAAAAGGAAAGAGGGTTGGAAAAACCTACATTGATGGAGGTGCACAAATCTGTGTAATGAGCGAAGCTATGATGCTTCAATTAGGGCTCGAGGTTGACAGACCTTCTCCATGCAAGGCAAAGATGGCAAACAACGCAAAAGTAAAGTGTGTGGGTGTGGTAAGTGCCGTGAAAATCAAAGCTTTCAACACTGAGGTAGAGGTAGATGTTTTTGTAATGCCTACTAAGGGGGAGGGCTATCCACTAATTTTGGGAAGGCCATGGTTGATGGCCATGAAGGCAAAACAGGAGTGGGGTACTGGCCTTCTACGCATGACCGGTAAGAAAGGGGAGACAATCTACTACGACATGAGGATTGGCAAGGAGAAGCAAATGAATCTGGAAACATCGGCAGATGAAACCACTAGCGAATCTTCCAGTTCTGAGGAGGAGACCACATCCACCGACGAAAGTGACAGTTCCATTGATGTGATGGGTATCATTATGAAGGATCCACAAAGGGTAAGCACAATTGGTGATCCATCACCAAAAGGGAAACCCAATGAAGAGGAGAGAAAATCACCTGGCCTAGGAGGAAGTAGGTTGAAGGGTATGTTGTCTACGAAATTAACACTTGAGGAGAAAGATAGTTTTTTGCAAATGTTGATGGGATTTCCTAACCTGTTCATTGACAACTATGAAAGAATCACAGGCATTACAGTGGTGGAACATCATATTAAGCTGAAGGAAGGGGTAAAACCAGTTGTGCAAAAGCTACGACGATTGGGGGTCATACAAGAAAAGGCACTCTTGGCCGAGGTAAGGAAACTGCTGGAGGCGGGATTCATCTATCCTGTAGAAAACTCAGAATGGGTGTCACCCGTAGTGGTGACGCCTAAAAAGAATGGTAAGTGGAGGGTCTGTGTTGACTACAAACCACTAAATGCAGCTACAAAGAGAGACCACTTTCCTCTCCCTTTCTTGGATGAAATTCTGAATGAAGTAGCGGGTTTTGAATGCTATACCGTCTGTGATGGTTATTCTTGATACTTTCAAATACGCATAGCCTTGGAAGATCAGCTAAAAACCACTTTTATCACGCCATGGGGTTGTTTTGCATACAGGGTTATGCCATTTGGTCTCACAAATGCACCTGCCACATTCCAAAGATATGTCACATATGTTTTTCAACCGTTCTTTAGAACATCCATAAGAGTGTTCATTGATGATTTTTGTATATATAGCTCCCGTATTTCACATTTAGAAAAGGTAATTGAAGGTTTGGCCAGGTTGCAGAGCCTAGGTGGGCAATTAAATGTGGATAAATGCCACATTGGGGAGAGTAAAGTCATTCTACTAGGCCATGAAATTTCAGCAAGAGGTATCAACGCCGACCCAAGTAAGGTGTCCACACTCATAGCCCTACCTTCACCAACGACCGCACGTCAACTGGTCTCTTTTCTACAGAAGGTGAGGTACTTAAGTAGATTCATACATCTACTATCACAACTTGTTCTACCACTGCAACAACTCACTCAAAGATCAACTTTCACTTGGGATGAGGAAAGTGAACATCACTACAACAAGGTAAAGGAGGTCTTAGCCACTCTGCCAACTATCTCACCACCTAAGTGGGATGAAAAATTCTATGTCACCTCAAGTGTTGGTGATGACTCATTGGGGGCTGTGCTACTCCAAAAGGATACAACGACATCTTTCATGAGGCCAATCTACTTCTCTAGTCGAATGATGACAGCAGGAGAGAAAGGTTTCACCCATGTGGAACACTTAGTCCTAGCTCTTAGATTTGCAACTACAAAGTTTAGGTCATATTTGCTGCCTAAGCAATTTGTGATTCTAACCACGGATGAAATATTTTCCTATGTTGTACAACACATGGATGTGTCTGCTAGAATTACTAAATGGCTAGTTCGTCTTCAAGAGTTTGACTACACGGTACAGGTAGAAAGCACGACAAGGGCAAGTTTGGGGGGACTCATGACCTACCAAGTCTTTGAAAGGAAGGAGAAGCAATCTAAGGAAGGAGAAGTCCGATTACCTCCAGTACCACCGATGGTAGAAGGAGCATACTCTCTCTACTTTGATGGAGCCTACAAGCGAGCGTCCGACAAAGTAGCTGCAGGCATAGTGGTCTTTGATGACAAAGGGACAAAGGTATTTTCGTTGGGCCAATTGTTAGATTCACATTCTAACAATGAAGCTGAGTATGCAGCACTAACCAAGGGTCTACAATGGTGCGTCTCGCAAGGTGTACAATGCCTTAATGTATTTGGGGATGCTCTACTTCTGGTAAGGCAAGTAAATGGAGCATGGACATGCAAGAATCCTAGTTTAAGGCTCACTTAAGTGGTGTAAAAACCTTGTTGGGTAAGTTTGAAGAAGTTCAAATACACCATATCCCAAGGGCTCAAAACCAAGAAGCAGATGTCCTAGCAAGTGAAAGACTACAGGAAGTGGTGGTTGGAGCAATAAAACTAAATCTCCCTCTATTTCAAGGCAGTGATGCCTTGCCTGACATCATGCATTTTTTGGAAACAGGGGAATGCCCATCAGATTTAACAAAGGGACAGAAGCAATGGCTGACGCGGAAGGCCACAAGGTATCGACTCATCAATGATGGTTTGTACTGTAAGGGTAAGGATCAAATACTCAGGAAGGTCCCTCTCTCTCACGAAATCACGGGAGTAATTGCTAGCTGTCACGACGGGGTTTGTGGTGGTCACTTTTCCCTAGACATAACAAGTAGGAAAATCTTGTAGGCAGGCTTCATATGGCCTAGCCTCAGCCGTGATGTACACCATTGGTGCAAAACGTGTAAGTTGTGTCAAAAGGCCGGCACTAGGTCACTTATGCCTGAACCACAGACACCTATTCTCTCATATGGCCCATTTGAAAAATGGGGTATCGATGCCATTGGGCCATTACCTAGGGCCAACTCAGGAAAATTCTACATTATCATGGGGGTCGACTACATGACTAGATGGGCAGAGGCTATAGCCACCACTAGAATCACAGCGGTAGAGGTAGCTAAATTTATCTACGAGCACATATGCTGTAGGTTTGGCACACCTTTAGAGATCATCTCTGATAGAGGGCCAGGTTTCAGAGCAGACTTGGTAGGAGAATTAATGCAGAAACTGGGCATTACAAGGAGGCACTCTTCACCATATTACCCTCAATGTAATGGCCTAGTTGAAAAGGTAAATGGAATGGTTTCTAAAATTATTACCAAGCAGGTAAACAATCATCCTGGAGACTGGGATAAGTATCTACTACCAGCTTTATGGGCCTACAGAACTTCATTTCGTACATCCTTCGGATTCACACCGTATCATCTAGTATTTGGTAAGGAAGCAATCTTGCCCATTGAAGTGCAACTACAAAGTCTCAGAGTAATGGCAAGCCAGCGTCAACAGCCCAACATGCATTTGAGAGATCACATCATCAACTTGGAAAGACTGCAGCTGGACAGAGAAGAAGCAATAAATTATTATGCAGCACAAGCAGAGCATAGACGGCTTAGCTTTAACGAGCATCTCCGAAAAAAAGAATTGAAGAAAGGAATGTTGGTGCTCCGCTATGACAATCGCTTCAACACGCGCAAGGATAAGAAACTCCTACTCCGATGGGAAGGTCCTTTCATCGTCAGGAAAAAGTATGCCAATGGAAGCTACCAGCTTATGGAGGTTGATGGAAAACTTCATAAAACCAGGGTAAATGGTTGACGACTTAAACCTTATTTTCTTCGATTTGACCAGGCTCCACCAATTGACATTCCAGATGAGGACACACCATCAGCCGCCACCTCCGACGATAATGATCAAACAGATGAGCTAGAGACATGAATGCCTCTAGCCAAAAGGGGAGGGCTAATGATGGGGGCTTTTCACAAGCCAAGCTCCCATACCCCTCTTCTCTCATCCCCACCCCATGAAAACCCCCTCTTATGGAGGGAGTGATAAAAGGCATTGGAAAAAATAAGAAAAAAATAAAGTATGATTATGTAAATATATAAGAAAGGTAAAATAGGCCACCTCATGCCTGCGGGGTAGCCCATCCCCACCTTGCCTCCTTTTTCTTCACTGTTGCCCCGCCGGGTGTCCCTTTTCCTCTCCTCCACTCAAAAGGTCAACCCCCTCTCTCTTCCCCTTGTCCTTTCTCCTTTCTCTCTCCTCTCAAGCTACCCCACCTCTCACCAATAATGCATTATAACTCACCAATAATGCACCAACTCACATGCAACTTACCCTATCTTCCAAAATAGTATACCCCACTCCCTCTTTCTCTCTCCTATCATATCCCATGACCCAAATACCCCCCTCTCTCTCTAAAGGGCGCCATGTCTCTTGTCTTGTAGATAAATAACCTCCCCCACACTCACACACACTCAGTTTCACTGAAAAAGGTGTCCACAGACCCATCCCCACCCGGTGGTTACCTGATTTTTCTTGTGTTCACACACATCTGCACACAAATTCACCTCTGAACACACTCCCCTCTCTCCCCTCTTGTAATTACTTTATTCTCCATGTCACCTCTCACTTTTTTTCATCAACCTATCTCTCTCTCTTAGTCTCTCTCTCATGAGACTGCTGTTCTGGCACATATACACACAGCCAGACAAGTGGGGCCCACAGTCACATGGCCTATGTAGATAATGATTTCTTCATTTCTAAATTCTAGAATTCCTCCCCCTTCCTCCCCTATATAAAGAGGGGTCACCATCACACAAACACGCACACAACATCACCAAAGAACACACTATGCACTGTGTGTGCCTAGTGCACACACACACCCCCACACCATCACCATCACCGCAATCACCATGCTTGTCTTGAGCATGATCTCTACACCCTTGGCTATGGAAGATGAAGGGCAACTAAATGAAGGATGATGGCCATAACCCTCGTGCGAGTCTTCGCCATCAACTCCCACCTATCCGCCATGTGCTCTACCACTCTCTCCCTTCTCATTCCCCTACCCTATGCTCCCCATTTCATCGCCTTATTCTTTAAATAAAGCTTGAGGTTTTGTGAGTATGTTTTCTTGCAATGTTTTGCCCATGTGAGGTGTGCGGAATCGCCACCTAGTCTTGTGTTTGGAGTGAGCTTGTGTATGTGTGAAGGGTGTGCGGATTCGCCATCCTTTTGTGGTGCCTAAGTACTAAGCCGCTATACCCCCTCCCTCACTCTCTCTCTCCCATCTCTCTCTCTCTCTCTCTCTCTCTCTCTCTCTCACTTGATCTCATTCCCTTTCCTCTTCATCATTGCTCCCAAGCATCCATCTCTCTTGGATGAAAACTTTGTTATGGTGGTGTGTTGTTTGCGTCCTAGCCGCTGAAGCTAGGTGGTGCCCCCTGTTTGCTTTACCATGACAGGCTCGAGGCGCGCCATTCGGTCCCCGGTGTTTTAGAGGCCGTCGGGGGTTCGGGGTTCGCTTTGCCCCCGTCAGCGCGTCCATTGTACAAGCTTCTTATCGAGTTTCACTGGACGGAAGAATGTCATCAATCTTATGAGTTATTAAAGAAGGCCCTAACAAGTGCTCCAATCCTGCGAACACCTGATTGGAATGTACCTTTTCATGTGCATATTGATGCATCAAATTTTGCTATTGGGTGTGTTCTAACTCAACCAGGAGAACATAAGTTGGACTACCCTATTAGCTTTGCAAGTCGCCAATTAAATGATGCCGAGATGAACTACACTACTACAGAGCGCGAAGGTCTAGCTATGATTTACGCAGTAAAGAAATTTCGCTATTACCTTCTTGCTACCAAGTTTGTGTTTTATGTTGATCATCAAGCATTGCTATATTTGGTAAACAAGCCGTGTTCCACAGGTCGAATTACACGATGGTTGTTAATTCTTCTTGAGTTTGACTTCACCGTTGCTGTGAGGCCTGGGAGGAAACATGTCATGGCGGATCATTTATCTCGTATCCCTAATGGAGAAGCTCCTACGGGGGTTGATGATGAATTGCCTGATACTCCTTTGTTCATTGTTGAGACAATGCCTGAATGGAGTGAAAAGATTGTTAACTTCTTAGTTAATGGTTTTCCACCCAAAGAACTGCGAAAAGATATAGCTCGAAAATTAATCAAGGAATGCGAACCCTATTGCTTACTGGTTGGAACTCTCTATAAGAGAGGAAAAGATGATGTTCTTCGACGCTATGCCCGCGAGGATGAGTATTTATATATTCTACAAGAGGCACACATGGGCGTAGCTGGTGGTCACTTTTCAGGAAACTTGACTGCCCGAAAGATCTTACAGTCAGGCTATTGGTGGCCCACTCTGTTTAAGATGCATCACTTTTTGCAAAGGGATGTGATGAATGCCAACGCTTCAACAAGCCACAAAGAAGGGATAGGATGCCTCTACATCCCATCAAGGTAACCCAACCATTTGAAAAGTGGGGCTTAGACTTTGTAGAACCGATTAGTCCGACTGCACGTAACACGCAATCACGATATATCATTGTGGCTACCGACTATGTAACCAAATGGGCTGAAGCAAAAGAAACACGAAAGGCGGATGCAGAAACAACAGCTAAGTTCCTCTTTGAAAAACTTATCACACATTTTGGATGCCCCTTTGAACTTGTGAGTGACAATGGAACTCATTTTATAAATGAAGTAATAAAAGAACTCACATCAAACTTCATGATATCTCACCACAAGTCTACACCCTATTATCCCCAAGCAAATGGCCAAGCTGAGAGTACCAACAAAACTCTCATCTCCATTTTGACAAAGACAATTGAGGCTCATCGCACTAATTGGGACCTAAAGCTTACATCAGCTTTATGGGCTTATCGTACTGCGTATAAAGTTGCTATTAATTGCACACCGTTTAAGATGGTGTATGGCCAAGAAGCAGTTCTGCCATGGGAGTTTGTCATTCCTAGTCTTCGAGTAGCTTCTCAAGAAGGTTGGGATGGTAACCCCTTAGTGGAGCGATTATATATCCTGGAAAGGCTAGATGAAGAGAGGCAATTAGCTGTGCGAAATGCTCTAGTGGAGAAGGATAGGGGAAAGAAGTGGTTTGATAGCCATTTAAAGGATAAAGACATCAAGGTTGGTGATAAAGTTCTTATGTGCGGGGTACGTAATGAAAAGAAGAAATTGAAATACGCTGGTAAGGGGCCATATCGAGTGTGTGAAATTACCCCGCAAGGTACCATTCGTGTGGAGACTCTAGATGGAGTTGAAACCATTGGATTCCTTAATGGGAGTAAATTCAAAAGATATTATGATCCTCTAAGCCAGGAAGAGTTGCAAGCCATCCATCAAAAGAAGGCTGCCAAGGAACAAGCAGAGCTTTAAAAAATCCAAGCAAGAGTTGAGGCTCGAGAACGACAACAACGTCTTAGACGCCAACGAGAGGCTAATCTGGGAATCACGCAAGCATTTTTTGAGGACATAGATGACGACTCATTAGAATCTGAGCCACCCCTACAATACCCAATTGAGCTAAATAGCCCCTATGGGAAAGTACTATACAATGCCTTATTAGATACGGGAGCTAAACACAATTTGTTATCCTATGGAGTTTGGTGTCAATTAGGGAAACCGACCCTATCCCCGAGTACGATGCAAGTCAAGGACATTAATAAAAAGAAAACTGCTATTCTTGGAGTCCTTCAAACCCTGTTGTCTATGACAATGGAAGCATAGTGCAGAGGTTTCTAGTCATGCCCGCAGGAGCTATGGAAGGCAATGTAAACCTGGGACGCAAGTGGATGTTGGCAACCAAATGCACTATTGATTGGGATACTGGTAGTGTCACGACGCGACCACCGACTCTTACCTCTATCATTCAAGCAAAGTCACCTACGTTGCAAACTCTAGCAAAGTTGAAGGATAGCCAACATTCACAAGCCAAGGTGGTTAACTCGTCTTTGCCGGCTACCCATGAATCTAGCACTTCAACACTTGTAGTTGCAGCAAGCAGTAATATTGCAAGTACTCAACCTGCATGACCTAAGAGTACATATCAATGGGTCCCCAAGGCCTTACTTCCAACTACCTCAACCCTCCCATCCATTCCAAGAAAAAATTTCTCGGGAAAACCAAGAGCGCGCCCTAGGAGAGTCAAGACCAAATCACGATGGATTCCAAAACAACTATTAGAAGCCCAAGGCTACTATGATGGAAATGAGCAAATTTGGGTACCTAAACGTAAAATGTGTCCTTCCCTATAGACAACAAACCCATATGAGTCAAACAGTGTAACGCTAAAGCCAATGGCAGACCGTGGGAAGGGAAAGATCACAGAATGCTACACACCTAGTCCAGAGCTAGTTTGGGCTCCAAGGCAAAACCAATTTATTCCACCTAGCTCAGGAAGGGGGGAGTTCCATGAAGCTTCTAGCTTCTCATGTAATACATCCATAGAGGTAAAAGCTTCTACACAGCCTCCATCTATAGTAGTGGACCTCCATGAAGCTACAAAAGAATCCACACCTCCCAGTGTTCAAGAATCGCCTGATGAACCACTTCAAGTTCGATCCTGGGAGAGTACCTTACGACCCTTGCAACTTGACAAGGCACCTAGGGTAATAGAAAACTACTGGTAAAAATCATCACCTATTACCAACTGGAACAATTGGTTTCAAAGGGTGACGACATCATTTCAAACGGTATGATCTACCCAAGGAAGGGGGGAGTGTTTGTGGACATTCATTATTCACTTGCTTCCCTCTCAACCTTTCTCCCTGACCTCTTAATCTCCAATCTTAGGGAATGTATATATAAAGCCTTATACTTACAAAAACAAGATAAAAAAGTATTAGAGCAAGAGCCATGACACAAATCATAAAACAAATTATGCACAAGAACACGACCCTTGTAATATTTGCACTCTAACCATCATCTATTTGCGTGTACAGATATGGCTAGTACGCTAGAGTCATCCACTCCTGCCTTGGGTGAGAGGTACCCTCGTTACTTTTCACAAATATTTCACATGGTCTTTCCAGTGCTTGCATGTGAATGGGATTTGATAGGTACGCTAGCATGTGAGCGGAATTTTGAGGAGTTAGAATGGCTGATACGTCTCTTGACCACGTCTGATCCATACTTAGTAGAGAGCGTTTCTCCCATTGCACAAGCCTACCCTTTTGACCAAGATGACTATAGGCGTCTAGTGACCTTCTTAGTAAACATGGGCACCTATGATGAAGAAGAAAATTTACATGACTACACGGATGGCACATATGGTCTCATGGATGATGACTTTGTTTATCTCGACGACGAGGATAGGGGTTTAGCCTTAGGGTTTCCCCCCAACCTCTACAATATCCTATTCCCTTGACTCTCTAGGGGGAGTGCAAATAATTAGGTTAGAATTCCTTATGTTTTTTGTTGTGTTCAATAAGTGTTGGTACCTTTTCCCACTAATGTGCCTCCTGGAGGTATTCCTTTTGTTTCCGAGTGTGTACAGGAGCGTGTTGCTATTGGTAGGATTTGGACCTTCATGGAATCTTTATCTCAACTCACTCTTCAAATCAAACGCGACCATCGACACAAACAGGTGTTTCTTGTCCATTAGCATTGCCCCTTATCTTTTTTGCATCTATGATTGTCTGCTTTAATTGTGATTGGTAGCCTAATATCCAGCACATTTGCTTAGTAACGAACATTTAATTCAATGTAATTTTTTGTCATAATCACTTGTCTAGGTTTAAAACTCAAGCAGTCCGACTAAGCTAAAATTGACCAAGTTAGGTGTTAGAGATCTCCTCTTAATACCATGGGGAATGCCTTCCTAATAATCAATGGTTACTTAGGTTCTTAATCCGATTTAGGCAGCATTGTGTGAAATGTACTAGGGCTTTTTAGTGGGCTTGACCCTATTGACCTTTAGCTTAAGTATTATAAAGGGAGTTTACTAGTGTGATGAGCCTGGGGAGGTGTACCAGTGTTATATGACCCCCCAAAGTTACAAAATTAAAATGCTGAAAATGAACAAACAAAAAATCAAAGTGCCACACTGTAAAATCTTAAGCTGGAAGAGAAATCTCAGCTTGATTTGGTACTTCACTCACATGTATTGCCTATGGTACTAGAGCCCTAGAGGTTCCCAGTATGGGCGCTTTTACTTGAAAAGCAAAAAACCCAAGGCATACAAAATAAGCACACACATCAAAATTGAATCACTGTGAAAAGACTTTGGGGGGTCAAAGAAAAAGTAATCAGTCAAGCGATGATTTCATGAGAAATTACTTTTATGGTAGCTTAACTACAAGGTCTTCTAGATATAGCCTCTAGTCAGCCCTCGAACATGAATACTTGGCTCTCGCGAATAAACAACTTAATTGACCACAGATAATTAAGAAGCTTACCCATGGTATTAATATTTGATCTCTAGTGCCTTTCGACCGTCAAATTAGCGACCCCAGACTTGTTTAAATTTTTACCTTTACATATGTTTATGCATTTGATTACATTGCAATTTAATGTTCATTGCTGACAAATTGTTTGAAATTCTTTTACCAATCAATTTGTCTACCTAAAACTGCATATGCTTTTTACTCACTTATGAGAATGCAATTACTGTGCCAATGTTGTTTGATTTTGCAGTGACTGCAGAAGGCTAAGGACATTCATCTCAAATGCTCTTCCACCTCGACGAACGAGCTTCAACTCAAATAGCTTCCGAGGATGGAATCTACATCAGGAAGGGGGGCATGTTAACCCTCACGGCTCACGGACACCCCATCACCTACGACGGACGTGTATTATGTATTTGGTAGAGTCAGGTATCGGGCTTGTCGGACCAATAGGAAAAGGGTAAGAGTGATCGCCGATGAGAGGCGCACTCTAACTGGGACATTCAAGGGATTAGTTGGCTAAGCATGGGCGCCCAAGTGTGAATGGGGTGTGCTCGTATAAAAGCCAACTAAACCTAAAATTCACTCATTCTCTCATTTGTGCAATAGAAGAGTGCTCTTGCTCCATCTCCATCTCCATCTTCTTCTTCACCTCCTCGTGTGTGTGTGTGTGTGTGTGTGTGAGAGAGAGAGAGAGAGGGAGAGTGTGTGTGCGATCGAGCATTACGAAGGCACGACGGCGGTTGAGCGCGGCACGAGTGCAGCTTCTTCTTCATCGCAGCGAGGAATCCTCCACGGCAAGAGCATAGAGCGGTGAGTGACACACCATTGCCCTCTTTTGAGCTTGCTAGATTAGTCTTGTTGTGTGCTTGGAGCCATTTGTGGCTCGCACACGGTGTATCGGCAAGTCCTTTGCTTCGACAGTGCGGCAAGGAGCGCACGACCCACTCTCTCTCTCTCTCTCTCTCTCTCTCTCTCTCTCTCTCTCTCTCTCTCTCTCTCTCTCTCTCTCTCTCTCACACACACACACACACACACACACACACACACACACACACACACATACAAAAGACCTTGTATTAGATTCACTATAATGTAACTCTCTACCTTTAGGGGACATTAGTATAACATTTCATTTCATTTCTCTCTCACAAAAATCATAATCACAAACATTACAAAATGTAGTGCTTGGCACTACCTTGGTCAACATGTATGCCAAATGTGATGTACAACAAAAAGTGCTCGAGGAGTTGCCTCTCTTGTACATCATCTTTGTTAGAGTTTTGCAATCTCAAGTGATCTGCCCAATGTGAACCCATTATTTATTTTGTCCTTTAGGTATTTATTTTACTTATTTGTCAAAGTTTGGGTAGTATTTACTGAGGTTTCTATATAAGCAACCCCTTGCCTCCATTGTATACACATTCAAATATTCATTGCCAAGGTTGATTCATTTAAGAGTCTCTCTCTCTCTCTCTCTCTCTCTCTCTCTCTCTCTCTCTCTCTCTCTTTCTCTCTCTCTCTCTCTGCTTCCACATCGTCGACTTTGACATGGTCTCAGAGCCGTTGGCACGACCAAAGTTGGTCGATGCTGAAAGGTGTGCTATGCAGAGCCCGAGGTTTTGACAGTGCATGCTAAAGGGCTAAAGCAGGTACAAGGGACCTACATAGGTAAGGTGCAGCTAAAGTGTGAAAACAAAGTGCTTGATTTTGGCATATTCCAAGCTACGTGGTTGTTAATACATCAAATCTCTACAAAAATTCAAACCTCATCTAGACTTAATAAGTTGCATGTGTGCAAGCAAGCAATGTTCAATGCTAAAGAGTTGTTAAAAAAATGCAACAGAGAGTTTGGAGTTGAGATAGCCTTCTTCTTTTCAATGAAATAAACCCAAACTCGGAATTATGCTACCTATTGTGTAGTTGCAAAGACAATTGGACATTGGTTGAGTTGGTTTCACACTTGTCAATGAGAAAGTAGCTTCCCCAAGTGCCTACAAATCTTATCATCATTTTTCTACTTGTAGAAATCTTACATTATGTCTATGCTTCAAAATGCATACTTTGGTGGCCACATTAGAGAAGGCTTGTTTTGGCACTCACCCAAGAGAGCCCAATCCACCCCTAATCATGGTGACATACCATGCAATAAGTGATTCTTTTGGCATCCGTGCATGAGTGCCTCCAAATGACTAAAAACTTGAATTTAACCGGTCACTTGCTACAAAAGCACACAGGGTTTGAAGTTGTGATTGCCTTCCTCTTCAAGGTTGAATAATGCCAAACTTGCTCCATTATGCTACCTACCCAATAGGTACAAAAAAGCTTGAATAGGGGCTATCATAAAATCTAATATCTCACCAACCCAAATGATTTTCTCATATTAAAATGGTCACTTAATGTGGCATAATAAACAGGAACAAGGGTTAGAATATAGACATGTGCTTACGAATCTATCTCAAAATGAGGCCAATGGTAAAGGGGTCCAAATGAGAGATGGTTTGTCAAAGAGCAAGGCTAACTAATGGAGATTAAAAGACCTTAGGGTTACCTTCATTAAACACCTCCAATGGTTAGTGTTAAAATTCCTTTGACCTTAGGCAAGATAGGGATGAGCTTGAGGTGGGAACCCGACCCAAGCTTCAGGTGCTTGCCGAGCTTGATGACTAAAGTGCTTGAGGTGCTTGTCGTGCTTGATGACTAAGGTTCTTGAGGTGCTTGTCATGCTTGATGAGGAAGGTGCTTGAGAAGCTTCCCATGCATAGGGGGTAAGGTGCTTGAGTCAAAAAGATACCCTACAAAGGAGGAGGAAAGCCCCAAAGTTAGGGGAATCTTTGACTTAACCTCCCACTCACCCAAAGGGCACCCCCTTTCTCAAGGAGCACATGGGACACATGTCAGACTCTCCCTATGCTTAGCCACATGGTGTGCTTGAATCATATTGGTTGGACTAAAGAGAGATCCAATGAGCTTCCAATTCAATTCAACAAATATCTAGATATTTTCAGGCTCTCTCTCTCTCTCAAAGGGGTAAGGAGGGCACTTGTTCAAAGACTACCCATGTGCTTGAAATGCACTGTGCATGTGATTGGCTAGGCGAGAGGGGTCCAATAAGCTTCAAGATTAAGCAAAAAGGGAGGCTCGCCCAAAGCAAGCAAGGGGTATGCTTGGGGGGTATACACCTCTCATACACTCATTTTTTTCAAATATTCTCACTTTGTGAAAGTAGAGGAACTCCATCTCCTTCTCAAAGCTTGTTGAGAAGTGAGAGCCTACACCAACACTCTTGGCTATGGAATGCAAATTCAACCAAGATCCATGCTTCAATGCTTAAGCTTTGCCATCTTCTCCACTTTCATTGCTATGTTATGTATTCTATCAAGAAGAGTGATGATAAGTGAGGAACTATTTTTTTCTCCTATGAAATGTTTCTTCTTCCTCTTCCCTACCCTCATTCCCCACTAGCTCTCTCCACCTTCGAAGGTGTTTGAGGCCTTGAAACTAAGGCTTGGGATATTTAATGCTTTCTACCAATTTTATGTTATACTCATGATGCATGGAGCTTTCCATCTTCATTGCATCACCTAGGTCACAAAGATTGTATTGTATCAAGTCTCTCTTGATGGGAGAAACTTTAATAAAAATGCCTATTGGAGGGGGGACCGGCTCCGCATAAATCTGGTCCTCAACTGTTGTCATGTTCTCTAAACTCTCTCTCTCTTGAAAAAGTATTGTTCATGCCATGTTAACTAAATACCATGTTTATGTTGCTACCATCAATTAAGTTCACCTGCTATGCTTACAAAGTAATTTCACAAAAGTGCTCTATCTAATTTCCTAATTCTGCTACTCTCAAAGTTCATAGGCCATTTCCATTACACTAGTATCAGACCATTTGGATTCTCTTTTCTTGCTTAGGAAGAGTGATCCTTAAGTAGCCTATTATTGGTTGATTTTGTTAATTGTATTAGGGTAAGTGGGATTGGGATCTATTATCGGTTTTGTTAAGCCCACTATGTGGGATATGGTACACACCTCGAGATCCATGGTCTTAATAATGGGGTCTTTTTAGACTTGCCTACGGCACTACCATTATTGAGCCATAAGAAGTCCGAAAGGAGCTATCCCTCAACAACTCTCCTATGTTAGACCCACTCCACTACTCTCTATAATTAACCAATTCGAGCCGTGGGTGTAGATGCTTAAGTACTGATTTTCAAAGGCTAAGAGGAGTGGCAACTAAGGTTTTGAATTGCCAAAGAATACACTAAGTAAACACACAAATTTTGTTAACATGGCTAACAATAATCAAGAGAGTAGAATGAACATTGATAGCTTTGATTTTGCACATGAAGGTGCTAATGATGATGCCCCCATGTTTGTTAGCTATCGCGTTACTAGGTTGCAACAAGCTATGGGCAACCCCGCTTTGCAAGCCAAAGTTGCTCAACAACTTCGTGATTATGGAATTTCCTTTCCTCTCCAAGAAGAGAGAGAGCTTAGGAGGCCTCTTGATGAGACCCCCAAAACAAGACTCTCTCCCATACAAGAGGAGGAATCCAAAGAACAAGAAAGTAATGAATCCCTAAGTTCCTCCAAAGATGTGGATCCACAAAGACGGTGGATTAGACGATTGCCAACTCCTCCCAAGAGGAAACAGTCAACCCATAGTCCTTCTCCTCGTCACTCCAAAAGGGAAGAGAGGAAACAAAGGAAGAAAAGGACAAGAAAGAGGTCACCCTCTTCTCCTTCTTCTTCACCTTCCTCCTCTTCCAAAGAAAGCTATGGCTATTCTCCTAGAGAATACAAGAGGGGTGGACAGGTGCTACCAACAAAGTATTGGCTTTCATCCAACAATTTGATGTGGCCTTTGGAGACGAGGGCTTCACGAAGTCCTCCAAGCTATGCCATATAGCTATGCACTTCCAAAAATCGGCTCGTCAATGGTGGGCTAGCCTTCATGGCAACGGCAAAGCCCCAAAGACATGGAAAACTCTACGAGTTTCCATCATGAAGCAATTCCTTGCAAGCGATGCAAAGGACAAAGTGCTCACCGAATGGTGAAGTTTGAAACTTCTCTCTCATGAGTCTATCCACAAATATGTGGATAAGTTTTGGGATTTACATCTTAAGGCTATTGTCTTTCAAAAGATAGACTTTGCCGAGCAAAAGCAACAGTTTTGTGCGGGATTACCCAAAGAGATGGCCGAGTATGTCAACTCTCAATGGCCTGGTTCTATCACGGAAGTAATCCACCACACCATGGTTGCTTCACTCATCAATTTCCAACAAGGGGCTAGATGGAATGTCAAGCCCCATGTAAAATAAAGATAAAAGTGATGCCAAGGGGAAAATCAATGCCCAAAATTCTTCCCAAGGCCATTCCAACAACAATCTGTCTAAGGAGAAGGGAGTTTACAAAGGAAAAAATAAACTCTCACTTGAAGAGATTCACCTAAAGAGCTTGAAGCATTTTGCAAGGACCACAAATGTGGGGATCAAGGACATGGCTATCGTTCCCCTATTGTTATTGCCCCAAGAAAAATGTTCGCAATGAGACTCCTAGAGCTTCCACCATCGAAGCTCTAAAAGAGGATACTCATTGAAAAGGTTCACCTCTCTCCTATGCTTGGGGAAAGGTAAGGGAGCTTGATGCCTTCATCTTGTTTGACCCTAGCTCTACTCACAAGTTCATATCAACGGAGTTGGCCACCAAGTTGGGCATTCAAACTTTCAAGATTGGAGATGATGTAACGGGCGACACCACTTTCAAGGGACAGCAAGCCTCCATTATTCCCTTGATTGGGAAGTTGAGGCTTCATGTCCAAAGATATGTTGACAGAGAAAACTTCTTTATCTCTCCTCTCCAACATGAGGATGCTATCCTAGGGTCACCATGGTTCAACCGCATGGCTTCCAACACGAAGTTTCCTGAAAGGAGAATCTATTTCACCTACAGGGAAAAGAATATGTATATAGATGCTAGTGAGTCTGGTCATACTATACCACTTGTAAATCCTCTTGCTCTTGACAAATCAATGAAGAGCTCAGTTTCTGCGTACATGTTTTTTGTCAAAGAGTCCGTAAAAGGTCCTAATGTTTCATCAAATGTAAATGGTAAGAATCAAGAAGAGTTAGACTTGTCTAATTTTCTAAAAGGATTCTAAGATGTGTTCATCGATGATATCCCTATGGACTTACCTCCAAAATGAGGGGATGATGATCATCGAATTGAGCTCAAACCAGGAAGCTCGCCGCCTAACAAGCCTACTTATCAAGTTTCCCAAGCTCAACAAGAGGAGATTATGAGGCAAGTACAAGAATTGGTAGACAAAGTGATCGTGAGGCCTAGCTCCTCTCCCTTTTGTTCTCCAGTCCTTTTAGTACAAAAGAAATATGGTACATATCGCATGTGTGTGGACTATCACGCACTAAACCATACCACTATCAAAAATAGATTTCCCGTACCTCGGGTAGAAGGTCTGTCTGATAAGCTACGAGACTCTACCTACTTCAATAGGATTGACCTTAAAAGTGGCTACCATCAAATTAGGATAGCGAATGGATATCCTAAAGACCGTGTTTTGTACAGCGTTCGGCCTTTATGAATATCTAGTCATGCCTTTTGGCTTCACTAATGCACCAACCACGTTCAATCGATTAATGGAGAAACATTTTAGACCCTATCGCAAATTCACTAGAGTGTTCTTTGATGATATCATCATCTAATCCAAGTCCTTGGAGGAGCACAAGCAACATCTCCAAGAGATATTTCAAGCATTGAGGGAGAACAAGCTTTTTCTCAATCAAAAGAAAAGTGAATTTTTTCTTCAAGAGATTCAATACTTAGGTCATATTATCTCTCAAAATGGTATCTATATGGATCCATCAAAGTTGAAGGTAATAAAAGCACGGCCTAATCCAAGGAATGTACGTAGCTAAGAACTTTATTGGTATGTGTGCATACTATAGACGCTTCATAGCAAAATTCTCTTAAATAGCAGGACGATTACATGACTTAACAAAGAAGAACGTTAAGTATTCTGGACTGCTAAGGAGCAAAATGCTTTTGACAAGTCAAAGAGAAGCTTACCTACCAACCAGTCCTAATGCTTCCACATCTTTCAAAGCCATTTTAGGTCCAATGTGATGCTTGTGTTGATTGCCTTGGAGCAGTCTTGCTTCAAGAAGGGCATGCCATAGCATATGAGAGCCAAAGGCTCAATACGGATGAACGGGCCTTGGGCATTTATGAGAAAGAGCTTTTAGTTGTTCTACATGCCCTAGACACATGAAAACACTATTTATTGGGGACTCCATTTATTTTGCGAACTGGCCACCAAAGTCTCAAGTACTTCATGATGCAAACCAAGCTTTCCGACAAACAAATGAGGTGGGCAAATTTTCTTTCGCAATTTTATTTTCATATTGCTCACATTGCTAGTAAGCACAATCAAGTGGCCGATGCACTTTCACGACAACCAAAAGTTAATGTTGTGTCTATAGCAACTCACAATGATCTATCTTCTATGATATATGAGTATACTACTGACCTTGACGTTAAAGACATAATGTCAGTCTTTGCTTTGGGGAAGAAAGAGGAACCATTCACCTTGCAGGATGGTTATCTTCTCCATGGCAATAGGCTATGTGTTACCCATTCCCTTCGTGAGAAAGTCATGTATGAATCCCATGCTCCTTCTTATGCGGGGAGATAGGGGCATTTAACCTACTCTTCAAGGAGTAGAGACGTACTTTTATTGGCCTACCATGAAAGTGGATATACAAGAATATGTTTCAAAATGTGTGGTATGCCAAAAGACCAAGTATGATAGAGGGAAGCAACCTGGATTACTCCAACCATTACCAATCCCTAATTCACCATGGGAGAGTATATCCATGGATTTTGTCTTTGGATTACCCAAGTCTATCCATGGGAATGCGGGAATATGAACAATAGTTGACAGGTTAAGAAGGCAAAGCACACTTTATTCCTGTCAAAAAGACGATTAAGGCACATCAAATAGCAACTCTCTTCATATCCTAGATTTTCAAACACCATGGATTGCCAACATCCATCATGTCAGATAGAGATCCTAGAATGACCAGTAATTTTTGAAAAGGCCTCTTTGAAAATTTAGGTACAAGGTTGAATTTCTCTTCGGCCTATCACCCACAAACGGATGGCCAAAGTGAAATAGCCAATCTTACGATTCTTGATCTACTAAAGACCTATGTTATAGAAGTAGATCAATGCTCACAATGGAAAAAGTACTTACCTCTTGTAGAGTATGCGTACAATAATACTGTCTATACTTCTACGAAAAAAGCACCTTTTGAAATCATAGAGGGAAGACCTAAAAGTGCCTTGCTACTTAAAGTACATGGGAAGATCTTCAGTGCCGATGATTATAGCCATGACTTGGAATAATTTTTTCAAAAGATTAAGGAGACTATATACATCTCTCAACAAAGGCAAAAAGCTGTTGCTGATAAGCACAGAAGGACCTTAACATTCAAAGAAACTAATTGGGTCTTACTTAAGTTTCACATGGCTCAATTGAGACAAATGACGGGCAAAAATCCTACGGGCCATCAAAAGTATTATGCTAAACTAGCAAAAAGATACTATGGCCCTTATCAAATTTTGAATCCAATCAATGAGGTGGCTTATCAAATCAAGTTGCCCAACCATTGGCTCATACACAATGCTTTTAATGTGGGCCTATTTAAGCCCTATAAAGGAGAGCCACCAAGTAAACCAATTATTAAAGGCCCTCCCGAAATCGAAGACCAAGAAGAGGTGCTACAATCCAAAGCTATCCTTCGGCATGAAGACAAGGTACTATGACATGGTAAGATTATCCGACGGTATCTTATTAAGTTCAAAAATTATCCTTTTGAAGATGCTAGATGGATGCAAGGAATCTAGCTTAAGGATAGTATGAACCTTGTCAATGCTTACAATGCTACGTTAGAGTAAGAAAATGTACATATTTCTTTTAAATGATCGATGTTTTTGTCTTATAAGGTCAATTATTTTTTTATTGTGCACAAATTTACGTAGTATGCATACTGAGAATCATCCTTGTGATGATGACGTCTCTCAAACACCAAGTAGAATTTGTCACTCTATTTGGGAGAATGAAATGGACTAAAGAGAAGACATGCTTGCGGCAGCTATGTCTCCCAAGCACCAAATGGATTAGTCATCCATCTTGGAATGATGTCGTAGGGTAAAAAGGGATCCTCTACCCGCTAATGACTAAGACTTTATCTCTTCTACCTCATAGTCGAGGACGACTATGATTTCAAGAGAGAGATAATGTCATAAAATCTAATATCTAATCAACCCAAATGATTTTCTCATATTAAACTAATCATTTAATGTGGGATAATAAACGGGAACAAGGGTTAGAATATAGACATGTGCTTACGGATCTATCTCAACATGAGGCCAATGGTAAAGGGGTCCAAATGAGAGATGGTCTGTCAAAGAGCAAGGTTAACTAATGGAGCTTAAAAGACCTTAGGGTTAGCTTCATTAAAGACCTCTAATGGTTAGTGCTAAAAGTCATTTGACCTTAGGCAAGCTAGGGCTGAGCTTGAGGTGGGAACCCGTCCTAAGCTTGAGGTACTTGTCGTGCTTGATGACTAAGGTGCTTGAGGTGCTTGTCGTGCTTGATGAGTAAGGTGCTTGAGGTGCTTGCCATGCTTGATGAGGAAGGTGCTTGAGAAGCTTCCCATGCATGAGGGGTAAGGTTCTTGAGTCAAAAAGAGACCATACAAAGGAGGAGGAAAGCCCCAAAGTTAGGGGAATCTTTGACTTAACCTCCCACTCACCCAAAGGGCACCCCTTTCTCAAGGGGCACATGGGACACATGTCAGACTCTCCCTATGCTTAGCCACATGGTGTGCTTGAATCCTATTGGTTGGGCTAAAGAGGGGTACAATGAGCTTCCAATTCCAATTCAACAAATATCTAGATATTTTCAAGCTCTCTCTCTCTCTCTCTCAAAGGGGTAAGGAGGGCACTTGTTCAAAGACTACCCATGTTCAAAGACTACCCATGTGCTTGAAATGCACGGTGCATGTGATTGGCTAGGCGAGAGGGGTCCAATAAGCTTCAAGCTTAAGCAAAAAGGGAGGCTCGCCCAAAGCAAGCAAGGGGTATGCTTGGGGGGTATACACCTCTCACACACTCATTTTTTTCAAATATTCTCACTCGGTGAAAGTAAAGGAACTCCATCTCCTTCTCAAAGCATGTTGATAAATGAGAGCCTACACCAACACTCTTGGCTATGGAATGCAAATCCAACCAAAAGCCATGCTTCAATGCTTAAGCTTGCCATCTCCTCCACCTTCATTACTATGCTATTATGTATACTAGCAAGAAGAGTGATGATAAGTGAGGAAGTATTTTTTTCTCCTATGGAATGTTTTTTATTCCTCTTCCCTACCCTCATTTCCTGCTAGCTCTCTCCACCTTCGAAGGTGTTTCAGGCCTTGAGACTGAGGCTTGGGATAGTTAATGCTTTCTACAAATTTTATGTTATACTCATGATGCATGGAGCTTTCCATCTTCATTGCATCACCTAGGTCACAAAGATTGTATTGTATCAAGTCTCTCTTGATGGGAGAAACTTTAATACAAATGCCTATTGGAGGGGGGACCGGCTCCGCATAAATCCAGTCCTCAACTGTTGTCATGTTCTCTAAACTCTCTCTCTTGCAAAAGTATTGTTCATGCCAAGTTAACTTACCATGTTTATGTTTCTACCATCAATTAAGTTCAACCGCTATGCTCACAAATTAATCTCACAAAAGTGCTTTATCTAATTTCCTAATTCCAATACTCTCAAAGTTCATAGGCCATTTCCATTATTACAGGGGCTCATTTAAAAAACATCCCATACATGTAACATTCCTTAAAATGGCCAATAGATTTGTGCCTCTTCTCTTGTTGGACATATCTTAATTGTTGCACTTGAAGGGACAACATCCTCACACAGAGTAAGCTCATCAAAAACTTCTTGTATTTCGTGAATATCAATAGCTCTAATCATACCTTGTTACATGCCAAATAGATAAACTATGAAATGACTATTGGCAAGGCAAACTACTTCAAGATTCATGCTCCACTGAGCACTTATGGGCATGTAGCACAAACAATAAAAAGTCATCGTGACTCATGGCAACAAATGCCCTATTATCACCAAGCTTTTCTACACCACACTTTCTTGCATCAAAGGAAGGCATTCACAAATAGGAAAATATATAGAAGCACATAGCCGTGTCCTATAAGGGTCCTGTGGCCATTTTTGCATTTATCTAATCACCTACCATTGTTTGCAATCGTGTTTTCAATCATCAACCATTGCTACTTGTGAGCATCTCAATGCTCTCACAGATACACAGGTAGCATGTGTTCATCTGTGTGCGTATGTCGCACGTGTCGATGCAAGGAACTTGCCGATACACCGTGTGCAAATAAACAAATTGATTGGTAACAAAATTTTAAACAACTTGTCAGCAATAAACATTAAATTGCAATATAATCAAATGCATAAATAGATGTAAAGGTAAAAAACTAAACAAGTCCGGGGTCGCTAATTTAACGGTCGAAAGGCACTAGAGATCGACTATTAATACCATGGGTAAGCTTCTTAATTTTCTCTGGTCAATGAAGTTGTTTAATCGCGAGAGCCAAGTATTTCATGCTCGAGGGCTGACTAGAGGCTATACCTAGAAGACTTTGTAGTTAAGCTACGATAAAAGGAATTTCTCATGAAATCATCGCCTGACTGATTACCTTTTCTTTGACCCCCCAAAGTCTTTTCACAATGATTCAATTTTGATGTGTGTGCTTATTTTGTATGCCTTGGGTTTTTTGCTTTTCAAGGAAAAGCGCCCACAATGGGAACCTCTAGGGCTCTAGTACCATAGGCGATACATGTGAGTGAAGTACCCAATCAAGCTGAGATTTCTCTTCCAGCTTAAGATTTTACATTGTGGCACTTTGATTTTTTGTTTGTTCATTTTCAGCATTTAATTTTGTAACTTTGGGGGGTCATATAACACTGATACACCTCCCCAGGCTCATCACACAAGTAAACTCCCTTTATAATACTTAAGCTAGAGGTCAATAGGGTCAAACCCACTAGAAATCCCTAGTACATTTCACACAATGCTGCCTGAATCGGATTAAGAACCTAAGTAACCATTGATTATTAGGAAGGCATTTCCCATGGTATTAAGAGAAGATCTCTAACACCTAACTTGGTCAAACTAGCTTAGTCGGACTGCTTGATTTTTAAATCTAGATAAGTGATTATGACAAAAAATTCATTGAATTTAATGTTTGGTACTAAGGAAATGCACTGAATATTATGCTACCAATCACAATCAAAGCAGACAAACATGGATGCAAAAAGATAAGGGGCAATGCTAATGGAAAAGAAACACCTGTTTGTGTCGATGGTCGTGCTTGATTTGAAGTCTGAATGAGAGAAAGATTGCATGAAGGTCCAAATCCTAACAACAGCAACACGTTCTTGTCCACACTAAGAAACACAAAGAATACCTCTAGGAGGCACATCAGTGGGAAAAGGTACCAACACTTATTGAACACAACAAAAATAAAACATAAGGAACCCTAACCTAATTATTTGCACTCCCCCTAGAGAGTCAAGGGAATAGGATATTGTAGAGATTGGGGGGAAACCCTAAGGCTAAACCCCTATCCTCGCTGTCAAGATAAACAAAGTCATCATCCATGCGACCATATGTGCCATCCGTGTAGTCATGTAAATCTTCTTCTTCATCATAGGTACCCATGTTCACTAAGAAGGTCACTAGACGCGTATAATCATCTTGGTCAAAAGGATAGGCTTGTGCAATGGGAGAAACGCTCTCTATTAAGTATGGATCAGTCGTGGTCAAGAGACGTATCAGCCACTCTAACTCCTCAAAAGTCCTCTCACTTGCTAGCGTACCTATCAAATCCCATTCACATGCAAGCACCGGAAAGACCATGTGAAACATTTGTGAAAAGCAACGAGGGTACCTCTCACCCAAGGCAGGAGTGGATGACTCTAGCGTACTAGCCATATCTGTACACGCAAATCCATGATGGTTAGAGTGCAAATATTACAAGGGTCGTGTTCTTCTGCATAATGTGTTTTTATGATTTTGTGTTATGGCTCTTGCTCTTTTACTTTTTTATCTTGTTTTTGTGAGTATAAGGCTTTATATATACATTCCCTAAGATTGGAGATTAAGAGGTCAGGGAGAAAGGTTGAGAGGGAAGCAAGTGAATGATGGATGTCAACAAACACTCCCCCCTTCCTTGGGTAGATCATACAGTTTGAAATGATGTCGTCACCCTTTGAAACCAGTTGTTCCAAGTTGTTATAGGTGAAGGCTTTAACCAATAGTTTTCGACCTCTCTATGCGTTTCATCTAGTTGCAAGGGTGGTAAGGTACTCTCCCATGATTTTATTTGCAACATCGTTGTAGGTGGTGAACTTACAACGGGAGGTGTGCACTCTTTCTTGCTTGGTGTCGAAGCTTCTATTTCCGTATAGGAACTACATGAAGATCAAGAAGCTTCATTTGCTTTCCCTGTTCCTGAGCTAGGTGGAACAAATCTTTCTTTCTTTGGTACCCAAACTAGCTCTGGAGCGGGTGTGTCGCATTCTGTTATTTTTTCCTTTCCACGATCTTCAATTTGTTTTGGAGCCACAGGATATAGCTCACATGGGCCCGGCGATAAGTAAGAGCACAATTTACGTTTTGGCACCCACATTTGATCATTTCCTTCATAGTAGCCTTGGGCTTCCAATAGTTTTTTAGGAATCCAACGCAACATTTCTTTACATTTCTTGGGGAGAATGGGACGTCTCTTACTAGGCTCCTGTCTTTTAGCATTGGCTATGGTTGCTAAAGAAGATTTAGGGACCCACTTGTATGTTTTCTTTGTTATATTGGGATGGGTCTTGTGTGTCTCAAGCTTTATTTCAGCTACATGAGTTGAAGCTCTAGAGACTTGGGCTATGGGGACATATGGTTCAACCTCTTGGACATGCAATGTTTTGGGTTTTATTTCCTTAAGAGGCAATATCTCAGGGACTATGGCGTGTGTGGCAGGGCTAAGAGTTGGTTTCTGTGTTGTGACACCCCCTGTCCCCCAATCAATAGTGTATTTGGTGGCTATCATCCACGTGCGTCCTATGTTTATGTTACCCTCCATAGTTCCAACAGGCATGACCAAAAAGTCTTGAGCTACAACCCCATTGTCATAACTTACAGAAGTGTATCAAATTCCAAAAACTGCAGTTTTTTTCTTGTTGACGCCCTTGACTTGGATAATACTCTCAGATAGAGGTGGCTTCCCTAACTGACACCACACCCCATATGATAGCAGATTATATTTAGCACACATGTCCAATAAGGCATTATTTAGCACTTTTCCATAGGTGTTGTTTAGCTCAATAGGGTATCGTAGAGGTGTGTCAGAGTCCAACCAATCCTTGTTGATTTCAACGTCGAATGCATGTGTGACTCCAAGGCTAGCCTCTCGTTTTTGTCTTATACGTTGTTGTCGCTCCTTAGCCTCAGCTTGAGCTTGTATCTTCTTCAATTCTATTTGTGCCTTGGCTGCCTTTTTTGTATGGATGGCACGCAACTCCTCTTGGATTAAAGGATCATAGTATCTTTTAAATTTACTCCCATTGAGGAATCCAATGGTTTCAACTCCATCAAGAGTCTCCACACGAATGGTTCCTTGTGGGGTGATCTCACATACTCTATATAGTCCTTTTCCCGCATATTTCAACTTTTTTCTTTTCGTTACGCACTCCATACATAAGGACTTTATCACCAACATTGATATCTTTGTTCTTTAGATGACGGTCAAACCATTTCTTCCTCCTATCTTTCTCCACAAGTGCATTTTGTACAGCTAATTGCCTCTCTTCATCTAGACTTTCAAGGATATATAATCTCTCAACTAAGGGGTTACCATCCCAACCTTCTTGAGAATCTACCCGAAGACTAGGAACGAATAACTCCCATGGCATAACCGCTTCTTGGCCATACACCATCTTGAATGGTGTGCATTTAATGGCAACTTTCTACGCAGTACGATAAGCCCATAGAGCTGATGTAAGCTTTAAATCCCAATCTGTACGATGAGCTTCCACCGTTTTGGTTAAGATAGAGATTAAGATCTTATTGGTGCTCTTAGCTTGGCCATTTGCTTGTGGATAATAAGGTGTGGATTTATGGTGAGCTATCATAAAGTTGGTAGTGAGTTCTTTTATTACTCCATTTATAAAATGAGTACCATTGTCACTCACAATCTCAAAGGGACAACCAAATCTTGTAATAATGTTCTCAAAGAGAAACTTGGCAGTTGACCTCGCATCGGCCTTACGTGTCGCTCTGGCTTCTGTCCACTTTGTCACATAGTCAGTGGCAACGATAATATATCGAGATTGAGTGCTACGAGCTGCCGAACTAATTGGGCCTACAAAGTCCGAACCCCATTTTTCAAATGGTTGAGTCACTTTAACAGGATGTAAGGGCATCCTATCCTTTTGTTGTGTGATCTTGTAACGTTGGCATTCATCACATCCTTTTGCAAAAAGTGATGCATCCTTAAATAAGGTTGGCCACAAATAGCCTGATTGCAACACCTTTCTAGCTGATAGTTCCCCTAAGAAATGTCCTCCAGCTATACCCATGTGGGCTTCTTACAGTATGTGTAAATACTCATCCTCACGGGCACAACGTCTAAGAATATTATCCTTCCCTAGCCTGTAGAGAGTTCCCGCAATGAGAGAGTAAGGTTCACATTCTTTTAACAGTTTTCGAGCTCTGTCTTTAAGAAGCTCTTTGGGTGGAAAACCATTAACTAGAAAGTTCACAATCTTCTCACTCCATTCAGGTATGGTTTCGACTAAGAATAGAGAAGTATCAGGCAATTCATCATCGACTCCAGTAGGGGCTTCACCATTGGGTATGCGAGACAAATGATCAGCCATGACATGTCTTTTACCAGGTCTCACCACAACGGTAAAATTAAACTCAAGGCGAATTAACAACCATCGTGTAATTCTTCCCATGGAACAAGGTTTATTTACTAGATACAACAAGGCTTGATGATCAACATAGAACACAAACTTGTTGGCCAGAAGGTAGTAGCAAAATTTCTTCACTGCATAAATCATACCTAAACCTTCTCGCTCTGTAGTGGTGTAGTTTCTTTCGACATCATTCAACTGACGACTTGCAAAGCTAATGGGGTAGTCCAGTCTATGTTCTCCTGGTTGAGCTAGAACACACCCAATAGCAAAGTTCGATGCATCAATATGCACATGAAAAAATACATTCCAATCGGGCACTCGTAGAATAAGAGCGCTAGTCAAGGTCTTTTTCAATGACTCATAAGCATGGTCACACTTCGCAGTCCATTGGAACTCAATAAGAAGCTTGTACAAAGGACGAGCTATCTCGGCAAAGTTTAAAATAAACCGTCGGTAATAACCAACATGGCCCATGAACCTTTGAACTCCTTTATAATTTGTAGGTGGTGGCAATTCAGCAATGGCTTTAATTTTTCTCTCATCTGTGGAAATTCCATTTTTGGACACTATATGCCCTAAAATGACTCCATGTTTAATCCAAAATTGGCATTTGAAAGGGTTTAAGGAGATGCGATACAATCTACACTTCTCAAACACTTTTCGTAAGCATGATAGATGTTCTTTCCAAGAGGAATAAACACAAAGGTCATCTAAGAAAGCTTCACAAAACTCCCTCAAATATTCTCTAAAAGCAGTGTTTATTAATCTTTGAAAGGTAGCAAGGGCATTGGTTAAACCAAAATCCATAACACGAAATGCAAACACTCCAAATTCGCTTATAAAGACTGTTTTAGCTTGGTCCTCCATGTTGAAGATGATGAAACAGGAAACAGAAGGAAGACAGCAACTCAGAGTAGGAAGAAGATGGAGAAGGAGAAGACACAGAGCTTGTGTACGAGATCTCTGTAGTCTCTCTCTTTGTATTGGAATAATAATAATGTGTATACAAACTCAGAGCTACAAAGCTTATATGAAACCCTAAGAGATAAGGTGTCCTTTCACACCAGATGTCCAGGGGGAAAAACCCAGTGGGAGAAAAGTACCCCTGGTGAAGCGCGTATACACACTAACACTACTACATGTCTACAAATTCCCCCTGTAGTGATAGTGTGAATCCGTACAAGGTAGCAGATCATCATGTGTATGAGAGTAAGCCCAAAGCTTTTCGGAAAGCTTCAAACTTTTCTCGTGATAACGCCTTCGTAAATAGATCTGCAATGTTATCCTGTGTAGGACAGTAAGTTAGTGTGATCTCCCCTGCATGTAGCCTTTCCCTGACATAGTGGTAGTGAACCTCTATGTGCTTTGTTCTTGCATGAAATACTGGATTCCTTGCAACTGCCATAGCACTCTGACTGTCAGTGAAAATGGTAGTGGGTGCCTGTTGACACTCACAAAGATCTGCCAATAACCTGCGTATCCATACACAATCAACTGTTGCCGTGAAAGCTGCCCTGTACTCAGCTTCACAAGTTGATGTAGCCACTGTGGGTTGCTTCTTGCTTAGCCAAGATATACATGCATTTCCCAAGAAAAAACAATTGCCACTTGTGGAATGTCGTGTGTCAAAATCACCAGCCCAATCTGAATCGCTGTAACCAAGAAGCTGCATAGAACTGTGCTTTCCATACATATCCCCCCTTGGAAAGAACATGGCAAGATTAGGGGTACCTGAAAGGTAACGAAGTATGCGCTTCACAGCCTGCCAATGATGCATACCTGGGCTGTGCATAAATCTGCTTGCTTGTGAAACCCCAAATTGAATGTCTGGACGAGTGTTGCCTGCCAAATATATCAAGCAACCAACCGCTGCTGCATAAGTATGTACATCAAAAGTTTCTCCAGCATCATGCATGCTCAACTTTGATCCAGTTTCTACGGGTGTAGAGATTGGCTTACAATTTTGCATACCAAACTTGTCCAAAATTTTATGCAAATATTTTGCCTGCAACATGTATATGCCATCCTCTGATTGCACAAACTGAATACCCAAGTAATAATGTAGCAAACCAAGATCAGACATCTCAAAGGTTTTTCTCAAAGCATCTTTAAACGCTTCAATTTCATTTGCATTATTTCCTGTAAGAAGCATATCATCCACATAAAGTGTTAGCATAATGAGAACTCCATCTCTCTTTTTGACATACAAAGTACTTTCTGTTGGACTATTCTGAAATCCCTGGCCAATCAAATAAGTATGTATCTTCTCATACCATGCTCTTGGAGCCTGTTTGAGACCATACAAAGCTTTACGCAATCTACATACCTTTTTCTCTTGACCTTTTACAACAAAACCACTTGGTTGACTTACATAAACTTCTTCCTGCAAATCACCATTCAAAAAAGCAGTTTTGATATCCAACTGATGCACTTTCCAACCATGATGAGCAGCAATTGCAACTAGTGATCTAACTGTGGACGCACGAGAAGTAGGAGCAAAGGTTTCATCATAATCTATGCCTTTCTGTTGCGCATAGCCTTTTGCCACAAGCCTTGCTTTGTACCTGTCAACAGTACCATCTTGTTTCCTTTTTACCTTAAAAACCCACTTTGTACCAATAGGCTTTTTACCTGTAGGCAAGTCCACTAGATCCCATGTATGATTCTTATGAATAGAATCAATTTCTTGCTGCATAGCATCTTTCCACTGAACACACTCTAAAGCTTGTTCAAATGAATCAGGCTCATCTGCATCACAAAGAGTGCTAAAGCAAGCCAAATCTACTTGCTCTCTGCCAAAAGTAGTACCAGCACGTGTTTTCCGTGGCAACGGTGCATCCAACTTGCTATCCTGCAAAGTTTTCTGAACCCATTTAGGCAAGGTTCTTTCTTCCCTGAGAACTTCTTGCTCTTCACGCACAATTTCCTCTACATTATGAGGTGTCACATGCTGATCAAAAGATTGATCAAGATTATCAACCTGTTGTGATTCTTGATTCTCCACAAAAGAAGGAAGCAAACCTTCAAATACATCATGTGTCTGCATATGAGGTACATCAAAAGCAACCATAGGTTGAGCAGTAGTTTCTGCAAAAATTACATCACGACTTTCAAAAATCTTGTTTGTAGCAGGATTGTAAAGTCTATAACCTTTACTTCCACTATTGTACCCCACAAATATACATTTGATTGCTTTATCATCAAGCTTTCCACGTAACTGCTGAGGGATGTGAGCATAAGCAAGACAACCAAAAACACGAAGATAACTGACTGAAGGTTTTTTGTCATACCAAGCTTCATATGCAGTAATGGTCTTCAAGGCACGAGTAGGACACCTGTTCAAAACATGTGCTGCACAAGCAACTGCCTCCATCCATAGCTTATGAGGCAAACTCTTAGCCTTCAGCATACATCTAGCTGTCTCCATTAAAGACCTGTTCTTCCTTTCTGCAACACCATTCTGTTGTGGTGTGTATGGCATAGTGCATTGGTGTTTAATGCCTTTCTTTCCCAAAAAATCCTTAAATGCACCTAACATGTATTCACCTCCTCGATCGGTACGAAGAGTCTGTACTTTGCAACCTGTTTCATTTTCAACCATGGAGACATAATGTTGAAAAACTGCAAACACATCTGACTTTGCTTTGAGTGGATACACCCAACAAAACCTGGAAAAGTCATCAATGAAGGTCACAAAGTAAAGGCTGTTTCCTATAGATGGCGTCCTCATAGGACCACATACATCACTGTGTACAAGCTGCAACTTTCGTGTCGCTCTAACTGAACCATCCTGCGAAAATGCAAATCTGTGCATCTTTCCAAGAACGCAACCTTCACATACATGTCTTGGTGGCATCTCCAATAAAGACAAATCATGCACCATATTATGACGTTGTAAAGTCATCAAACTGCCATAACCAACATGCCCAAATCTAGCATGCCACAACTCAGCATCCTGCATGGCCTGAGTCTTTGTTTCTGCAATACATACCTGAATCTGCTTTTCATAACGATCTAGCACAAATAGTCCATTGTCCAGCGTACCTGTAGTGATAAGAGAATAACCATTCTCTCGATCTCGTACAACACATCTGTCATCCTCAAAAATGACCCGAAGACCATTTTTTGCAAGAGAGGATACAGACAACAAATTCTTCTTGATCCCTGGAACATATAAGACATCTGGCAAGCATAAATCTGAACCATCTGAAATGGTAATCAAAATCTTACCAACACCTTTGATTGGATAAGAAGCATTATTTGCACATGTCACCTTCTTTCCTGCTGGAGCTGCATCCAATGAACAAAACAAATCCTTCCTTGAAGTAATATGCCTGGATGCACCACTATCAAAGTACCAAATCATTTGTGTCTTGTCCACACTGTAAGCAGAAAAATTTGAACATACTACAAAAGCATAAGAATCCTGCACAAAGTTTGCAGACTCTTCTTTAGCTGTAGAAGAATCACCAGAAGCTGAAACAACCAAACTTGACTCTTTCTTCTTTTCTTTAGCAATTCGCTTTTTACACTCACTAATGTAGTGACCAAGTTTCTTGCAGTAGTGACATTTACCTTTCTTCTTGGACTTGTCGGAATCACCTTTAGACTTCTCTGAAGACTGTTCTGCACCAGACTTGGAGTGATGAGCACTCTCTTTACCCCTGTTTTTGTTCTGTACAACAAGAGCATGATCCATACCATCCACCTGTAAAGACTTGTTCTTACGTGATTGATCCTCCTGCAATAGCAAAGCCACTAACTCTTCAAAATGAAGAGGGTCAGGATTAGCTCGCAAAGACAGAGTCAAAGAAGTCTGAAAAGTCAAATAAGATGGTGGTAGTGAATTGAGTGTTTTGGAAACCAAGTCCTTCTCTGGAATCACTTCATCAATGCTAAGCAATTGCTCTTTAAGATCCCTGATTTTTGTAAGATGCTCGACAATATCGTCACCTTCGTCCATCTGTATTTTGTCAAGTTGTTTCTTCAAAAACTCTATTCTGGCAGCGTTTCTTCCTCCAAACATAGCTTGCAGAGTGTTCCAAGCATCCTCAGAAGTTCTGCAAGATCTGATATGTGGTGTGATTGTCCTCTTTATGGTTAAGGCAATCACAGCCATAGCCTGTGCATCTTTAGTATCCCATCTCTTTTGCTCTGGAGTGACTTGTGAGGGTCCTGCACCAACAGCTGCACCACGACTAGGCGTGGCAGGTGCAATGCTACCTGGACGAACTTCATCTCCAGATACATAATCCCACAATCCTTTACCAACCAAAACATTTTTGGCCATAAAAGACCAAAGAGAATAGTTGGTACCATCCAATTTGTCTTCGGATGTAAACGCACCAAAAATCTCTTTCTCCGTAGATTGAGCCATACTGTAGATGCACACAAGAGAGCAAAAGAACCTCCAAGAGATTCACAAATCTCCTCTCCAATCCAAGCAAAACTCTACACAAAATCTCAGCACAAAGCTAAGACAAGCTGCTTCCCAAAAGAACTGTTTACCTGAAGAAAATCTGTCAAAAAGCACACCCTCTTGATCTAAACGCCTCGGAAAAGTAACTTCTGCTACGCTGCTCAGAACGAAATTCTGAGGGCTCGAACGGCTTCGAAAGGGGGGTAAAACCCCAGGTCGCCTGTTCAGAATACTCCCGGAACGTCGAGGATGCTCCCACGAACAAATTTTCCGAAAACTGCCTGAAAACTGCGATTGCGCGCGCGGACGCGAAAACGCAAGTAGAGGCTCTGGAAATCACCTCGCTCTGATACCAATTGTTGAAGATGATGAAACAGGAAACAGAAGGAAGACAACAACTCAGAGTAGGAAGAAGATGGAGAAGGAGAAGACACAGAGCTTGTGTACGAGATCTCTGTAGTCTCTCTCTTTGTATTGGAATAATAATAATGTGTATACAAACTCAGAGCTACAAAGCTTATATGAAACCCTAAGAGATAAGGTGTCCTTTCACACCAGATGTCCAGGGGGAAAAACCCAGTGGGAGAAAAGTGCCCCTGGTGAAGCGCGTATACACACTAACACTACTACATGTCTACACTCCAGCGCAATTGTGATTTGATTGTATCCAGAGTACCCATCTAAAAAGCTATAAGCTTCCTTCCCTGCAACTCTTTCAAGCACGTGTTCTGAATATGGCAAGGGGTAATGGTCCCTCCTAGTGGCGGCATTGACCTTCTTGAGATCCACGCACACTCTGAGTTTCCCATTCTTTTTTGGCACAATCACTATTGGTGACACCCATTCTGAGTGCTCAATAGGGTATATGAATCCACATTCCACAAGCTTTTCTATCTCTTCTTGAATGATTTTTTCATATTTAGGATTCATTGGGTAGGGTCGTTTTGCTGAACTGGTTTAGCCATGCTATTCATAGGGATTGTGTGTTGCACCACGGAAGGTGGAACACCTTTCATATCATGATAAGTCCAGGCAAATATATCCCTGAATTCCTTGAGAAGTTCTTTAAGTACACACTCCTTAGTCTCGGTCAGATCTTGGGCAGTGAAAACAGGTTTAGACTCTTCTCCTGGGTCTGCTAACTCTATTTCCTTAACTATCGTTGGACCATCATAGACTCCATTGCTCCCATCGATAGGTTTTCTTTGAGCCTTTGTATACACAACCTTACGTTCGTCTGTGGTATAGGATTTGAAATATTCAGGTGCAGGGTGTAAGTCTGTGGGGTCCTGTTGTTCTGTGGACTGTGATTTAACTTCTGATTCCTTTTGTTGTTCAGCTAACCCTCGATTTTGTCGTCTCCTTATGGTACGGCTCAACTTTGGCTTCTCTGTAGCCTTGAGTTGTGAGATGTCAATGGGTTGTGGACTACACCACATAACGCTTTGCAGGTATTCACCCCAGTTATCTACCAACTCTCGATGAGCATCACATGCCTCTATATAATTAAGCCATTCTGCGGTAGATTTCTTTTCATTTATTCTAGCATGCACGTTTGCTCGATATCGTCGCCTCTTATATCTCTTAATATTCTTGTTTAATTCTCGATTATGGTCGATTTCTAGTGAAGACTCACTAGATGAATCACTACTTGTGTCTTCTGCTCCCTTGGATAGATTATCATCTAGGTTACCACTGGGCCCTTAATGGTTTGTCCCCACTTTTGCACTAAGATTTAACTCAGATTCTTCGTCCTCAGAGTCAATTTCAACTAATGATTCTGACCCCAAATCATGTGGGCTATAGTCTTGTGAGGCCCTACTCGTTTCAATGCCAGTCAAACTTTCATCTTGTAGATCATCAGAAGCTATATGCATTGCTTCTAGCATGTTTAAGGGTACAAGTGGTGGTATTTCATCCCCCTCAGGTGTTACCCAGGTCGTCCCCCTATTTCCCCAAGTGTCTATGGTTGCTGCTAGGTGGACCCAATCCACATTGTCCGACTCAGTCATCCCAGGTAGTACATCCATATAAGGAGAATCTTCCCCAACATCAATGTCCGCTTTACACGTGTAACAATACTGCAATGGGGCCGAGTGAACTGTGGTGTCAGATCTATGATCAATTATAAACCTGTTTCCTAGAGGATGTGCTCGACCCGTCACAAGATCCACTCGAATGACAGAATCTTGGAACTGCAGGTAGACATGGTTTTTGGACCAGTCATGCACCATTTTTGCTTCCCTCATGAAAGGACGTCCCAAGATCATCTCCGATGCCATAGTGTGTTTGGAGAAATCCATAACAATAAAGGTAATCCTTATTTTATGTCCAAAGACCTTGATCTTGAGATCTTCTAGCATCCCAATAGGTTTAACGATAGACCCATTGGTCATCTTCACTACTATGGTTGTGGTTGCAAGGTGAGGTCTTCCTATAGTTTCCCATCAATCTTTAGTCACAATGCTAACCCCAGCGCCACCATCAAGGATTCCCTTCACAGTTAATCCCTTAGTAGTGATTGGTATAGTCGCATTGGATTCATCACCCTCAAAGTATTGTCCCAACTTGTTAACAGGTATTTCTATAACAAGGTTCTCATCTAGGTTGGGTTGTGGATCTATGTATTCCTCCTCTATTGGCATCTCCCCAGCTCCATCCATCTGTGCAAATTGTGGTAGCCCAAACTTCAGTTCTCCATTGAGGAAGGCTCAAAGAGCTAAGACTAGCTCAGGGTCTTTATAGAGTTTGGACATGATGGTGGTTCTAACTTCTGAAGACATGAAATCCATCAATTTGGCAATGTTTAACGGCACCTTTTGGCCTTGAGTCCCTTGACGTGGGGAAGATGGGATCTCCATTTCTTTGATAGGATCAGGTAGTCCCTCTGTAAACATTCTTTCCATCAAGAAGTGAGTACACCCACTTTCCCATGACATTAAGTCACTTTCTTCTTGGATGACACTAGGTATGTCCAAGGGTCTATGGACTTGGTGAGGTTGTTGTTGCGTAGGAAACACGGTGTCTATAATCTGGGTCTTCCTAGGTGCTGGTTCTAGATCCCTTTGGGTATCTTCTACCAAACTCCTTAATTGCTTGACTCGCTCAATCTCCTCTGTAGGGTTTGGGTAAGTTCCTATCTTCTTTTTGGATCCTGGCCATTGTGGCTCATAAAGATCTTCCTTGTTGGTTTCTATGTTAGTGGTAGTTTTGGCCTCCATGGTTTCACCTGAATCAGAATCTTCTTCAGCGTCGTTCATATATACGGGGTCGTCACCAGTCCCTATGTTGGTCTTTGAACTGGGGTCTGACTTCGCTGCTTTTTGCGATCTCTTTCTTCGTGTTTTCTTCTTTTTCTGATATTGGGCAATTGATGCCGTGTCTCTTTCCTCAAGAATATAATTTTGTTTTTGGAGCATCGATCGTGTGAGTACGTTTACTGGTACCACGGGTGTACGTGGTGATGGCTCCTCGGTAACTTCAATCAAGTTTAATGGCGTGATCTTCGGTGCATTTGGATTATTTGGACATTGGGCAATCAAATGATCTATGCCACATCGATTACACATGAGTATTGGCATTGTAGACGTGCTCACTTGATTGGTTTGCATTAGTGTGGCGTTCTTTTGTAGCCTAATAGGACACTCAGCTACACGATGTGGACCTCCACACTCATAGCATTGAAGAGGTGGTCTCTTAGCAGTGTAATTGATATTTTGGCCTCTTGCCACAAGAGCAGCTACTTGATATACCGGTTTGACTTATTCCCAATAGTCCTCCATGTAGTATTGTGGACTTTCTTCAAGCACATCCATCCCATAGGCGATATTAGGATCTATATCTTCCTCACAGCCTTCCAAACAAGAAATAGATGACTCACAACCCACTTGATTCACAGAAGTGATTCTCGGATGTGGTGGTTGCGGTCCTAGCACTGGAGGTGGTAAGGGTGTTGTTTGAACAACATTTTGGGCCCTAGTGACCATGTGTTGTGACGTTTGTTCAAGAGGTGGGGCCAGCATCAATGCAGGCACTCGAGGTGTGCTTGTCTATGCTAAGGTTGGTCTGTTGGCCATCGCGCGCATAAATATTATGCAATCCTTAGCTTGATGACCATACCTTCCACATGCATTGCAGTTCCCATTGAATTTTACTCTAAAAGTAGGGCATTCACTGGTACTATGCGGTCCATAGCATACTGAGCACCATTGCTGCTCCCTTCTTGGATACATATGATTGTTTTGCGGAGCACGATTGTCTCTAAGACTCTCTTGAATAGCCTTGGTGAGATCTGCTAAAGTCATCTCAGATATCTTTGGCTCCTTAGCAATAGGCTTTAGGGTCATTGGCTGATGCCCTGATGCTTGCAAGCTAATAGATTTAGTCTCAACAGACACTCTTTCTCCTTGAATCATTAAATTATCCTCCAATTGGATCGCATTGGTGGTGACCGCTTCCCAAGTGGTGATACCTCTAATGACTAGGCCATTGTAGATATCCTCATGTCGTAATCCCCTAATGAATCTATCAAGCAATTGGTTATTGTTGAAGCGCTCATTTGGATTACAACGAGAATTCAAATGCTTCAAGTGACTTATAAAGTCTCTCACCAACTCTCCTTCCTCTCGTTGGGCTTTCTAGAGCTGAGAAGCTACACCCCAAAGCACTCTCTCTCGTCTGTATTCTTTCAAGAACAGTCTCGTAAGAGTAGGGTAAATCGTTTTTTCTTCCACCCTTAGGGTTCTATACCAATCCCCAGCCTTTCCACTTAAGGTTAGGCTTAAAGCATTGCTCTTATGTAGGTCATCGTGTTCTCCTAAAGAATCGCAAATTTATTCAAACACTTCGATATGCTTTCTCACATCCCCGTCTCCACTAAATTTTTGTGTGAGCTTGGTTATTTGTAATGCCTTACTTCTAGGCTCTCTATCAGGCGCGTAACGCATATTCTCAGCAATAGATCGACCGATAGCTTGAGCAAATGTTTCCAAGTCACCTAAATGAGCAGGCACCGTGGGTGAAGGCGCTCCAGAGACTACATGTGGAGTAGGTATTGGCATTGGGCTTGGCGCATAGGAAGCCCTTGGGTTCCACGTTGGGTACGATGTTGTGCCATGTGGTGGTCCATAGTTCATATGGGTGGCCCTAGGCATAGCAGACGTCGGATGTGACATGCTAATGCTAGCCGGTATAGTCCCATGGAAATAAGAACTTGTGTATTGTGGTTGTGGAACATAGGTAGTTGAAACAATGGGAGGGGTAGGGACTACATGAGTGTGATGACCCATAGGTGCATACGATTGGTACACACTTGTAGGTACTGTTGCAGGCATTGAGCTACCATGTAGTGGTGCTTTACTAACAAATGAGGTCCATGGCGTGTTTCTCGGCATGCCCATCATTGGGGTAGGCATGGTAGCATGGTGTCATCAAGGAAAAGATGAGCTAGACTTGGAAAGGTGAAGCTATCACTTGTGGGCTCAGATTGCACTGAGACCCCTGGAGAAACAACATATGGGGATTCCATCGGACTTACCGAGGGAGTTTTCATTTGTGATAAGGTTGGTTGTTTAGCCTTCCCTATATCCAAGAATCTCATGAGACCCGTTGAAGGCATGTTGATCCCCTTGTTCTGTCTCTCTAACTCAATGACCCTATGGATGACCTCACAAACTCTTTGTTGTTGATCCTCTACACTAGTAGCACCCATTGTGGATTGTAGGACATCTAACCAACCCACATGATAGGTGTGACCTGTGTATAGGTCGGTCAGAGTATCTGTTTGTAATTCGTACTCCCAGTTCTCATTTAAGAACACTCCATCTAGGATTGAGGTGCTAGGGGTGTCCTTTGAGCTGGATGCAATGTTGCTTTCTAGGGGTTGGCCATTGGCGGTTGCTAAATCAGGAGCACTTGATTGCTCTCTTAGCAAGGATATTGACATAGGAGCTTTCGCTTTTAACTCTCTTCGTTGCTCCTCCTTGCGTAAGCTCTCGACTTCCTTTTCCCTCGCTGCAAGGATATATCGCTCAA
Organism: Adiantum capillus-veneris; assembly: GCF_014529385.1. Classification (NCBI taxonomy): domain Eukaryota; kingdom Viridiplantae; phylum Streptophyta; class Polypodiopsida; order Polypodiales; family Pteridaceae; genus Adiantum; species Adiantum capillus-veneris. The sequence continues at coordinate 74,730,748 of NC_140932.1, read as the reverse complement.
CCTCTTGCACTTCGGCAAGGCTTCTACCATCGGGTAATATGACCTCGGAGGGAAATAACTCTGAAGAGTCAGGAGGTGCAGTGAATGAAGTATTCACATGCACATTCTCTAACGGTATAGGGTCTACGTTTGTCACGAATGGAGAATTTACTTCCCACCCCCCTCATTTACATCATTAGCTCCATGTTCGGAGCGAGTGGCTCTACTAAAGGTTTCCTTCAGGCGGCTAAGCACACTCGGCCCGGATCGAGGACCCATGGCATGCATGTCTTGGCTCGAGCTATCGGGATTAGGCATTGGGAAACCCTCCATGACGTCATAGTCAGAGGAAGAGTCACTAGCCGCTATGTTAGGATCTTGGTTTGTACTACCTTGGGTCCCCACCGAGGGTCCAAAACCTAGAGTAGGTGGACATTGAGAACTCGAGTAAGTCGAAATTCTCTCTAGTTGCTCCGTCTCTAGCACACGACCAGAGCGCAGATGCATGTGCCTTTGGCACCCTACAAACGTCGACGAATAACCTCGAAGGGTAACCACTTACCTTTTTTAAGCGTCTGTTTTCACTCATGTTTTTTACGTTTTTAATATTTTTTTAATGTTTTTTAATGTTTGATATTTTTAATTAAAGTGTGTGATAGCTCGAAATGAGTGTATCACTTAGAGGGTCGATGTGTGCTATACAGCATAATTTTCGAGCATCTGACGTTCCGTTGGTCCTCAAAAAATCGATTTTTAGCTACGTGTGAAGCTAAAATTCATTTTTTTTAAAGACGACTGAGGCCTAGGCCTGAGTGTGTGCTTGGGCTTGGGTATGGGCCTGGGTATGGGAGATATTCCCGATCCCGGTCCTACCTTTCAATTTATTTTATTTTATTTTATTTTATTTTATTTTATTTTTTATTTTTATTTTAATAAGGATAAGGTCGCCGCGGCCTGCGCGAGAGCACACACACACTCTATCTACCTACTTCTAACTAATACACCTACTGTTACACACTAACACACTCTATTAGCTCTCTTAGATCTACTTCTTACTTACTGTACACAGAAAACTAACAACCTTAGTACACAGAGAATAAACACAGCACCTTTGAAAACTCCATTAACAAAGAAAACTAACAGCCTTAATACACAAAGAATAAACACAGTAACTTTGAAAAGTCCATTAACAAAAAAAACACACAGTATAACACCAAATCCCTCTTCTCAACACACACACACTCCTTCCTTACCTTTCCTACAATAGAAATTGCACCACAGAGAAGCACAGAGTGCTACTCGAGCTTAATGCACGGCATTCCCCAGCAGCGGTGCCAAAAATGTGTGCATATGTCGCACGTGTCAATGCAAGAAACTTGCCGATACACCGCGTGCGAGCCACAAATGGCTCCAAGCACACAACAAGCCTAAACTAGTAAGCTCAAAGAAGGCGATGGTGTGTCACTCACCGCTCTACGCTTGCTTCATGGAGGATTCCTCGCCGCGAAGAAGAAGGAGCCTCCGCTTCGCCGCGCTCAACCGCTTCGCCGCCGTCGTGCCGTTGTCGCAATACTCTCTCTCTCTCTCTCTCTCTCTCTCTCTCTCTCTCTCTCTCTCTCTCTCAAGCATACACACACACACACACACACACAAGGAGATGAAGAAGAAGAGGATGGAGATGGAGCAAGAGCACTCTTCTATTGCACAAATGAGAGAATGAGTGAATTTTAGGTTTAGTTGACTTTTATATGAGCTCGCCCCATTCACACTTGGGCGCCCATGCTTAACCAACTAATCCCTTGAATGTTCCAGTTAGAGTACGCCTCTCATCGGCGATCACTCTTACCATTTTCCTATTGGACCGACAAGCCCGGTACCTGACTCTACCAAATAAATAATACAATGTCCGCCGTAGGTTACAACGTCCGTCATAGGTGATAGGGTGTCCTTGAGCCGTGAGGGTTAACACCATCCCATCAATCTTGCTATGTTCCTTGAAGATGTGGCCTATATATTTCACAACTAGTAGTGAAAGAATAATCTTTCTCTCTCTCTCTCTCTCTCTCTCTCTCTCTCTCTCTCTCTCTCTCTCTGTGTGTGTGTGTGTGTGTGTGTGTGTGTGTGTGTGTCTCCCCCCCCCCCCCCCCCCCCGAGTACCATTCATAGCAACCCCTCTAATTTGAATTTTGAAGGCCTTAAAGAAACTCCCCTTTTCTTTCTATATAATATCTATATAAATTGGAAGGGCATGCAACTAATTCTTCAGCTTTCCTATAATTCTTATCGAGGGTAAAGTTTTTGTAGAGCTTGCAACACCCTTGCCAAGGATAAAATTGGACTTAAAAAAACATTTAAGAAAACCACATTGATGTATTTTTGGATTACGAAAGTGCACAGCTAATCAAGTTTACAACAACAAAGATGAAGGAGACATGGTCCACCATGGTTTTCTTCTCAGCAGAGTAAACAACATGTATAGCCCTCTAGTCACACACACACACACACACATAGAGTGTGTGGATTGCGGAGGAATAGTGCAAGGCATTGGAAGCTACACTCATGTTGTTGATAGCCATTTTGTGGCTATTTGTATTTTCCATAGTATGCTACCTCATCCTAAAACGTCACCTAAATGCTATGGCTAGCCTCACCTTTTCATTGTATATAGGTGTGTGTGCCTTAGGGAACTTTTCCTATATCTTCCTAAAAAACCCTTGGCTAGCTAGTCACTTGGCTAGATAAACCAAAAAAATATTTTTAAAAAAATAAAAAATAAAAATATATTATGGTCCATCTATAGGTAAAATATAGGGTCTACATATAGGGGTTTTTTATTATAATTATTTTTCTAATATATAAATATTTTTACCTAAGTGTTCATTATTTTTTTAAGTATGTTATGTACATTCACTTATCATTGCTATAATTTTTCTTACCATTGTGCATTCCTTCTATTCTATAAAATAAACCTTCTCATCCAAGTCTCTATAAATTTTGGTGTGAATCCACTCCAAGGAAAATCACAAAAATACCTTTCACCTAGTCATACTCTTTTACTAAATTACTATTTTCTACATGCTTTTTTTCTTACTTCTTGTAAATAGATCTACATCAATAAGAACAAATGAAGGCCCCTCATTTGATTCTTTATATTTTTATATATTTTATTTTTATATTTATATACATGTGGCTATTCTAGATTCCATGAATTATTTATAGACTAACTTTTTTTTCCATCATATCCATATATTATATTTGTGAATAATCATAATCCATGCATGTTTTCAAACCCTCAAGAATCTATTAGGTCATGCAAGAGCCACTGGAAGACTTTTGCAGTGAGGAAAAAACAAGTATTTTGGTGGGATTGTTCTCATCCACTTTCACTCCGATTTTAAAGAAGTGGTCAATATTAAAAATTGCCTAAACTGAATAATCTCCTCAAAATGTTTCATAATTTTTGGAGCTATCATCAGGGAGATATGATTTCTTTGGTGAACTCCAGTCTGTCCACTTTTTCTCACAAATCATCCCTAGTCTTCTCTCAACTCCCTTTACACTTCAAAACACACACACACACACACACACACACACACACACTCACTCATTCCTCTCCATCTCTCACTCAAACCTGAACCTTCCATGGTTTCTCTCACCCTCTTCACCATTACCCTCCCCTCTCACCTCCATAGCCATCATAGGGACTTCTACATGAACATATACCCTCTCTATGTCTCTTTCTCTCTATCACTTCCAAGTTACAATTCTATCTTACCTTTCTTAAAATACATAAAATTCAGCATGTAAACCATGCTCAATCTTTGCTAATGAGGGATATCATCCACCAACATTGGAATTTCCATCGTGGTGATCAACCTTGGCGGCGACGGAGTAAGAAGAGAAGAAGAAGAAGAGGATCGGCAATCATTTTTGAGGATCTACGCAAAGGTGATTCGAAAATTTCTTGAAAGCTTCACCATCTCAAGGATTCCTTCACTTCATTCACCCATGTTTCTTCAACCATTCAACTCATTCTACCCATTGTAAATATATCATTAACTTTTTAGTGATTACTAAATACTAACTACTAACCTACTAACCTAATATCCATTGACATAACCCTAAAAATCACCTCCCCTCAAGCATGTACATATAGTAAAAATTCTCTCTCTCTCTCTCTCTCTCTCTCTCTCTCTCTCTCTCCACTTAACTCTCTAATACCACCTTTATCTACCATCAATAATGCTTTCTCTTAAGCCCAGAAGGCCCGCAATGATTTTATATTTTTTTTAAAATCATAATCTTGATTTGATTAGCTTGTAAAAAAGGGTTGCCAATAACCTTAATGAGGGGTCTGTAACCTATAAATAGACCCTTCTTCTTCTTGTAAATTATTTCCAATATCTCATGTAGCAGCCCAACATTCTATATGCAAGGAGAGATTTAGGTGTAGTCATCACCTTGTGAGCTTCACACTTGGTGCGAGAGAAGCTTTGATGTTACACATTGCAAAGTGAGAGAGTGTGAGTACAATATCTCAAACCACTATTGAGCATGCTCTTTCATTATCAACAATTGAGGTTTTGGTGCTGCAAAGGCGTGCATGGCTTAGAATCTTTATCCTTTCACTTGTGTAAAGTTCTTTGGCAAATGCAAGGTGACTTATATCTTTTAAGTTTTGTCATTTGAGCTTGCTCTTGAGAAAGTAATTATTGTGTTCTCATTGCCAAGTTCTTACTCATTGTAAGAGGGTGTGGTGGAGAGAGGTGTCCCACAACCCTAAGACAGTGTGTGTATGATGGAAATGGTGAGATTTCACTAAGCATTGGTTTTGTTTTGTGCGAGCTACGTGATAGCACTGTACCAAACAACCTCCATTTGCAAGTTGAAAATTAGGTATATTGCAAAAGTTCCATTCCTCTCTCTTTTTCCTTTTCTCTATATCTCTCTTGCTCCATTTGGTGTGTGTCTTTGTGTGAGACTGTTCGTGTGTGTTTTGTTGCACCTTTTCTTGGTTGTGGAATAATCTCCCTTGTGTCCTAGTTTGCATCCCATAACTAGGTGGTGCCCTTTCACTTGTTTGGCTATGGGTTCATTATTATTTTTCTTGCTCATGGTTGCCCTAGTCCCAATTGAGTAGCATAAGAGCCTTGAGGTGTTTAGAGGTCACCTCTATTATTGCATGTCCCAAACTGATTCAATTTTGGTGCCCCCATTGAGGAGGGCTTGTGTATATTGTTGTGAATGCTTAGCCTTCAGCATAATCAAGTAGGTTTCATAAATCCAAAAAAAATGTATGACCATTTGTTCCCATTGCAAGGAAAAGGTTGCATATCATTGTTAGCATTAAACTACAATTTCAATGTGTAATTTGAAGAATTTTATGACCTCTTACATTGGCCAAAATAAACACTTCAGTAAATCCTTTTTATCTTACCTCTCATTAGATACAGCTTCATTTTGGACATATATATTTTTGTTATATTTTAAGCATTATGTCATGCATAGATCATGGATAATGGTCTAGGAATAGAGGTTTTTTTCCTTCCATTTCACTCCACACATTAGAATAAACATTGCAATTAGTAGAACGATTCATTTTCAATAACGTATAGTGTTCATGTTTAGTGCTCAAAGAGTAAGAGAAATTCTTGCATCACCAAACCCTATCATCTTGCCTCTTGTTGACTATCACAGATCATTTGATGTGCATATTTTTATTTCGTTTTACAATAGATTGCAAATTAGCAAACATTGTTGTGTAAATTTTTTAAGAAAGAAAAATAAAGAAACGTGTTGTCACTTTGAAATTGATTCAATGGAGCCCCAATGCAAATATCAGGATATCCTCTCTTTTTTAGAGAGCTTGGCAAGGATGCAAGTTATTCTTATTAAATTTCAAAATGGCTTGCCGCATAAAAAGGGTGATAGGAGATGAGGAGTGCTTAAAAATGTTTGAGGTAGTTCTAAGGAAAGATGCTAGTACTTGGTTTTCCTCTATGTTTGAGGAAGTCAGAGGAAGCTATAGGGTAGTTTTGGATCACTTCAAGTGATACTTTTTCAAACCCCAAACCACTCAAAAACTATGGCAAGACATTGTTGCCCCCATAAGCAAAAAGACTTAGATGACTACTTCACCTACAAGCATGAGTTTCTACGTCTTTGGGCTATATAAGTAAGGAATATTGGTAACCCTAGGGATGGTGCAAAATTTCTAAAGAAGGAGAGATTTATAGCGGGTCTATTTTCCACAATCAAGGTAAAAGTTGAAGCGGGTGCACCTCCTACCTTTGATGCCGCTAAAACTAGGGATTCCTTGAATCACATGAAATGGAAGTGCATTTAGGGAGAGCCTCCAGTAGAGGTTCCTAGACCTAAGGAGACAACACAAGCACCGACTTCTAAGCAGATGATCGAGGTAATGGCCAATGTAATGGAAAAGCCAAATGAATCCTTGAGCAACTTGTCAATTCACCTTCCACAAGTTGTAGGTCCCAAGGGACCAACAAAGAAAGCTGAGGAACAAGAGCCATGACCCAAGCGAGTATTACAGTGTTAGAATTGTGGAGAATCTAGGCATGGGATGTATAATTGTCCTTAGCCCCGTGGTGAGCCAGGGAGACCTAACTTGAATTACCTAATGATGAATGCAGGTGAAGGAACTAGTCAGCAAGCACGACAAGCACGATGATTGAGGTAACGGCCAAGGTAATTGAAAAGCCAGTGATGAATGCAGGTGAAGGAACTAGTCAGCAAGCATCAACTTCTAAGCAGATGATCGAGGTAACGGCCAAGGTAATTGAAAAGCCAAATGAATTCTTGAGCAACTTGTCAATTCACCTTGCACAAGTTGTAGGTCCCAAGGTACAAACAAAGAAAGCTAAGGAACAAGAGCCACGACCCAAGAGAGTATTACAGTGTTGGAATTGTGGAGAATCTAGGCATGGGATGTATAATTGTCCTTGGCCTCATGGGGAGCCAGGGAGACCTAATTTGAATTACCCAGTGATGAATGCAGGTGAAGGAACTAGTAATGCTTTTGCAAAGACCAAATGGAACAAGACCACCTCCACGAGGAGTGAAAGGAGATCCACCTTTGCCAGATCCAAATGTGCATGACATAGAAGCAAATGGCATCAAGCGTGGCCATGGAAAAGGTAAGGAGAAAGAAGGAGTCACATTACAAAGTGACATGGACAAGGGAAAGAAGGAAAAGGAGGTCAAGGAAGCCAAGAGGACTCAACATCATATCAACCCCCAAGACTTCCCTCTTGGACATGGTATGGCTCCATACAATCTATTGGAAGACATGAGAGGTAAGGGTCCTGATATATTTTCATAAAATCTAATATCTAACCAACCCAAATGATTTTCTCATATTAAACTGATCATTTAATATGGGATAATAAACAAGAACAAGGGTTAGAATATAGACATGTGCTTACGGATCTATCTCAACACAGGGCCAATGATAAATGGGTCCAAATGAGAGATGTTATGTCAAAGGCACGGCTAACTAATGGAGCTTAAAAGACCTTAGGGTTAGCTTCCATAAAGACCTCCAATGATTAGTGTTAAAAGTCCTTTGATCTAAAGCAAGCTAGGGTTGAGCTTGAGGTGGGAGCCCGACCTAGTCTTGAGGTGCTTGTCTTGCTTGCTTGTCGTGCTTGCTGACTAAGGTGCTTGAGGTGCTTGTCGTGCTTGATGACTAAGGTGCTTGAGGTGCTTGTCGTGCTTGATGTGACTAAGGTGCTCGAGGTGTTTGTCATGCTTGATGACTAAGGTGCTTGAGGTACTTGTCATGCTTGATTAGGAAGGTGCTTGAGAAGCTCTCCATGCATGGGGGGTAAGGTGCTTGAGTCAAAAAGAGACCCTACAAACGAGGGAGAAATCCCCAAAGTTAAGAGAATCTTTGACACCTCCAACTCACCCAAAGGGCATCCCCTTTTCTCAAGGGCCACATGGACACATGTCAGAATCTCCATATGCATAGCCACATGGTGTGCTTAAATGCTATTGGCTGGGATAAAGAGGGGTCCAATAAGCTTCTAGTTCCATTCAACAAATATGTAGATATTTGCACGCTCTCTCTCTCAAAGGGATAAGGAGGACACTTGTCCAAATACTACCCATGTGCTTGAAATGCATGTTGCATGTGATTGGCTAGGAAGAGAGGGGTCCAATAAGCTTGAAGCTTGAGGAAAAAGGGGGGGCTCGCCCAAAGCAAGCAAGGGGTATGCTTGGGGGGTATATGCCTCTCACACACTCACTTTTTAAGGACATTCTCACTTGGTGAAAGTAGAGGAACTCCACCTCCTTCCACAAGCTTGTTGAGAAGTGAGATCCTACACCAACACTATTGGCTATGGAATGCAAATCCAACCAAGAGCCATGCTTCAATGCTTAAGCTTGCCATCTCCTCCATCTTCATTACTATTCTATTATGTATTCTAGCAAGAAGAGTGATGATAAGTGAGGAACTATTTCTTTCTCCTATGGAATGTTTATTGTTTCTCTTCCCTACCCTCATTCCCCGCTAGCTCTCTCCACCTTCGAAGGTGTTTGAGGCCTTGGGACTGAGTCTTGAAATAGTTAATGCTTTCTACAAAGTTTATGTTGTGCTTGTGATGCATGAAGATTTCCATCTTCATTGCATCATCTAGGTCACAAGGAACACAAAGATTGTATTGTACCAAGTCTCTCTTGATGGGAGAAACTATAATACAAATGCCTATTGGAGGGGGGACCAGCTCCGCATAAATCCGGTCCTCAATTGTTGTCATGTTCTCTAAACTCTCTCTCTCTTACAAAAGTATTGTTCATGCCAAGTTAGATAAGTATCATGTTTATGTTGCTACCATCAATTAAGTTCACCCGCTATGCTCACAAAGTAATCTCACAAAAGTGCTTTATCTAATTTCCTAATTCCGCTACTCTCAAAGTTCATAGGCCATTTCCATTACATTGGCATCAGAGCATTTGGTTTCTCTTTTGTTGCTTAAGAAGAGAGGCCCTTAAGTAGCCTATTCATGGTTGATTTTGCTAATTATATTAGGGTAAGTGGGACTGGGATCTATTATCGATTTTGTTGGGCCCATTATGTGGGATATGGTGCACACCTCGGAATCTTTGGTCTTAATGATGGAGTCTTTTTAGACTTGCCTGCGGCTTTACCATTATTGAACCATAAGAAGTCCGAAAGGAGCTATCCCTTGGCAACTATGCTATGTTAGACCCACTCCACTACTCTCTATAATTAGCCAATTCGAGTTGTGGGTGTAGATGCTTAAGTATTGATTTTCAAAGTCTAAGAGGAGTAGCAACTAAGGTTTTGAATTGCCAAAGCATACACTAAGTAAACACACAAATTTTGTTAACATGGCTGACAATAATCAAGAGAGTAGAATGAATATTGATAACTTTGATTTTGCACATGAAGATGCTAATGATGATGCCCCCATGTTGTTAACTATCTTGTTACTAGGTTGCAACAAGCTATGGGCAACCCCTCTTTGCAAGCCAAAGTTACTCAACAACTTCATGCTTATAGGATTTCCTTTCCTCTCGAAGAGGACAGAAAGCTTAGGAGGCCTCTTGATGAGACCCCCAAAAGAAGACTCTCTCCCATACGAGAGGAGGAATCCAAAGAGCAAGAAAGGAATGAATCCCAAAGTTCCTCCAAAGATGTGGCTCCACAAAGACGGCAGACTAAACGATTGCCGACTCCTCCCAAGAGGAAACGGTTAACCCATAGTCCTTCTCCTCCTCGTCACTTTGAAAGGGAAGAGAGGAAACAAAGGGAAAAAAGGACAAGAAAGAAGTCACCCTCTTATTTTTCTTCTTCATCTTCCTACTCTTTCGACAAAAGCTATGGCTATTCTCCTAGAGAATACAATAGGGGCGGACATCGCAAATCTTACCCTGCATGACAAAGGTCTAATGATCAAGTGAGAGTCGAGTGTGAACCCAACCTACTGCGAGCAAAGTCACAGAGATGGAGAGAAGCGGATAGAGAAAAAGGGAAATGGGAAGCCCTCGATTGCAATATTGAGTCCAAGACATAGCTAGCTATAGCTCCAACTACATATTGAGTCTCCAAGTGAGGAGCTATCAGAGAGAGATAGAGAGAGGAAGGTTGGACTTTGGAGCCGATTGGAAAAAATATGTAGAGCATAAGGGGTGCAGGCATTGAAACTATTTGGAGGAGGGATGTCATGAGAATGCCAGTGAGTGGGAGCTGTCACTTGAAGAGGAGAGAGAGAGAGACTCTCAAAAGCACCTCAAAGGGCGCCACCACTTGTGGGGCAGGGAAGAGAGAGAGAGAGACTGTTTTGAATATGTATTGTTCACTTTATCTTTAAATAAAGAGGATCTCCAATATAAATATCCCAACATTGAGCACACCCACGTACCTACTTGTCTTTGTAATGAGTGTCTTTCATCTTTTCCAACCAATCAAAAACTATGTAGTCTTTTTTAAATCCTCTCCTTTTTCATTAGCAAAAGCGGAAGGCATCACTAAAGTTAAATGAAATTTTAAAATGGTCTTCCTATTACATTTCACAGAAAAAAAGTTAAAACATAAATTTTCTAGCATCATAATTCAAACAATATAACAAATTAACTCTCTCTCTCTCTCTCTCTCTCTCTCACACACACACACACACACACACACACACACACACACACTCTCACACACACACACACACACACACCACCCCGAATCACATATACAATCACCCACACAAAGTCTTTTTTTCCAGCAATTTTCACATTATGTGGGATATTTGTATTGAGAAAAAGAAGAAAGATACAACACTACCCATGCAAAGTTGCCTTACCATTGATAATTAGTATTATATATTTGCAATAAGTTTTATTCAAAAATATATATTATAATATCTTTTTTCTTTTTTTCTTTTTCTTTTAAGCTCTTTGATGCTTCTCATCAGCTAGTTTAACGAGATTGTGCCCACACACCTACACCCGCATGTCGCAGGGGTTGAACCTTAGTGGGCATGCTCAGAGCCCCTTGCCTTAACCACTAGGCAAACATTTTAAAAGGAATGTGTTAATGGAATCTTTTTTTTTTTGCAAAACTCACAATGGTGAGTGGATTAAATTATCAAAACCAAACAAATACAATTTCTTGCCATGCTCATGCCGAGCCATGACATTGTTAGTAGACCATAGTTACATCGCTTGATAGGGGCGCCACCAACAATGAAGAAAGGACCCACACCCTTAAACCAAGTAAGTCAATCATCGTTACGTGGCTTGCCCTATTCCACTCATCAATGTCCATCCGTTTCCCCAAGGCGATAATCACCTCCTGCTTTCTTGTAATATCTCCGTGAACCTAGTTGTTTCCATGGGAATTTTTGAAGACTCGTCGATTTTTGGCCTTCCATACCTATTTGAAGAAACCACATCCACAATTTGTGTTACGATCAAGAGTGCCTGGCTCTCAAACACCTTCCCTCCTAGGCTTTTTTGGCCTCCTAATGGCCTTAGTATCCATATGGATGAAGGTCGTTCAATTTTGGTTCTGTGACATGTGTCTCCCAAAGAAGCTTAAAAGTCTTTTTTGTATGTCCTTTCAAATGTTATTTTCCAAAGCTCTATTCATTTGTTTGAAAGTTGACATGTTAAAAATAATAACTTATAGAACAAAAGATTACAGAGTGTATTGTAGGAGTTTGATTTATGATGTGAAGTATTGATTCAAAAAATGTTTTTAATATTTTGATTTATAAAGAGTCTTTTCATTTGAGTGTATTGTAGGAGTTTGATTTATGATCTGAAGTAATGATTCAAAAAATGTTTTTAATATTTTGATTTATAAAGAGTCTTTTCGTTTAAGGACTTGACAAAGATTCATTTCATTAAATTGTTTTATTATTTTTATGTCTATAAAATTTATCTTTTTTTATGAAAGCATTAAATTTAGATCTATCTTTTTTTACCAAAAGTCACAATTGTGAGTGGATTATATTAATATAGCCAAAAAATTACAAATTTTTGCCATGCTTGATGAGCCATGACAGTTGTTGCAGGGGGTCTAAATACACCAATTGTCAGGGCACCATCCCTAAAACACGGAAGAGTCCACACCTGGGTAATTAATAGCTAGCCGTAGCTATGAGGTCCTTGAGTTTGGTGCTGTGGTATTGAATGCCCAGCTATGTCTCTTTCATTCTTACTGCATAGGCTTGCAACTGAAATCTCTCCCATGACGTCGTCTTCGACAGAAAGACGCTCTCTCTCTCTCTCTCTCTCTCTCTCTCTCTCTCTCTCTCTCTCTCTCTCTCTCTGCCCTGGAAGTTCAAGATAATCCATTTGGCCGCTCGGTCTAATTTGTGGAAATTCCCAAAATACCCCTCAAATTTCAAAAATTCCCAAAGTACCCCCAATACTTTATTATAAATTCCGAAAATGCCCTTCAAATTTTCCAAAATTCCCAGAATACCCCCGCTTGTGAGATTAAGTATTTCCAAAAATAAAAAGGTTGTAGCTTTTCATAAGAAGACTGATTGTCTATTAGTACAAGAAGTTAAAAGTAGAATTTGCGTTGGTTTTGGTGATGAATTACTTCATTATTTTTAGACATAATTGCTTTTTTGCTAGGTAATTTGTGATAAATTACATGTTAAGCACTAAAAATGGATCTCAATTGTCAAAAAGGAATAAAGATTAGAAAATTTTGAACAATACAACAAAAAATAGATACTATGGTATTTTGGCAATTTTTGAAATTTGAGGGTTATTTTGGTAATTTTCCCCTTAAATTTTCTTCGTGCATATATCCAAGTCAACACGGAATATGCAGCGTGGGAAGGTTGAGGGAATGCACGTAATTGCTTATTGAATATGGTCATGAAAATATTTTTGAGCAGAGCTCGTTGGTACATAAGTGATGCTGACCTGTTTTGCTCTTGTGTAGCAAGTTTTTAACACATGAAACAAGAAAAGAGAGTGGCATCAGTCAATGAACACATACAAATGAGCATCTCACTCTCATGCAGCACTCTAGCATACACAACAAAAGACTCGATTGAGTAGTCAATCAAAGATAACTTATATCAGTTGCGAGGCATGCGCCTGTAGTATATCCACATTAGTGGCACATTGTAAACTCTTTAGGATTGTGGTGTAGATATGTCATTGTTTAGCAGTTAGCCTAAGCGCAGAGAATTCCAAGCTACTACACGATGTTTTTGTCATTTGACTTTGACAGGTCGCACGCTACTAAAGCCATAAGAGGGAACTTCAGATGCCAGCAATCCCTATGTAAAGGTCACGGCCATGAATTTTTGGCTTGGGCTAATTTGTGAATAATGACAACGATATAAGAGATTTGCAAGCACCTCAAGGCCAAGATAATTGAAAGACTCAACTTTATTGTGAAGTTGAAATTGCATTGATGCATCATGCTCAAGAAGTGTGTTTTCCTATGTTGTAAGATAATGTGCACCAATGCATTTTTTGAAATTTTTACAGATTTTAAAGGGATCTTGGCCCTTCTTTGTGTGTGTGTGTGTGTGTGCGTGTGATGCAACCCATCACTCTCTCTTTGCATGGCACCTTGCCTTCTCTTCGGTTGGTCAAGGTCAAATTCAACTTGCAAGTACTTCCCAATCTCTACATAGGGTTGAATGCAAATGTGAAGACTACTAATGGAGTCGCATGGTTGCATGCTTTTATAGTCCAAAGCTGAGTCAACCGACGGTTGGCAAATGCAGAAGTCACATATAAGGATATCAATATAAGAAAAGAGGATATATAGCCTAGATTATAGCACCTTAACACTTTGCAAGGGGTTTTGCTAGCATTGAAGGACTGGAAAGAAGTGTCCAAGCAGCTGCAAGTGAAGGGGCTCTAGGAATAGTATGTGGTTTTTAGCCACTCGCTTAGAGCATAGACGCAAGGCTCGCCAGGACGTTATTGAGGTAGGTGTTCTTTAATGTGGAATATTTTATATGAAGCGATCCTTCCAATTAGGGCCTTTTTAATATTTAGGAGAAGATATTTAAAGCAAGGCTTTGACCTTGGCCACACCAAGTTGATTAAGTGGAAGCCACCTTGGTGGTAAGAAAGGAGATTTCACAGACTGCACGACGAGTGTTAAGTCGGATGGGAGATCCAATGAAATCCAAGGTGAATGCACACCCTATGTACATGCAAAAGAGAGCATAAATCACACATATACTACACAAAGAGTGCAATCACATGGTTGTACAATATCAAGCTCAACAATAAGAGTGCCAAGATCACGAAATTTGATTGCCACAAGGATATCGGATTCAAGCTGATCGAGAGGGCTCATAGGTAGTCCTCACAAAAAACTGGGATTCAGTGATTTTTTAGCAAGCTAGTGTAAAATCTCTGCCAAATTTTGAGCTTGCCTTTAAGAAAACTAGCAAAGTTTTGAAAATTTTAGTGCAAAAGTCAACAAATGCTTCAAATTTTGACCTAAGTATCAAAAGATTCCTAGAGGTGTCCTTATTTTCTTCGACTAGGAAAAATGTTATTGGCAAGCCCTCCTCATAGCCAGCACTTTTATGTGGTTAGTACAATGAATAATAAGGGTCACCACACTACATCCACCGGGTCTTATCTACACCCTTGAGTCCTTTCTCTATCCTCTAGCTAATGTTGCACTATCACTAGTCTATGCACCCTACCCCTATGTCTATGTCACATGGACACAACTCTCAATTTTTGGGATGGAGATCCTACTCTAGCTAATGATGCTCTATCACTTCTCTATTCACCACACTACATCCGGGTTTTATCTACACCCTTGAGTCCTTTCTTTGTTCTCTGGCTAATGCTACACTATCAGTACCCAACCCCTATGTCTATGCCACACATACACAACTCTCAACTTTTGAGATGGAGATCCTACTCTACCCTATGACAAATCCAATTTCTCAATTCTCTCTATATCCTCACTCTGACACAACTTTTGGGGTGGGGGTCTACTCTACTCCATGAAAAGTCCAATTTTCCATTTTTTTCTACTCTACTTGTTGATGAGAATCCTACTGGCTCACCTGCTGTTTTATTCATTTGTTGATGAGATTCCTCCGAATCTCCTACATCCAACCTTTGAACTCAACCTTGGAGACGTCACCCTCTAAAAGGTAGTGAGGAGTCGAACTCACGCAGATTCAACAAACCTGGACCTGACAACTGCCATAACCAACCCACCGTCTACGCGGTGTTGCTTATGAAGCAACCCATATAGTTAAAAAAAACTCCTACAGAGTGCAGCCTCATACAGCTAGTGTGACCCCCCGCCTCACTGTCGCCATCGCACAGTACCACCTGGTGCCCTCCTGGCCGTCGCCTTTGCCTCCACCTCGCTGCCGCATGTCTCGCTTTGCCTTGCCTCTCTCGTTGGTCGTCATGTGCCTGCGATCCTATCATACTGCAGCACCCATTCCGTTTCCTTCTTGTTTGCGCCCTCGGGAGATCTCTTCTCCCTCCTCGCCACACCCGCCCTCTGGCTTTAATCCCCATGGCAACATCTCGCGTAGATTCGCCCTTCTTTTCTATTTCGAAAAGGGTAGCACCTACTCTCACTCATAGGCACAAAAACATACACACAAGCGTGCACAAAATTAAGTGTTGTGCATGAGTATAAACAATACAAGAACTATGTGTGCATGCATGTATTGGTATGCAATGGTACAATTGTGAGATCTCTCTCATACACTTGCTCTTCCTCCAACCTCTCATTCAAGTTTGTATAAAATACATGTAAGTAACAAGAAGCATGCAACAAGAGTTTCAGTGAGAGTATAAGTCCATGAGATGAGAGGAAGCAGATGGTATCTCTTTGTAGTACCAAGTTGGCAATCGAGCACAAGTCTACAAAGGAGAGGAGCTATCATAGCTACCCGTTTTGGAAAGAGAAAAGTATAGAGAGAGAGAGGGGGAGGATTAAGAGATAACAAAAAAAATTGCTCTTCACTCCATTTCTTTCCATCTACAAACCAGTGCCACATATAGTGCTTGAAGCTCATTGTACATCCTTCGCTAAGTTAAATAACATCTCCACTCACAATCTATTTTTGAAAGGTAACTGTACTTTTCATTTTGAAGGCCTTAAAGAAAGCCCCCTTTTCATCCTACATATTGACGTTGCTTTTAACAAAATACATACGTCTAAGATCCCCCCTCCTTTTGACTTTCTTACAACAACCATGTTGGGAATATCGAGGGCATATCTTGCGATCAACACGTTTCAAGAGCTCACCTTTTAGACACACACACTTGCTCTCTTGCTTGCTCATGGCATACACATGTGCATAAGGCGATAGTCCTACAAGGTGAAAGCAAATGTGATTGCATCTGCTGAAAGGCCTTCCATTTAGTTAATCTATTCCACACACACACACACACAAAGAGAGAGAGAGAGAGAGAGAGAGAGAGAGGACCGTCAACTGAAGACAAAAGGAGAGAGTGAGCATGTACAACATGGGGCAAGCCACACTTGCAACCTCGATAGTTGTGTGTAGCATGGGATGCATCAGGCTCATATTAGAGGGGAAGGCAAAAAAAATAGATGAGGAGGGCCACGGCCCAGGTGGAGGACCGTGCAAGAAGCTGAGATGTGAGGATGGGACAAGAGGAGGCCTAAATGAATAACTATGGCTCTTAACGGCATGTCGATCACCCGAGAGAGAGAGAGAGAGAGAGAGAGAGAGAGAGTGGCAAATGGCCATGCCCTAATTGGAAAAAGTATGTTGTAGCTTGGCATGAAAAAGTAGGTACCTAGCATGGAAACCACAAAGGATGTTTATATCTTGGTCGATCCAGGAGCAAGTCGAGAGTAGAAGGAGAGTACCTACATATTCTGAGTTGCCAAACCTTGCTCTGGAAAAAGTAAAGAGTGCTAATCCAAAAGGTAGATTTATACTTGATTTGATTAGAATGTGAAGAGCACCTACATTGTATGAGTTGTTAGTCGCATCCATGGAGTAAGTAGCTAGAGTGCTTGATGTACGTTGCATGTATCAAAGAGCTCCAAAATCTCACAAGAGAATCACATATATTTACAAGTCATCATGGAATGAAGGAGATTGAGGTTGCCACGATTGACATGTATCTTTCTCTTTGCCGTGGCAACGCGCGGGTCACATACTAGTTATATTAAAACACAATAAAATTTTCATATGATTGTACGCACTCAATTAAACTTACTCCCATAGATAAACCATTTGTGATTACGTATGTATACTAGACAATATAATTTTATATTAAAACACAATAACAATTCCATGTGATTGTAGGCACTCGGTTAAACTTACTTCCATAAATCTCATCCTCCCCTTAACTTAGCAGGCCTTCGTGCCTCCTCACTTTGTTTTTTTTAAGTGATTTGTTCATATGTAGTTAAGTCACTTTAGTCATTGTTTTGAGTTAATTAAAAATAAACATCACATCTAAATCGTTAAAGAAAAGAAATTACTCAACTCATATCAATCAAATTATTAAATAACTCACATCAAAATTCATCATTAACATAAAATCTTGAAAGAATTTTTCACGTCGTCTATAACATTAGGGCCATGGAGTACATGTGGCATGCACAAGTAGGGTACTTAGTGTACACTGCTCATATATAGAGCTTTGAGAGTGGATTCCATGCTAGAGCCAAGAGGTCACACGAGATTTGAAGATGCCAAACAATCACACACCATAAGGCTTTGTCATGGTGATTAGCCAATGTATGTCCAAGTGTGAAGGGCCAATCCATAATTATATAAGCATGAAACTCCTATGGTTGGGTGGATAGTTCTTATAGATCTTAAAGGGAGAGCTCTTCTTGGAAGTTTTAATAAGAGCAAACAAAAGAATCATTATGTTAACTAGTATGGCCGGCCACCTTTGGCGGCCTCTCTCTCTCTCTCTCTCTCTTCGTGGAGTCTCTATGATGTTGTGCCATGTGTCAGGGGGAGGGGCCAAATCCCTTCCCCCATTATATATAATATAGATAGATAATAAAGAGAACTCCTATCAAAAACTCATCTTCATCTGAATGTTAGCTAAATGAGGTGAAAGTTCATTATGGCTTACATAAGGCTATGAGAATAATTTAATAATAAAAGTTTCGTTGTGAAGGAAAACACGAAAATAACATTAAATTTTCAAAACGTTTGTTATCATAATAAAATATTATGTTTCTTGAAAAAAAAATGTAACAGTAAATTATTTAAACAACAATATATTCTAAGAAAGTGAATTAGTTCTTTAAAACATTTGTTATCATAATAAAATATTATACTTCTTGAAAAAATGTAACGATAAACTGTTTAGAGTATAATATATTCCAAATACATAAAAAATAATGTTTGAAATATCACTTGGAAACATTGCAGTAAATTGAGAAAAAACAAGGTAAAGGATCACGAGGGCCTGCCCACAATGAGATTTTTTCCATGTATCTGCAACTCGGTAACCTTCTTCCATGAAGTCAAAGCCTTATCATTAATGTCAGTACGATACAAAGATAGACATCAGACAAGGAACTCAGTGTCACAGAGTTGAGATCCATAATTCTCTTCAACTAGAAGCCTAGCTTTCTCTTTGTCGTCAAAGTTAGATCTGCATACAGGAGGCTCATATGTGGCATGTACACTTGATTTGATTGTTGAGTTTCAAAAACACCTTGCACCAACTTATTTGCCTAAAGTACCTCGTGAGAGGGATCAACCAGCATATAGACACACTGGTAAAATGTGTTACCACAGGAAGGGCGAATGAGCCGGCATGTAAACGGGGGAAGGCTTCGACAAGCGGCACGGAGGGAGAGGGAGGAATGTTCAAGAGAGAGTTTCTGGGTGCCAACCCCAAGCACAGTGACGTGAGGCTCAAAAGTGGGAGCTTGGAAAAGGGTTCAAAGGTGCAACATCGTGGGACGTAGCCCGGGAGGCTCCTTTGCAGAAGAGGGATGCGCCCACACGGAGTACCATCCAAGCTCCTCACCTTTTCCTTCCATTGTCGACCTGCTGCGACTATGCGATAGAGATATTTGATCAGGAGCCTCTCTCTCTCTCTCTCTCTCTCTCTCTCTCTCTCTCTCTCTCTCTCTCTCTCTGTGTGTGAAGCAATCGAGGATCTACAAGAGTATGGTGGCATTTAGTGAAGGTGCAGGAGCCCGAAGACGACATCTGGAGAGGTTGCACAAAACCAAGGTGATGGAACTCCTGAGCACACGTCAAGCTCGCACGTGTTAATGCAGACAGTTTTGACTTCCTTACACATGAAAAACAAGGTGAGAGATCGCAAGTATGCTCAGATGCTGAGCTCTGATGAGCCCCAAGCTCCCAACCTCGTCTTTTGCGTTTCGCCTTGCGACTCTAGTCTCCCATCGTGAGGTCACGTGACATGCTTACTCTCTTTCGTTGCAAACTGCAGACGGTTCCAAGCAAATTTTTGCACGCCTTCTCACCTCGAAAAGTGTTGGCCATCCACGTGGACGTCATCCATGAAAGTACGCCTTAGCTAGCCCAGCACTAAGGCCTTTCTTTAGCAGGCCAAAAAGGTTAAAGAAGACAAGAAATATTTTGTGTGGCCCAATATTCAATAGCCTGCTTTAAAAAGAGAGGTAAACAAGTGTCAACACCTCTAGCAAAGACCTAAAAGAAAAAAAAAATTAAAAAAATTGTCATATGGCACTAATCCTCAAGCTTTATTCGATGATCCACGATTGCACCAAAATTCCAACACTTTACTAACGACTCCTTATGCAGTCCAAAAACATTCACCCCCACTAGATAGTCTTTCCTTTTTCCTTTGAAGGCCACTAAACACTTTCTCCAAAGCCAATAGTGCTTTCATATTCAAAAGCTAAACATCTTCGAGAATCCATCTCATGGAAGTGAAAGGAAGACCATCACTTTCTTTTAGCAAGAAAACTCAATTAGATTTGACATTTCTTAGAGCTTGGTCACACACTAGTGACCCACTAAGTGTGATAATACATGTGTGGAGTTATTAAGAATATAGATAAAAGAATAAAAGTTGCCAAATGCTCCTCTCATTGATTACCAAAAAGCCTCTTATAAACAAAGGAGAGGCTTTGTTTGCCAAAATTAAAGCTTAGCATCCCTTTCTGTGAAGGACTAGGTATCCTTCTGCAACTATGGAAAGCAATGTTGAATTTTTTTCAATAAGCCCCCCCCCCCCCCCCCCCCAAAACACACACACAAAAACAAAAAAAAAAAAACCCCAAAAAAAATAAAAACGAAAGGGATGCATAACTCTAATGTATACACATTTCATTTAGCATCAATCAAAGTAGAATTTAACATCTCTCTATACTCTTTACTTCAAAGAAAACTTTTGAAAATGTTTCATTTTTGTGAAGTGTGAACCTTCTCAACTTTCAGCCTTACAGGTTTCAAAAGAAGAGGTTGACTTTAAATTCTTTTTAAGGCAGATTTTATCTTTACTTCTGGAAGCCAATTGAGAGTGGCTTAGGTTTGCTTTTCCAAGGCAAATGACCATAAAAATTTAAGATTTAAGGAAGTGTTCGTATGTACACTAGTAAAATTTTAGTGGTTTATTTTAAGTCAAATTTGGAATCTATCTAAAATTTTGCAACTTTAGACCGTTAAAAATAGATTAAGCCCCAGTTTTTATTGAATATTAGTTTTAATTAGTCCAAAATAACATGGTATGTGTGATTTTGTGTGTGTGTGTGTGTGTGTGTGTGTGAGAGAGAGAGAGAGAGAGAGAGAGAGGAGGAGGAGGGTTTCGAAAAGGGCACCAAATCTTTTTTCTTGATCGAAATAAGTTTTTATTAAATAAGGAACACACTAAAAATTTAAAGAATTGACAGTATTCATCTATATAAAGGGGTCATCCTCCCTTGTGTCACCATTTTCAAGTTCTAACAAAGAAATAGTTTTGTGTTGATGTTTCAAGCCGTCCTGCCCTACAAAGACCCGTCGTGCCCTGCCTAAGTAGGCCTTTGATTTCGAGCCGCCCGTCACCATAGGCTTCAACTTTGAAATTGAAGCTCTAAGGAAATAGCCTCAGCGTTGGCACTAATTCAATGCACAATACATCGCCACACAACCCCATGATTCTCTCTCTCTCTCTCTCTCTCTCTCTCTCTCTCACACACACACACACACACACACACACACACACACACACACAAAACCACTTTGTGGTCATGCATAGTTACTGTGTCAATCTTCATCGCCACCACCTTCGTGCGCAGTGTCATGTGTGTCCAAAGTACAATGTGGTTGTGTGTGTGTGTGTGTGTGTGTGTGTGTGTGTAAGTTGGTGCTTATGTGTGTGAGTGTGCCGGTGTGCTCGGGAGCCTCTCCCCGCTCTCTCTCTGTCCCTCTCTCTCTCTCACACACACACACACACAAGCACACATGGAGGATGCTCTCTATGGGCATCCTTTATCAATGTGTAAATGCATAAGGAGAGAGCCACCTCGAGCCATGTGTTGCTTGCACTTGTAGCTTCTCCAATATTTTCATCGATGATGATGTCAACGGCCAAGGGCAGACCGTGGAGCTAGAGCATGACAAGGAGAGGGAGCATGAATAGGAGAGGGAGGACGATGACCTCCTACAAGACGTGTGTGCAAGTATGCTCCTGTGCACGTGCAAAAGCAGAGAGAGAGAGAGAGAGAGAGAGAGAGAGAGAGTGTTACAGTTGCACATCTATATTATATATAATGGAGCTTTATTGAGATTGAAGAAAACTCGAGCAAAGAGATATGGCACGCGTCATCAACTGTCCCTCTCCCCCTCGACAAACGTGTGCCCATCCCCTAAAAGCAGCATCACAATTTCCTCTCGAGTTGCACTCACACAATCCGGTAAGGTTTGAGGCTCAATGCCATGTGTGTGTGTGTGTGTGTGTGTGTGTGTGTGTGTTTAAGAATGATTTATCTAACAATATTTTGATTTCACAAACTATTGAACCATACAATGGGATTAGAGACCACTCAAAGTGTAAATAACCAAACCTTATGTATACATTAGATAACAAGTAGATGTAGCTAAGACTACAATTGACATTGAAATTGACATATAGTGTATTAAGTGTTATTATCAAAGAACCATATACAAGGGTTATCTATCACTAATAAAAATGACCAAACATTGGAAGATCTTTTGTTAATGCTGCAGTTGTTGTTGTAATCCCAAAGAAAGAATCTTTTACCTGTCACCATCCAAGAAACAAAAGCCTGTCAAAACTAGCATTACTTGGGAAAACAGGTGTCAACGACTCCCTCCCCTTGTTATTGGTGTCAAAAATTACAACAAACACTAACAACGTAACATAGATCAAATATTATGTTTAGAGAATGAGCCATTTATTTATGATAATATTTACATCATTTGATTTCCAAAAAAAATCGGACAACATCTCCTTTGTATATTGGATCAATTCTCAAAATTCCAGTCTAATGCCATCTCATCCAAGACCCCCACATGAGGATTAAGGCTCTTTTTACCATCATTTGACAAATTTCAAATAAATTCCAAAGAAAATTTATTTTATCCATCGAGAAAGGATAGCATCAAAAAGTACTTTATAGATGTGTATTAACCAATATATACTTACCTTCTTCAAGACTAAGTTCCTGTATATTAAGATATATCACTATAAATAAATTTCCTCCTCAAAAACCTTTTAAATTTCAATTCCCAAAAGAAAGTGCTATTTGCAGCTCAAAACCCATAAATTCTTTATCTGCAAGAATGTTAACTTCTATGGCAAAGAAAGAGATGAGTGTTCAGCTTTAAAAACTAAGAAAATTTTAGCTACAGTTCCAAAGTACCATTACCAGCTTAGAGAGAGTACCACTTAGAGGGAGTACAATATCAAAATTAGGAATATGCAACAATGATGAAAGCAAAGTATCAGCTAATCCCATCAATATGTGAAAGTCCAAAGTATATTATGGATGGTAGAGAATCAAACCCGATTTCTTAGCTTCAAAAATTGGATTTTGTCGACAAATAACGTTCACATGATCGTGTTTGCCTATCCTCCACTAAAAATTATTATTACGGAAGACGATGTATGTTCAGCTAGAAACCATTAGAATTTCAGTTCTAAGTCAATGCATTCTCCACTTAAAAGTCAATACCCAATCAAAAACCGTTTCTAGAATCCATATTATATATAACTATAATTGAGATATCCAAAAGATAATATCATATGCAGCTGTAAAAAGAGTGCATTGAAGCATTCAAAACGATGAATTGAAGCAGCATACAAACTCATTTCTAAGTAATTGATATCAATCCCTTGAGGTATAGCTATCGATGTTGTTTAGAATTATTACATTGGGTGAAGTCATAGCCAAACCCCATAAGAGCTGAAAACAAAATATAGACCAGAGACATCTTATATGTATGCAAGTAAAAAATCTCAACGTATTAGCAAGTAACATGCACCTAGTTTTATGTCGATCACATATATAGTCAAGCTAGAGAGAATAAGGAGGTGGGAGAGATGGCTTCCCAGTACTTAGGTGACCCAATCAAGCTAGGGAATAAGGAGGTGAGAGAGGTGGTTTCCAAGTACTTAGGTCATGTATAAGAAGATACCACAAATCACAATAGTGACCCATATTCACATCAACATCTTGCCCATCGAAGAGAGAACACTATTTTCTGCTTGTAATATGCATTGTAAGGCAGCTAACTGTATAAAATACTTCATTTATAGCTTATCTTAGTCATTGAATTCTCCTATGTGCTTTTTCCTGTGTGTGTACATCCACCACTTCTCAAGCAAGGCATTCCATCCAGTTTCCAAAATATAATGTATTGCTATTGCTCGCAATATATAAAGACTATGTATATTTGTGTCCGGATTTTATATCCCAACCATATGTAAAGATCAGTTCGTACCTATGCATCCCCTTATTCCTTAAAAATGTGTATGTATTACGAATGGAAACATGTTAATTCTCATATCCTTAAGTATGCAAAAACATATCAGGCTAGTGATGTTTCCAGTATCAAATCAAGATAATGACTATGCAAAAATATATCAAAGCCAACGAAGTTTTGGTATCACAGCACAACATGTCAGTTATCCTTTTGTTTTTTCCATTCAACATCAGCCTAAATGACCCATCACATAAATTTTAAAACGATAAGGGAAAAACATATATCTCATACAATCATTACTTGTGATTAGTGGAGGTTTCTCGGCAACATACCAAACTTAACCATCTAAGCCCGATCTTTTGAAACCATTTAGACTGTAAATGAAGAACTGAGTAGGTGCAATAGCACCTACCTGAATGTTGAGGTTGAACTGCAGATGCCCTCAACATGCCCCAATAGTTCAAAGGTAGGCCATTTCCTGCAGTAGCAAAGATCGTCCCCACAGAGAGCTGATCATTGTGTCTGTGTGTGTGTGTTTAAGAAAGATTATCTAACAACAGTTTGATTTCACAAACTATTGAAGCATACAATGGGACTAGAGACCACTCAAATGTAAATAATCAAATCTTATGTATACATTAGATAACAAGTAGATAAAGTGAAGTAGATAAAGTTAAGACTACAATTGATATCTAAACCAAATACAGACATAAAGTGTATTACATGTATTTATCAAAGACTCATATACAAGCGTCATCTATCACTAATCAAAATAATCGAGTAGTGGATTATCTTCAATTATTGTTGCAGTTGTTGTTGTAATCCCAAGGAAAGAATCTCTTACCTATCACCACCCAAGAAACACAAGCCTGTCAGAATTGGCATTACTTGGGAAGACAGGTGTCAACGACTCCCTCCCCTTGTTATTGGTGTCAAAAATTACAACAAAAACTAACACCATAACAAAGATCTAATATGTATTAAGTTTGAGCCATTTATTTATGATAATGTTTACATCATTTAATTCCCAAAAAAATCGAACTGCATCTCCTTTGTAAATTGGATCAAAAGTCCAGTCTACTGCCATCTCATCTGAGATCCTCCACTTGAGGATTAAGGCGTTTTTTTAATTCATTGAACTAATTTCAAAGTAAACATTTGTTTCAAAAAATTATGCATTTGTCACATAGCATCAAAAAGTAGTTTACAATTGTGAATTCACCATTATATGCTTACCTTCATCAAAAGTGAGTTTCTGCATAGAAAGATAGAAGTACATGTCTATAGGACCATTTTCAAAATGATCTTTATGTGAGCAGTTAAACCAGCCTACCATAACTATACTAACATTGTGGTTTAAAGGTATCATTGCATGAGAAATACAAGCCAAAACCCACAAGAATACCATAACTATACTAACATTGTGGTTTAAAGGTATCATTGCATGAGAAATACAAGCCAAAACCCACAAGAATTGAACAATATTATAACCCTAATTAGTCTCACATATATACCAGTAAATAGGCTATTGTATTGAGTAGGTGCACAGGAACCTACCTGTATGCCGATAAAGACATGTGATCCGGTGGAGAGAAGTTTATTGATGTCATCTCCGGCTCTTGGACCATAGGCTATGTATGAGTACTACCATTGTTTAATTAGTCAAAACCGTTTTTAGCTAATGAGTTGACCCGCTCGCATGGCGATGTATGTGTGCGCTTGAGAGAGAGAGAGAGAGAGAGAGAGAGAGAGAGAGAGAGAGAGAGAGAGAGAGAGAGAGAGAGAGAGAGAGAGAGGTAGAGAGGTTAAATGACATAGTTTACAGGTTGTTATTAAGCACCTACAAGGGGGCAGGTCAAGGTTATTAGTTGTTGACTATGGTATGCGAGGGGGGTTGAAGCTGAAAATGCTACATGCAAATATGAGCCGCTCATCACAGATTGTAATCACATAACTGATAAACCATGATGTGGGTGTGGTATGTGTGCTCGGAATTATATGTGTGTGTGTGTAAAGACATCCAGTATGGTACTTATGGGATGCAGCTCCGTACATGTGTTTCTTGTGCATAACATTACCCGTGTATCTCATAACTACCGATGAGTAGTTTTACTTGTCATATTTCATAACAAGCTCTTGTCATATCATTTAAAATCGGCATTTTTTCAAAACCAATGTACTGAGTAGGTGCATAAGCACCTACTTGAATGTCGACCCGACTATGTCCAAGGGGGTAACCTGGAAATTGGACGATGATTCTAGAGCCTGAGGTTTAAGAGAGAAATTGGTATGAGGTTGTGAGGATCTAGAGCTCCATCGTACAGTGCTGCCAAGCCCTCGCAGAAGGTCCTCTTTGAGCCAGTGTGTGTGTGTATGTGTGTGTGTGTGTGTTGAACAATCTTCACGCATTAGCTAAGCCGCTTAGGGTGAGTGGAGATGGCGATCTCTGAAAACCATGAGACCGGGTAAGTAAGAGGCAAGCAAAGTGCATCCACAGCTTTGCAGAGCACAATGTGTACAAGGCTATTACAGAGAACGCCGTGCTATTAAAAGGATGAGCATGCGTAGCCAAGGATAAAAATCGCTTATTGATAAGGTTCACAAAAAGAACATAGGGAGAGACGCTGAGGTCCCATTTTTAAATCCTCCTCGCGAGTCTTCTGGAGGGTGTGTGCATGTGTAGATGCATGCACATGAGAAATAAATGAACATTTGTTTTTATCTGCCAAGTGCCAAACAAGGCCTTAGACAACTAGGACCACATGGAAGGTAGGTGGGGTAGTTACATGGAAATCACTTCGTAGAGAGTTCCAACATTTTCTGCCGAGTAATAAACTTATATAAAATTTATGTATATGTCAAAGTCCTTGATGCATCAAGGTTCAATATCCAATTTAAACAATCTAGGCTTAAGATAGATATCAAAGTGTATGCAAGTATCATTAGAGACTATGGGTCGAGGAAGATACATATACCATATAGATGTGAGAGTCTCGTCAAAAGAGGCTCAAGGGTGTGATAGGGGAATCCAAACCAGAATTTGGATGAGATAGAAAGCTTCTTACCAAGGTTAAAACAAATTGTCATGTTTATATGTTTATATGTGTGTGTGTGTGTGTGTGTGTGTGTGTGTGTGTGTGTGTGTGTGTGTGTGTGTGTGTGTGTGTGTGTGTGAGAGAGAGAGAAGAAGAAGAAGAAGAATAAGTAGAAGAAGAAAAAGAAGATGATAAGGGGTTGTTTTAACCTCATAGGAACAACCCAAAGAGATCTCAGATGCCTAGCTGTCGAGGAGTGTTAAATTAACTCATTACCATGATGAGAGAGAGAGAGAGAGAGACCAACAATAGTGGAGATTGGAGTCTTTTTGGGAGAAGAAAAATGGCATTCAAGGGTACTCACCCTGGGTAGATGAGCTCTTTGATGGAGTTGCTTCAATGACATGCAATAAAGTTATGAGCTCATCATGCCAAATTTGTCCATGGAAGGAAGATAGACACGTTGCATTTGAGATCAAAGGTACCCAAGAGTGCAAGGATGCATGTGAGCAAGCTTTGGAGGTTGTTGGTTCCCACGAGTGAGCTTTTTCTTCAAAGCCAGCTCATTTTGTGTGTCGTCCCTCTAAGCATTGGGCTCAAGCCACACAAACAAATGATCTTGGAGTTCTTTGCATGGCACCACCTGTGTGGACTCACATATGCACTTTGGTTTTCTTTTTTTTAGGTTGTCTTCGCCTACTAAGATGGCCTTAAAATTGTCAAGCCAAATATATTGTAATCATGCTTGATGTGTGTGTGTGTGTGTGTGTGTGTGTGAGAGAGAGAGAGAGAGAGAGAGAGAGAGAGAGAGAAAGAAAGAAAAGAGAAGGTTTGATATCACACCAGCAATCCAGAGTTCTTGTGCATCTATCCAAGGAGTCTTGAACTCAAGCAAGATTATTCAAGAGGAAACTAGGACAACCAAGTAGATAATCAATTGAAGGATTGCAATGTGCATGATGCAAAGGGACTAACATTCACTAAGCTCGACTCAAGAGAGAAAATCAACACTCTAGCATGCAATGTGGAGTTTTTCATGTGTTGAAGGCATGGAGTAGATACCTTGTATCTTTAGCATGACTTATTCAAAGTAGACAAGTTATAATCCTAACTCTCATGCAAACAAGAGTTATTACACTCATTGTTTATAAAGTGAACAGTTAACCTTTTCAAGATGTCGCCCTTTTTTACATAGAAACTCTTCCTTTGGAGGTAATCAAAAGGATATCTTGCAAGAAGAATACATGTCATAAAATCTAACATCTAACCAACCCAAATGATTTTCTCATATTAAACTAGTCATTTAATGTGGGAGAATAAATGGGAAGGGTTAGAACGTAGACACGTGCTTATGGATATGTCTCAACACGGGGCCAAGGTTAAATGGGTTCCAAATGAGAGATGGTATGTTAAAGAGCAATGCTACCTAATGGAGCTTAAAGACCGTATGGTTAGCTTCATTAAAGACCTCCAAAAGTTAGTGTTCAAAAGTCTTTTAATCTTAGGCAAGCTAGGATTGACCTTGAGGTGGGAATCCTACCCAAGCACGAGGTGCTTGTTGGCTTGCTAAGTGTTATTGGGAACCTTACCCAAAAACTTGAGGTGTTTCTCACATGCTTAAATGACTAAGGTTCTTGAAGTATTCAATTCAAAGATAACTCTCAAGAGGAATCAACGTTTCCATGCTTGATTGACTAAGTCCTTGAAGTATTCAATTGGACCAAATGACTTAATAAGCATAAAAGACACGTGCTCAAATGATCCTCCACATGTGGCCCTTATGATATGCTTGAATGCTATTGAATAGGTTTTAAAGGGCTCTAATGAGAATTTAGATACATAAAAATAAATAAATAATTTCTTTCTCTCAAAGAGGAAAAAGAGGGCACATGTCCAAATAAAATAATAAAATAATACAAGAGAGACAGAGAGAGGTGTGGACCAAGCTTGGCTTGTCGTAGCCATGGTCGGCCCAATGACATCTGGTATTTTTCTTGCATTCCTTGAAGATCTAGCTCTACAAAGGACACCACAAAAGGTATCCCTCCACACCTTGCAATATTCCTCAAGGCTGTACCTTTCTTTGGTCCAATATCCCAACAAAAATTGGAACCAATTCTAACTCACGCCATCCATATTTCTTACATGTCTCCCATGTAGTTATGTTGAATCCGGAACCGCCATCCACAATTACATTTTTTAATATTACTATCCCCGTGTCGGCGGACTGTGATCAGTGGGGCTCGTTCATCCACCAAATGAATCCATTCCTTAGGTATTATCTTGTTCGTTGTTGGAGATTCTTGGTGAGACATCAGAATTTCATTAAAAGCTGGTACAAGTCAAAGCATATCTCCCAACTTCATCTGAATGGGTAACTATACCATTGCCTCCCAAATATCCAAATGGAATTACCCATTCACAAGCTCCTTCGGCAATATATGTTTTGGTTGGCTCCTCTTTGGCACTTCATAAGCTATCTCGGTATCCTGTTTCTCCTTTCTTAATTGTGGTGGGTCTCCCACCATAGACTTATGTTGATTTGATCGTACTTGTTCCCGTAGAAACAAGACCGGTGGGGTTTTGCTTGCAATATCTACCCCGATTCCTATAAACATGCCATGTTGGTCTAGGGTTACCATTGGATTTGGCTTGAGAAGAACATGTCGCATCAATGTCGGCTCCTTTTCCGCCCATCTCGCTGCTTCCT
This sequence comes from Adiantum capillus-veneris, assembly GCF_014529385.1. Taxonomy (NCBI): domain Eukaryota; kingdom Viridiplantae; phylum Streptophyta; class Polypodiopsida; order Polypodiales; family Pteridaceae; genus Adiantum; species Adiantum capillus-veneris. Next base: position 74,701,133 of record NC_140932.1, on the reverse strand, counting down.
TTATAACAATTATCTAATCTGCACACGATTGGTTTCAATGCCGCCTTCTACCTCATATGAACTTCCTTTCTTGACCGGATAATTGCTTGTACTTCTAGATCAAAGGTTTTTGCATCTTTGTCCGTTTCTCTTTTTGCTAGTATTCTTATCTTGAGGAAAAACATGTTTGTAATAAGTCCTTTCCCTTTTTTCACTTTCTTATGATCATATTTCGTAGCTTCCCTACACTTGCTATGGCAATGATCATCATCCCAAAAAAAAAGAACAATGCTTTTGTCTGGGTGGGTAAAAATTAGGTCTACCTACACTTTGACCATATTTACCTCAGCCTCCTGGATCCAAAGTTTGTTGAGTGTGCACTCACTAGTTGCATGACCCTCGTTCCGACATTTGGTACATTGTAATTTTAAAGTATTCACTTCCAAGGACTTCCCCTTTTTTGTCGTTGCCACCAAGACCTTCTTTTTGGCTTTCTTAGTCTTTGTTGACTGTGCAGGAGGATCTTTATCCTTATCCGAGCTATCATCCTCTTTTGATTCACTATCTATGTCTTCTTCGAGGTCACTGCCTACTGACTTCTTCTTAGATTTCTCCAATCAAGGTACCCCTAAAGATGCCTCCACCATCTGTGATTCCAACATGACCATTTTCAATGACATCATTTCCAGGTTAATAGTTGTCGATGTGGTTAGGAATCCAACATCTCATTTGCTGGTTGTTTTGTCCCCAATCTCTGAAGTAGCATGCAAAACTTAGCCGTGTAAGTTTTGCATGCTACTTACCTGATCCTTTGTGTAATAAGGATCATGTATTCTCTACTTTCAAAAATTCTTAGCATCGATAGAGAATCAATCTGTCAAGAAGATCAAAAGCTTGAGGACTCATAATGGTAGAGAATACGTCTCCAAAGAGTTTGAGAATTTTTGTAGGAAGAAATGTATTACGAGGCAAATTACTACACCTTACACACCGAATTAGAATGATATTGCATAATGGATGATTAAACGATTCAAGAGCAAGTCACATCCATGCTTCTATGGAGAATTTGACTCAAGGTTTTTTGGGCGGAAGCCGTACTGACAATAGTGCATGTAGTCAACATGTCATCTAGCACGCCATTGAATTACCAAATTCTAGAGGAGCTATGGTCTAGAAAGCAGCCACATTATGATCATTTGCGTGTATTTAGATGTGAGGCATATGCACATTTTCCCAAAGAGCTTTAAAAAAGAAAGCTAGACCCAAAGTCACACAAGTGCATATTTCTTGTTTATGGTGCAGATGGAGAGATGGGATATCATCTTTGCACCCAAAATCTTACAAAACAATAATTCACATGTTATCTTCAACGAATAGAAGATACACAAGAAATCTATCAAAGAGGTAGAGTATAGAAAAGTCACATTTGAGGACATTGCCTCAGAAACTTTGAAAACTCAGAAGACTAGCGATCTACCTTCTACTAGTAGTGCTCCAGTTGACAACGCAGAGAGTGGTAATCAGGCTTTGAGACAATCTACTAGATCTACACATCCACCTTAGCAGTGGACTATGTCATGCTGACTGACTGTGGTGAGCCATCTTATTACAAAGAAGCCATGCAAATGGATGATGAGGTCAAGTGGGAGCAAGCCATGCAATCTGAGTACAACTCGATTGTCAACAATGAGACATGGGACTTGATTGAAATGCCAAAAAGCAAGCAGGCCTTACCTTTCAAATGGGTTTACAAGAAGAATTTTACATTTGATGATCTCATGCCTAAGTACAAGGCTAGATTGGTTGCTAAGAAATTCAAGTAGCAAAAGGTAAATTTTGACAAAATCTTCTCACCCATGGTCAAGATGACTGCACTACACACTATGCTTGGCCTAGTAGCCATTGAGGACATGAAACTTGTCCAAATGGATGTGAAGACAACCTTTCTTCATGGGGATCTTAAAGAGGACGTTTACATAAAGCAATTTGAAGGTTTTGAATAGCCTAATAGGGAGGAGCTTGCATGCAAACTCAAGAAAGCACTTTATGTCTGAAAGTGGGGCTCAAGGCAGTGGTATCAAAAGTTTGACGCTTTTATGTGGTCCAGGGTTTTAGAAGGAGTCAAGAGGATCATTGCTCGTATACAAAGAAACTCAAAGATGGTTCTTCAATCATTCTCACTTTATATGTAGATAACATGCTCATTGTAGAAAAGTCCACTGAGGAGATTGCTAAAGTGAAGCACATGTTGAGCAAAAACTTTGCTACGAAGGATTTGGGTGAAGCAAATCATTTTCTTGGTATGCGTGTGAAGAGATACAAGAAGAAAGGAATTATTGTGTTATCTTAGGAATCATGTATCCACAAGGTCTTGCAACATTTCAATATGTGGGGGGGAAGGTAGTGAGTACCCCACTACCCATAAGGGAGATTCTTCCAAATCAGACGCTAAGAGAACAGAAATGGCATGTGTGCCATATTCTCAGCGATAGGCAATCTTATGTATGCTATGGTAGCTACAAGGCTAGATATTGCATTTGTAGTGGGAGTGGTTAGTCGGTGTATGGCTAGACTTGGCAAGTAGCATTGGATAGTGGTGAAACATCTCCTTAGATACTTGAAGGGTACAACGAGCAGATGTTTACACTTCAGTAACTGGGGAGATGCATCTATTGTTGGTTACATGAATGCATATTATACCAGCTGCAAAGACAGTAGGAGATCTACATTTGACTACATTTTCATGTTTGCAGGAGGAGCCATTTTCTTGGAGATCGTCTCTCCAAGTTGTACATCTTCTTCCACTAGAAAGGCTGAGTATGTTGCAGCATCAAATGCCAGCAAGGAAGCTATATGGTTGGCAAGTTTAGTGGGAGATTTTAGACATTCAACAAGTTTCAGTTTTGCATTGTGATAGTCAGAGTGCCATTGCTTTGGCGAAGAATCCCGTGTTTCACTCTAAGTCAAAACACATTGAGTTGCACTATCATCTCATTTGGGATATATTGGCAAATAAAGGACTATAACTTATCAAGGTCCATAGGACTGATAATCCTGCAAATTCTCTTACTAAAGGCGAGTGGTTTGCACACTGCGTCAAGCTAATGGGTGTAGGGTGAAGATTTTGGATGCTTCATAGTTGTATATAGTTACCGTATATACTAACTTTAGTCCTAGCCACTTACGACCATTATGGCCTTTAAGTGGGAGTTTGTTGGGGTAAAGGCTGAAATGGCCAATACTCGATAACACACCCATCACACTAACCCTATCTCTTACTCTCATATACATAGTAAGAATAAGGGAGTAGCTCAATGCATTGTAGAGATGACTCCAATGCACTGTGTGCTCTCTTGATTCTCCCCCTTCTCGCACGCACACAAGCACCAGGCACACGGCCTCACACCTCAATGCTCCGTTCTTTTTAGGAGTTGTAAACTACCTGTTGTAAATGGAGTGCAAGATGGTTCCAAAGTACCTATCTTAATCTTTTCATTAATAAAATCAATCAATTTAGGAAGGTGATTCTTGGAACTAGAATAGGTTACAATTTCCAAGAAATATGAGGAATAGTGAAATTAACCACTAGAGCCACAATATTTGAATCAACACAATCAATCTCACCTGGTTGGAAAGCAATATCCTTCCCATGTCTTTCAAAATCTATTGAAAGCACTTCATCTCTTTCCAAGTTAGAAAATTGTCATCCCCAATCTTAAAATCCTATAGTATTTCTCTGGTAAACTTGTGCCCAAGCTTTCTTGGACCCCTAATAGTAGACCATTGAGAAGCCTTGTCCATAATCTCATCACTTTCGGTTGCCAAAGGTACAACTACATGCTTGACCTTCTTTGCAATTTAATTCCCTAACAATTCTGGTGTAAACATGCCTTTATTTTGTCAACAAATTCATTTCAACAAGTGATAAAATCACAAGGCCTACCTTGAGAAGAATAGGGGAAGGCTAATACCACCATTGCAATCTTTAACAATTGATAAATCACAAGTATTGCACATATGTACATATGCTCACATCTTTCAATGACATACATAAATATCGTCACATCTATGCTTCATATTCATGCATTGCCCACATGGGATTTATAATATGCCATACAACCAATGCGTTGAGCTCCATTATCCAACAAAATCAAAGCTTGAAAAGAGTGGTCATGCATGCGATGAACCTAAGCACAAATGGAAACAAAGCGAAGCACGGTTTGCCTTGCCAAGAAAACCATTAAAGACATCTATTTGGCTTGCAAGAGCTAGCTTTGAGCTCTCTCCCTCCCTCCCTCCATCTCTCTCTCTCTCTCTCTCTCTCTCTCTCTCTCTCTCTCTTAGGTCGTGATGATGGAGATGGAGAGTAGTGCCTTTCCTCGATTATAGACGAGGCATGCCCCTATGATTGTAAAAAGGTGATAAAGGTAATGGACAAGTTACTCAATGACAACGCATAACACCATGCAAGCCCCATGTAAAGACATTGATCTAGTAGTAGTGCCAAGTACATTTTCAAATGTTTTTAAAACACCTTGCTTAGGGCCTTGCCTTTCAGCATAAAAAATGGCAAAGTAGAAAATAAAAGGGTTGATCAAGGATTAAGAATACCATTTCTTCTTCTTTTATATTCTTTGATATGAAGCCAAAGCCAACATTGAAGATTTTCTCCTTGGCAATATATGCAACTTTAGGGATACTGCCTCGAAGGGACGGAGCAGTAAATCACAACCCTATTTTAAACCACTTCGATCAAAGAAACTTGCAATTGCAACTAGCTTTGGACTTGTAGTCACACGACCAATGCCAAAGAAAAGAAAAACAGAGAGCCTAACCACACTTCACGTAAGAACAACACCTCCACAAGGAGCAATCCCTATCTTCTTGAGAGGGCCAACAATCCCCTTGTTTATCACCGCCATTGTGCAACCCTTCCAGCATCATCGTGCAACCCACCAACCCTTTTTCTACAATGATGACTCATGCAAGGGTGTGTCCTTAGCATGGATGGCATCTCACCACAAGGAGAGAGGAAGGGACGTTGATAATTCCTCACATCTCACTCTTTTTCTACAATGATGACTCATGCAAGGGTGTGTCCTTAGCATGGATGACATCTTAAGCACAAGGAGAGAGAAAGGGACGTTGATAATTCCTCACAGCTCAGTAGTCTCTACCAACTTTCTAGATCAGGCAAAATGTTATATATCACAACTCGCACGCACGCACAGCTCTTTGTGTGCAAATCTGTAGAGACTAGTCAGGTGCATGTGTGATGGGGTATGAAGATGGAGGGCGTCAGTTGCTTCTTGATACTTCCTCTTGCAAAGATGGTGTGGATGCAAGCGAGTACCATGAAGCTGGAGCATGTCAGTGGGCCAAAAAAGTTGAGAGAGGACGGAGATGTCAGTGGGCCAAAAAAGTTGAGAGAGGACGGAGATAGCATTATGGGAAACCAACTGTTTTCCCCTTGCAGCCAAACAACAGCTCCAACAACAACACAATCATCAACAACATCATCAATAGCACAAATTGCAACGCTATAGTGAAGGGCAATAAAATGTAGCATCCCTACAAATGAGGCATACAAGGCAATTGAAAGGGCCACTATTTAGAGAGTCCAGATTCTCAAGATTCAAAAGGATTTATCACTTGAAGCCCATCTTCTCCTTTGTTCGAGCAAGAACCACTTCCACTATGATCCCATGACCGCTATATTATGTGTTAAGAAGATTACAACGCATGTCGTAGCCACTCAGCCTATTAACTCAGGCCTAACCCTCACAAGGGCAAGTAGTAAATGTTGGTCAACCTGCTCACTCAGGCCTAACCTTCACAAGCATTTTGGAGGGTGACCATATGCTCTTTTGTCGGCAAGCCATGGATGTCATTCCCTGGAGTAGGACTTGCCTAGCAGCATACGAAGAAACCAAAAGGGTGATAGGGAGAGAAACCAAAAGGGAAACAGGTCATGCATCGCACTATGGGCCACCTCTATGAAGGTGCCATCGACATCATTCTCTAGACTCGTAACATTGAATTCCATAAGCTGGGGTAACAGTTTGCCACACAGCAAAGAGGCGGCACACATTGGCATGGTGGGAGAAGAGGAAGGGATCAAGGTCAAGATGTGCTAGCTGAACTCCATTTCCACCTGTGGTACTGTGCACCAGGTCGTGCACCAACTCTAGGGAGGAGAAGTGCCCGAGCTGCTTGGGGGACTTCTCCCCTTTGACCGACTAGTAATGGTAAGATAAGGAGAAGAATCTACATGGTGGAAAACGACACAAACAATATTGTCGATCATGGTGGTTTTTGCATCGCAGAAGAAGGTGAGATTGACCTTGTTGTTCTGGGTGGTGTAGGTTGGGTTGACATGGCTGATGGTCGAGTAGCCAAGCGGGGTGAAGGAAATTCCATAGAGGACTTGGTAGTGAGGCTTGGCCGCATGGTTGAATAGGTTGGAGGAGGCTATGGGGCTGCCCAGGTTCTCAGGAAGGACGAATGACTTCCAGAGCGGGTTGGGATGGAGGGGCAGGCCAGAAACTTCCAGGGGTAACCCAGAGCAATCTTGATGGTGGTGAAGACGTCAGACACACCGAGGATGCGGCTAGTGCTATCTGCCTAGTCTCAATAGGGGAAACGTAGTTGGTTAGCTAGCTTGGCAGCCTCCTCCTGTGCCCTCTGCAGTCTGGGTCGGGAGTCAGGACTAAAGAATCTCTTTATGTCTTCAGCAGAAGCTCTTGCATGGTTTTCAATGTAGAGGACAAGGTCTGCGCAAACATCAAACTTCAACTGCGAGTCGATTTTTTTTCCTTCTTCAGCTTCTTTGTTTCATCTGGAAGGGAAGGGCTGCGCGCACTCCTCTCAGATGATGATATGAGAGAGAGAGAGAGAGAGAGAGAGAGCAAGCTCATTGTAATGCCGTATGCTTGTAGGATGGCGCAGGCTGCAACGCTCTCTCTCTCTCTCTCTCTCTCTCTCTCTCTCTCTCTCTCTCTCTCTCTCTCTCTCTCTCTCTCTCTCTCTCTCTCTCTCTCTCTCTCTCTCTCTCTCTCTCTCTCTCTCTCTCTCTCTCTCTCTCTCTCTCTCTCTCTCTCTCTCAACGCCCTGCAGCTTCAAATTTAAATTCCCTGGCTATGCACCATCCAATGCAGAACGTGGTGACGGCTTGGGGAGAGAGAGAGAGAGACAGAGATAGGATGTGCAGCTTTCGATGCAGATGGTGGCGACGGCCATAACTCCACCGTCCTTTGCGGACGAGTGACAGTCTCTCACGCACACACACACACACACACACACACACACACACACACACACAGAGAGAGAGAGAGAGAGAGAGAGAGAGAGAGAGAGAGAGAGAGAGAGAGAGAGAGAGAGAGAGAGAGAGAGAGAGAGAGCATGACAGGTGCTTGGGACACTCGGAGAGAGTCCAACATTGATTTATTATGACCAGCTCATATTCCCAGGCGCTCATCTTTCCTTGGAGTTTAGCCTTCACAAGCTAGGATATCCTTGGAGTTTAGCCTTAATCTCTCTCACTCGGAGCCTCTCTCTCTCTCTCTCTCTCTCTCTCTCTCTCTCTCTCTCAAGCTCAAGATGGGATATGTCGACATCTAGGCCACCACACCCACCACTCATTCTTTTGATGAGTGTTTTATTTATTGAGAGTATCAACCAATTCCACCCAACCATAAAAACATCATTATCTTATCTCCGAGGAGTCTTCCTAATGAGAATATTTTATTTCTTTCATGTAAAAATAATTTGTACAAATTTTTAAAAATAATCTTCCCTTTTTCATTAGCAAAAAGGGAAACCATCACTAAGGCCTTCCCCCTTTGGGGTAGGCCAAAAAACTCAGTTTTGTAATCCTATCTTTGTCTTCAATAAAATACTCCTCTTTCAAAGCTTTTTTGAAATCCATAGAAGTGGTTTGATGTGTGGCTTGAATTTCATCCAACATGTTTTTGCAATTTTGACACATGATAAAGACGAAATTGTCAACCGTTGCTTGCTCCCTTTCTCCTTTATCCTCCATAGCTGTTCATAAATTTTACAAAATTTGGACACATCACACCCTTGGAATCGATCTAATTTATACGTTACCACTTGTCTTACTTCCAAAATCCTAGATTCCATATCTCGAAATGTATTGTGGTTAATCATCTACTGATAGTGTAGATGTTGTTGATCTACAATTGCAGCTAGTTTTTGTATGATCTACTAAAAATTGTTGTCCCTGTCATTAGTTGACATAGCTTACTCTGTTCACCTCGGTCAAGTTCACATCGAGTTCACAAAAAAAATGTCAACACTTGTAGCTCAAGATGGCGCACCACCGTTGCACGACCAAGAGTACTACCAATGCACACATGGAAACTGTGCTATGGAAAGGCCCAACATGCAACCCGCCATGGCAAAGGCACCATGGAGCTCCCCAAAGAGCTCTCCTTATTTTGTTCTTTATGAAGTGCCTCAAGTCTACAACATATACCCCAACATCCAATGGTTTGAAAATTCCATATGGGATTATAGGGTGTCATACGGCACCCTCACAATCCCCCCCCCCCAACCCCAAACCATGACCACTTTGACTAAAGTGTCCTATTTTCTGCCATTTCTAACCCATTTTGGACACTATTGAAGCTTAGAAACATCTGATTGAGCCCTGAACTGGTTGCCCATAATGCCTTTCTAGTATAATCCATCAGCCATTAAACACTTCATGCATATCATTAATTTTGGCACTCACCCGTGATCCTCCAAAAGCTTAAAACATGGTATAAGTGAAGCCATTTAGACCATATTGGGGTCGTCTTGGACGCGATTGGAGTCCAAAAACATTCTGCTTGATTCTATAGCAATAGTAATTTTATCATAAATTTTATCTGATGCATAAATTTCTATCATATTTGGCGTACATCTCAATCATTGTACTGCATCGACTCTATCAATCATTTCCATTGAAGATCTGGCCAAAATTTTATTCAGTTGCATGATTTGGCATACACTTTAGCAAACTCCAATCAATCTTGGCTCTCGATATCAACCGTATTGCGCACAACAACCCAAAAATACAGCTTGAACGCTAAGTTTCATCTCGTGCACACAAAGTGGCATGACAATGTTTATGCATAGGCTAGGGTCTATGCATTGGAAGGGAGTTAAGTGGATCTTTTGCTATTGGAGTGGCAAATCACACGTGGGGTTGTTCTATCTCAAGGGTAGATCATTGCCACCAGATTTTCATGCTTTTTTCACGCTCGATTAGGTGGTTGCTGTGATGCATGAGTGTTCGCCGACAACTCATGCATATCTTGGTTGAGCAAGAAGGAGCTCTCTTCTTTGTCGTGCATGCGCGCGCGCACACACACACACACACACACACAAACTATGTGTGTGTGTGTGTGAGAGAGAGAGAGAGAGAGAGAGAGAGGGGTGTGAAGTTTCCTCAACCCATTTTAGGCCTTCTTGTGTGTATGGTTAGGTGTGTGCATTGATAAAGAGAGATGAAACCCATCTTTGCTCTATCGCAAAGTTAGGCCTCATAGTGATTTTGTCACCCCCTCTTTAATTGGCTTCCAACTAGAAAGAAGTGATTCATTGGATGATCAAAAGCTATTTCTCTCATATAGGAACATGCTGCATGTATGTAGTTAGTCATTTGAAATTTCATCCTATAGCCAACTCTTCGGAAGAATACGGTATAACGTCTAAATCAATGCTATCTTTTGCGAGCTTTGTTGCAACTTTTCATGCATTTTTGGCCACTATGCATGATAGTGGCAATGGATAAAATTGAAATTGCCCACTTGGAAGTTAAGGGATGCTCATCAGAATGGTTGCCGCACCACTCGTGCTCATCGAATGTGACAAGGGCCTTACATTGTGCTTACAAATAATGGGCACTTCTTGGAGCAATCACCGGCCAAGAAAGTGTGTGCAAGTGTGAACATTGGAGGATGGAAAAAGAGGTGAGGTGTGAAGGGTTGGAATTTGGTCTGCCGCCCAAAATGAGGGGGGGCAAGAAGTGTGGAAGAGAAAGGGGGGTGAAAGGCTAGCTCTGCCATGTGTGTACAAAAACAAAGGCCAGCTTTCCCCATCCTCTCATTTAATAAAACCTTCCCACCTTCGCTTCACATAATGTCTCACCAACCCTTACAACTTACTCATCAGGCGTATAGATTTGACCTGAAAAGGTTGAAAAACACTCTTTCCGAGTTGGAAAAATTATTGACAAAATCCTAAATTCAAAAGCCCCCAATATCCACACATTTTGAATAAGGAGAGGTCTGCACGAGGGGGGTGGTGTGTGTGTGTGTGTGTGTTTGTGCGCGGACCCTCCCCCCTCGACTAATTGTAACAACGCCGTTGAGGTGAGGTTGCAAACCAAAGGAATAACCCCCCCACCCTTTGCGCGCGTGTGTGTGTGTGTGTGTGTGTGTGTGTGTAAGACATGTGAGGCCATATGAATCAATAAGCTTCTCTTTTATGATTACCCCCCTTTGGTGTGAGTTACCTAATACATAAAACAAAACGCCCTTTTACTAGCCCTCTTTTGACCCCTTTCATTGGTAATTTTTTACAAAATTATGGCTCTACTTAGCCACTTCACAAAACCATAGTTTTCTTTGTTGCCGGAGGAGTTGGATTCCAGCTCATATAACCAAGAACGGCCACAATCCAAACCCCTTTCGACAAAAGTTAAGTCCCTGTTTTGGAACTACTAATACGGTTGACGGCCTTCGACAACCTCTGTGTGTGTGTGTGAGAGCATACTCAGCTTGCAGGGGGGCAAACGGAATCCCTCTCTCTTTTATAATAGTATAGTGTGGCCGATGGCCTTCGATCGCTCTCTCTCTCTCTCTCTCTCTCTCTCTCTCTCCCCTCTGTGTGCGCACTGTCTTCACTATAGCCGGATAAAACAAATTGCGACAAGTGGCACTGAAAAATCAATCTCCTTAATATAAAAGTATAGATATAGATAGTATAGATACATATAGATACTTGCCTGCAGTGGGCCTTGAAGGATCGACTACCCCTAGTACTCCCATGAAGGGTTCGAAGTTACAATGTGGTAAATGTTTTATCTACACATCATTGCAGTAGTGCAATGGGCTTTTTGTTGGAGGGGTTCGAACGCACACCCTTCGAACCACAACGACAAACCTCCGCTTTGGCTTTATGGCTTATGCCATTCACATTGTAATAAGAGTCTCCCCACTCAAATGCTGAGTGGGTGGGCCATAAAAGTAGCACAAAGAAAAGAAATTGGATAATGGGTGGGTTTTAAAAAAAATTAAAAATAAATATTTCTGTTTTAATTTTGAAAAAATTGGCAGGTTTGAGAAATCAATATCACCTGGCACTTTCTCAAACAGCATGAAAAAGTAAGTTTAAATAAAAAGAAAAATAGAACCGGCTTATAAACTAGCCGTTACAACTATTATTAAACTTGCATTAATTTTTTTGTATTTGGTGAAATTTCCCACATTATTAAATTATGAAAAAATAAGCAAAAATGAGAAAATGAAAAATTTTAAGATAAAGAAATTTGGAGAGGCACGATAAAATCACTGTTTAAACCCGTTTGCCAAAAGCAGAAGCCGAAAGAAGACCTCTGCCATCATTCAAAGCGGCAGGAAGAAGAGAGCTGGGAGTAGCTAGAGCCAGGGTTTCGGCGCTCTCTTCTACCTCCCCCTGCCCCCCCCACCCCTCCCCTCCCTCTCTCTCTTCGACCGAGCTTCTCTTCTCGCAGTCCTCTCTTCTGCGACTAACCATGGAGCGGCTTTTGTGCCTGTACGCCGTCGCATTGTGCATCGGCTTGTTCGTGAAGGTCAGCGATGGCGCTGCGGCAGACGTCAGCTCTTGCCCAGACGCCCTTACGAAGCTTCTACCTTGTTTGCCGTTCTCTCAAGGAACCGCTCAGGTGCGCTCTCTCTCTCTCTCTCTCTTAACGCTTTGATGAGTTAGTTTTCCGGAAGGCCTCAGTTCGTGGTATCTTTTCCATTGTTGCCTTGCTTCGCTTCCTCTCTGCAGTCAGGGAATCACAGCAGTGTTTGGTACATACTTTCACTGAAGTTCTATCTCAGGCATTCCCTGTCGAGGTTGGTATTCTTCTTGGATGACTGTAACTCTTGAGATTCATTCATCTGTAGCCACTTTGTGCATAAATTTGGTGAGAAAGCTCGTTCGATCGAGAATCTGCCATCGACCTTGAGCCTCGGATCCTTATACAGCCGCTTGTATATGAAAATCAGAGCCTTGTACTCTCTAGCAACTTGTAGATTGCGAGAAGTGAATACTCAGGTTGTGAATCGAGGTTGCGATTCTTCTTTGTCTCCGATGAGAGGTATTTTCCTTAGCGGAAACACATGGGCGACTATGTGTTTTATAAGCCTGCGGAGCTTTGTTGCCATTATGATCTTTTTGCCTTGCAACTTTGCTGGATGTCTTCTTTAGGTTTTAAGTGTAATTTCAGTGCATTTGACCCCGTCTGTCGTCGTTCCCAGGTTCCTACTAAGGATTGCTGCACCAACTTGGAGACTATCCATGAGACCAAGCCGCAGTGCCTTTGTGCTCTAATTGCTGCAAGCGTAAATGGCACTGCCGGACTTCCAAAGATGAACACTACTCTTTCACTGATGCTAGGACCTGCCTGCAATGTTGCTACCAAACCCGCTGTCTGTCCAGGTACGCATAGGATTTGTTCAACTTGGATTTGTTGATTGTCTATCTGTTCTTACGATTTTTGCCAAGCATAGGCTTATGCATATATAATCATACGTAGTGAAGCAATTGTTAAGGCCTTAAAAGGACTTTTAAAGTTTTTTTTATGTCTTGCCTCAGAGTTGCTGGGCCTCTCTCCGGATGACCCCCTGAACAAGATATTCACAAACGGATCAGCAGCCACGAATACAACCACAAGTATGTGTTCTAATATTCAGGGTTCACTCTGGTTCCTCATAACTTGTCCTTTACTTACTTTGCTTCTGTTTGGCAGCTCCTGTCTCACAAGGGCCTACTGCTTCTGGGGCTTCAACAGGTCCAAGTGCTCCTCCCCCTGACAACAATGCCCCATCACTATCCTTCAGTCTATCAGCCAGTTTTGTTCTTTCTGGGATGGTGTTTGCCTTTTTGTGATCTCTGGCATTGCTCATGAGTTCGCTCGATTTTGATTCATTGGTCTCTTGGGTTTATCTCACGTCTTCGACTGGCTTATTTAACTTGTAGTGTGTTTGTCGGACAGCATTATGTATCTTCAATAGCTTTGTAATTTGAAATTCAAATCTTGGGAGTCCGTATGACCATTCGTTACACATTAAAATGTGTTGACAAGTCGGCTTGATAGCATCATCTCTAAATTTTGTTCGAGAGGTTTAGCTATTGGAAGCTTAAAGGCGGTTGAAAATCAAGTGCAGTATTCAAGTGCGTCAATGATGGCTTTGATAAGGTGGGTAATGAAAATAGAAAGGAAACTGGGTTGGTTGTTGTCCTTCCATAGCAAACCATTTGCAGGCAGAGAGAGAGAGAGAGAGAGAGAGAGAGAGAGAGAGAGAGAGGTAGGTATCTGAGTAATCTTTATTAAAGCAGTGCACATTATTGTCATGGAGAGGAGAGATTTGGCTAGTAATTGCGTATTTATTCAGAAAGATGGTTCCTTAAAATGAATAGCCAGAGGATTAAAATTGCTCCGCTGACCTTGAAAATGGTATCTGAGAAACTTGTGATAAAATTGCTCCGCTGACCTTAAAAATGTGATCCAATACTTCTTGAATGGTAGTAGGTAAAGTGGTCTGCAAATTGAATTAATGTTTTTAATTAATTGTTGTGATTGCTAGAGAGTGCAGACTCCTACGACAAGTTTAAGGTCTACACAGCATGTATAAACGAAAAAGCTGAGATCCTTATCATAAGAACATTAAAATTGTGCAATGAATGTAGTCATCAATGACATTTGACAAACGAATTAGAGCTATAATTGTAGGCATTATGACTTGCGCACAAACAGTTGCCAGTGATACAATATGAGATGTGAAGGGCCTTGGTAGTGTATTGCCACCCAAAACCACATAAGAGTGAGAATAGAAACATGCATGTCTTTTAGATTGGTTGCTACACTTGAGGTGAAAAGATATTAGAAGACACCGCTTTAGGTCAATGCTACCTCCGCTTGGGTCCCCCAATGAATGTCTTATCAAGTCTATTTATGGTTTCAAGGTGGTTACCTAAAATAGAGAAACCTTCCTCATGATCAAGTACAAGCCAAATATGTACTTGTTTTGATCTATTCAATATACATGAGAGTCTGATTGATGATAGTGGCAATTGATTACCTATCCTAATAAGCCGAGGCCATGCCTACCAGCAGCTACTTTTATACTCGCAAGGTTTTAAAAACCCCACGAGTAAATATTGTTGGGATTTGGGCTATCCATTGAGCTAGTTAGTAATAACGGATGAGGCTTTTTTGCTATGCATTAGCGTGATCAATGTAACCATATTGGGCCTTTTAATTTGCCCCAACATAAGCAAAGTGATTAAGAAATAGCCAAAATATAAGAGACCTATGCCCAAATCTTACTGACTAGCAAAGGTTTGGGGCATGTCTCGCAAGAGTTCGGGCCAAACTTACGAGTTTAAGAAAATTAAGCTTTTTCTATTTTGTACAATGGCCATAAAATGAAAAATCTATAATATTTAGATTATTCTCTCCCCCATTTTTTGAAAAGTAATCTTGTTGCGGGCATCAATGTGCTACCCTAAAAACCTTAAAAGCGGGACCTACCTACCATCGTTACTTCTCATTGAAAGCTTTTTCCCTTCTCCAACCTCTCTCTCTCTCTATCTCTCTCCCCCCCCCCCCCCCCCCCCCCCCCCCCCCTTTTTAGGCTTAGAGTTGAGAACTCTCCTCTCTCTCCCTCCTTCCAAGCTTAGATTTGAGATTTTGCACAAAGACTAAGCTATGGAAGTTATGGAGAGTCATACGTACCCTACATGCTCTCTACATAGCTGCCTTCCCCCCTTCTCCCAATTTCCCCTCCTTTCCTCTTAGAAAACTCTCAATGTGCAATGAATTTACGAGCACATTGAGCAATTGATAAATGAGCATTATGGTTTTGGCACCATCAAGCACTTGTGGCTTCTCTTCTTCTTAATCATTGTTCAAGAAAACACTATCTAGCCACCACCATGAACCATGGACCTCGGACGTAAATTAAGACTACTTGCATTGAAAGAGACGCATCTCGGACCTCAAGTAGTGGAGGAGGAAAGGAGAAAGAGAGAAGAACAGTATTTTGCATTGATCGTGGCCAAAAGGATTGAAGATCTACTTAATTGTGGTTACAACAACAAACAAATTGATGCGATAATTGGAGACATGCGACAATGAAATGGCATATGAGGGATGGAGGACACATGAAGGGATTTGGTAGGTCGGTGAATTCTCCAATGTGGAGATTCATGATATTCTTAGTGAAGTAGCTCGCATTGTGGCAATCAGAGTGAGAGGAATTGATTGGGACATCTAGCTAGCCCTTAGGCTTAGAGGTGATAATGCCCTACACTCCATTTAGGTTTATTCAAACCCTTGTAACTCCCAAGTCGACATGGGATGTCATGCTTCTTGATAGATATGAATACAATCGATTTTGACTTTACATTATGTTTTTCATTGCTATGAGTCTTTCAATTTGGTTATTAGTAAATATTTGGCCGCTTTGATCAACTGGAAACCTGACCAAAACAAAGGAGTTCTAAGGTGGTCAAGGGCATCGTCAAGTTGATTCAACACTAAAAAAAAGGCTTGTGCACCATGAAGCGACCACAGTGGGGGGTGGTCAAGCAGGCTCTGGTTGCTCTATGGTACACATGCCATTTTTTTTTTTGCAATGATTAGGACCCAATGATGCCCCTAGACACTGTGGATTGCATGTTGGATATTAGTGCTTCATCTTGGTCCGATTTCAGGCCGATCAAAGCGAGTGTGGTTGTCGACAGTAGTCCACTCCACGGGTTGTTCAATACTTCTCAACCTGCTATTCCACAACATGGAATCACATGCAACCCGTATAGTAATTGGAGGTATTGTTGGTAGTGAGTGGTTGACATGACCTAACCTTCATTAGACACTTTGTCATAGATCCCCTTGTTCTTTTTAATGCAAACAAGTGTTGTTCCAACAAGGGCCTCCACAACAATTTTATTTTGCCAGAATATATTAAGGCCTCTTCTTGCTCTATCAAGGTCTCCTGTTTTGCATCGTCCTCACGAACTTCATCACATGTGTCGGGGTTTGATCCGCGTGCTTCCTTGGCTTTGCCATTGCCTTTCCTGTTCTTGGTGCCCTCACGAAGTGTTAAGGCCAAAACCATGTCCCATTTGAAAAATGTGTTGCCAATGTTTTCGATGGCTATATCAATGATTGTGTCATTAAGTAGGCTCGCTTGCTTAATCCCTTCACTATCGTGAGAAAATTATTTGTCATATGAGAGAAATTATTGCAGGTTTTTTCTCTCTCTCCAGTTAGAGCTCTGTAAAACCAATTGAAAATCTTAACAAAGTGTTGCTCCGGACCTTGCCACCACCATGTTGCATATACTTGAAATAGACCACCTGTGTGTGGTGGTGTGACCTTTTTTATGCCTTCCTTGTTCCAAAATGCAAGAAATCCATATTCATCCAAAAAAATGGCCCATTTGCAAACAATATATGCCATAATAGGGCAAAAGAGACGTGAGGTGATGCTTGACCATCTATAGTTACCATACTATATTGATAACTCACCATCTAGTGTCTAATGTACATTTCTCCCACACATGAATCATTTGTTCTTTAAAATTGTATATGGACTCTCTTGAATGCCGCAATGTCCTGATCGGCAACTTTAAGAGTTTGACCATGCTGTCACAAGACTCCGCCACACATACACGCTTAAGAAGTAATGCCACATCATTTCCTTTGTATGTTGATCACATCACATTCCCGTTCCAAATTTCAAATTTGGCATGTCTCATTGCATCAGTGTGATTTGAAAGTAAATGCCTTGCCTTTGAGCCACCCATGAAAATATTGTTGAGGTTTTATTTGTTTTGCGTGGAATTTGGTTTTTTTATTGTTTCACGTGGAGCATTGATTAGCTTGTTCAAAATTCTTAGGCGTACATGTAGAGTACACACATGCACTTGATAAAGTGGAATGTCAAGCATTGGCTTCCAATCAGAGTCCTCATTGTCAAGACAAGAAGGTTTGGTGATGTCACAATTTAGTATTCCATTGAAGCATTCCCCAAAGTGTATTTTTTAAAATGCATTGCTTGCATTTAAAATTTAGTATTCCATTGAACCATTCCCCAAAGTGTTTTTTTAAAAATGCATTGCTTGCATTTGCTTGTTTTATACCTAGCTGCTGCCCTTTTTCCTTTGTAGGTTTCTTCCCAACACTCACGACATCTCAATAGTAAAAGAAAGGGAAGAGAGAGTTTGCACCACGTTTACATCCCAACATATATTTGAGCATTTTCATGCTCCCCCTAAGTCTCATTCAATGTTAAACATCCCTATTTTGTTAATGGGTGAAAATGTCTTGGATGCTTGACCTAGTGCAGTACCACCTCAAGCTATTGACTTGAAGTTGTTGCCCATTCCCTTGACGGCGACAATGTCTTGGATGCTTGATTGAGTAAACTACCACCTCATGCTATCATGGTTCTCGTATGTGAGATTCCATGCTGCTAGCCACCACAAATTATTCTATCATTGCCTTAATATTCTTGATTTACTTTTCCCCAGGTATTTTTCCCAACCTATTATGTTTCCTCCTCACCTTGTAGTGAGTTCCTTGCAAATGTATCTTTGCTCATCAAAGCACCTCCACCTTAATGAACACATTGTTGAACTTGTTGTGGAAGGGCTTCGTAGAAGATAGGGGCATCTTGTCTTCCTTCAGCAAACTTGAAACCACCAAACACAGCAACAAGTTTCTTGATTCACAAAGTGCCTTTCCAATTGGATGATGAAGCAAGGAATTTGAAAAAAATCTTCATAGACAATGCTAAAGCGGTGCGTGGTATATGGCTCAGTAGCCTTGTTGGCTGATACTTGCACAATCACACACATTCAACATCTCTCTTGGTGTGACAATGTGTTGTATGTCATGTAAGTGCAAATATTCCCTACAATGTGAAATTTTTTTTGATCCAAAACAAAAATTACATTGACATTAAACAAATTGAGCACCATTTTCTTGGTCGCACAAACCCATCTTTTGCACTGCTTGCGCTTCCTTTGCCTTACATAAAAGCCAATTGATAGGTGCAGAGGTGATCCATGTAGTGGCATATGCTATGAGTGGACCACATAAAAATGTAGTTTTCAACTTGATCGATTGTGCATCCATGCTCTTTGAGTTTCCTTCTTTGGGCAGCCACCTCCTCTACGAGATCATCAATTCTTTGTAGCATGCTTTCTTTTTGTTCAGAGGAGGAGATTTGAATTTTCTCCACCCAATGCTCGTATGATTTTGTTCCTCCTCGCAAGCTCTTCTAAGTAGAGAATGCAAAATCTTCTACACTATTTGAGCAACTCATTGAACTCAACACCTATAAACCACACATAGGTAGTAATGTTATGGAAAGGTGTGGGGACATTGGAGAATGGATCAGGCGGATAAATTTTTCCCCTTTGACCAAAGGTCGATGGCCTTCACACTGTTCATTTATAGCTAGTCATGCAGAATGGTAACACGTCCTACTGCATAGAGTAGCGTATACCACATCCAAATGGATTTGTAGCTTTATGGCTTGTTGGTGATGTCATGCGATGCCATTTGCAGGAATGGGCCAAAAAACAACTTTGAATGGAAAAAGGTGTAGGTGGTGAAGGAGAGGAAAAATGCAATGGAGTTAAATATATTTATCTTTCAAAGAGGGAGAGTAGAAATGAGAAAGGTAAGAGGGGGGGAATAGGTGGAGATGAAGGTGGTGCATACTTGCGAGCTATGGCATGTAGTAAGAGAAAATGAATGGAGATGGAGATGAAGATGAAGAAGGTACAGATCTGCCAATTATGGCTTGTAGAGAAAATTAGCACTTTTCCATGTACACCTAGTGAAGGAATTTAGAAGGAAGAGAGAGAGAGAGAGAGAGAGAGAGAGAGAGAGAGAGAGAGAGAGAGAGAGAGAGAGAGAGATTGTAGACCACCACTAAAAAGAGGGGGAAAAAATCAAATGTAGGGAGGAATAAAGAGAAAGATATGATTTGGGGGGATCTGTGACATCTATGACAACTAAAAGTATATTCAAAGTAGTGAAATTTACACTCGCAGGGTCCACTATTAAGAACCCCCTATATAATGTACATTTGTAGGGCACTTAAAAAATCCCTCTGTTAAAATGTGGCTATGAATAGATTGACCCCTCCTTTTTCATAAATCAACATATTTTTTTCAAAATGAAAAATAAAAAACCCCTAATGTTAATGTATATCTATTAGATTTCTTAGATTGTCAAAAATAATGAACCCCTTTATTGAACTCACGTGGTATGCTAACATGATTATGCAGTGGAACCCCAAAGAAGGTCCATTCCTTCTCCATGTGATTGAATGCAATCATTAGATCACCTTTTCACTAGGATCATTTTTGTAAAAACAAAAAATATATTTTTAGGCCTATATCTTTGGGTTTGTTCAAAGTTAGATAAATATTTAAGCGTTTCACCAGTTCTCAAAATATAGGTGCCCATAAGACTCCATTGAGACTCTAATGGAGTTGTCAAAGTACTCTTGAGTGCCTTTTTGGTGGCACATAATTGTTTGGAATTAGGGATGCAACGAAACACACACAGTTGGATAAGATGAAGAAGCTCAAGGCACACAACAAAGAGTGTATTGCTAAGTGCACATTAGAAAGAAAAGTTAGCCCAAGAGTGAGGGGCGTATATACAATGCACGCAGGAAAAAACCTCTTAGTGAGGGAAAAAAAGAAAAGTTAGCCCAAGAGTGATGGGCGTATATACAATGCACGCAGGAAAAAACCTCTTAGTGAGGGGAAAAATGCCCTGAAGGTCCAAAGTGTGATCACACATATCACTACCATATATATAGTAACAAATTTCACCAATCCACAAAGGGAAGCAAGCCCAAAGATTTGCAAAAAACTTCAAACTTCTCACGAGGTAATGCTTTTGTGAAGAGATCTGCAAGGTTGTCCTGTGTCAACACATAAGCCAAGCTGATCTCTCCTTATGAGAGTCTCTCTCTTACATAGTGATAATGCACCTCAATGTGCTTTGTGCGAGCGTGAAAAATTGGGTTCCTTGCAATTGCCAATGCGCTTTGACTATTAGTGTAGATGATGTTGGCAGTATCTTGCAAATCAACCATAAGGCGTCTGAGCCATACACACTCAACCATAGCTGTGACTACCTTGTACTCAACTTCACAATTGGAAGTGGCCACAATAGGTTGCTTCTTGCTCAACCATTATATGCATGAACTTTTGAGCATGAAACAAAACCACTTGTGGACCCTCGCGTGTCATAACAACCAACCCAATCTGAGTCCAAAACAACATGCAAAGTTGAAAACAATGATCCCCCCTAAGGATAAAACAACCCAAGATGCAAAGTGACACTCAATTAGCAAAAGATCCTCCTAATAGCCTACCAATGCTTAGACCATAGGCTATGCCTAAATCTGCTAACCTGCGAGATTGCAAATTGAATATCTGGCCTCATATTGCATAAATAAATAAGAAATTTAACAATATTCTGTTAAAGAGTGACATCAACAAGATCACCAATATCATGAAGACTTAATTTCAAACTTGTTTCCATTGGAGTAGCAATAGGTTTGTAGTCCTCAAGGACAAACTTACATAGTACACAAGGCAATGCCTCCATCACATTACTTAAATTGTATGCCCAAGTAATGATGCAAAAGCCCCAAGTCTTTCATCTTGAAAGTAGCATTCAAATCAGCCTTGAACTCAGCAATGTGTGTCTCATTGGACCAATAATTAGCAAATTATCTACATATAGAACGACAATGAGAAACACATAGTTCGACTGTTCCAAAAGCCTTCTTTAACCAAATGTCTGACAGCTTTCTCATACCAAGCATGAAGCTTTATTACATTTGCACACTTTATTTTCTTGTCATTTCTTGACATAACGGCAAGGCTACGTTACATAAAATTTCTCTAATATATCACCATTCAAGAAAGCAGTAACAATGCCTGATTAATGTACATTCCATCCAAAATGACCTGCCAATGCACATAGAAAACGAACAATAGTCATACAACAAGTGGGAGCAAAGGTCTCTTCATAATCAATGTGTTATGGTAAGCCCCACTTGTGGCGTCATGTGCGAAACTCCTCTAGCCACCTAGGAAAGATAAATGATGACATGTTTCAATAGCAAAAGGGTGAAACCTCTCTAGCCAATGATTGTAAAGCACAAAGCCTACTTTAGAGGTTGTTTTCTAATGAAGCATTTGCACTTTGAGATTATTATCATTGTGTCTATGCTCTAGATAATACTTTTTCTCTAAGCACTAAACCAGCTCTAATTTTAATTTCTCTAAAAGGCATTGATTCAAAAGAAGAGAAGAAGATGGGAAATAAAGCAACAACTTTTTCAAGTCCAAGAAAAGGCACGTGCATGTGGAAGATTTTGGAGAAACTTGAGGGGCAAGTGGGAATGTCATGTTATGGTTCACTCCCATATATGCCCTCTTTTTACACTATTGAGGATCTATGTAGTGGGCTTGAAAAGTTGGCCACTCAAAACGCGAGAGATCTTCAAGGTATCAAGCCGGAGATGATCAAATGGATGGGAGATTTATCTATGAGTGGATGCGTGATATGTTCAATTTTGCACTTCATCATGGTATGCCTTATGATTGGAGAACTAATTGGGTTAAGCCTTTGTATAAAGGAGGGGATGTAAATAATGTAAACAACTACCCGACTATAATGATTGGGTCTCTTATGGCAAAGTTGTTTGGGTGAATAATGGAGATGAAATTGAGTGATTGGGCTGAAGAGAATGACAAGCGTGCAAAAGGACAAGCAGATTTTCATCGATTCCATAGCACCATTGATCATCTTGTCTCTCTTCGTGTTCTCATGGAGGAAAGTTGGTTGAAAGGCAAGCAATTGTATTGTTGTTTTGTGGACTTTAAGAAATCCTTTGATATGATTCTACGTAACAATTTGTGGAGAAGGATGGAAGAACTCCAAGTGCCAAGTGAGTTTATGCTTGCAGTTTCTCAAATCTATGACAAGGTGATTTGTCAATTGCGCATGGGAAGAGGAATTTCAAAAAAAATTGTAAGCAATATTGGGGTTAAAAAAGGATGTTGGTTGTTACCAACTCTCTTTGTTCTATGCATTGATCAATTGGAACAAATGGTACTTGACTTTATGCAAGAAGAAGGCATTGAAGAGGTCACTATTTGCAATGCGATAATCATGCTGTTGTTGTATGCAGATGATGAAGTGCTTCTAGCACACACTTTAGAAGATGCACAAAAGCTTATGGTTGTCCTTGAGAACTTTTGCTTGCATAGTGGGCTGATTGTGAATGAATCCAAAACAAAGGTTATGCTTGTGAAAACCAACCATAAGGAGAAGACATGCATTGTGTACAATAATCAGACACTTGAAGTTGTTGAGAGCTTTAAGTACCTCGAGTGCTTAGCTTTTGGTCACATTGGAACTTGCTTCTCTTACATTTTCAACCCTGACTTAGACCTATACACTTTCCTCTTCCAGCCACCCAAGGTGTGGGCTCTCCATTGCGACTCTCATCACCAAAATTTTGGAGCATCAAGAGTCACTCATCAGCCATACACATACTACATCACATGTAACTTTGGTCCCATAGGTCATATTTGACCTCCAAGGACGATAATAAAATCTATCTATCTATCTAT
Source organism: Adiantum capillus-veneris (assembly GCF_014529385.1). Taxonomy (NCBI): domain Eukaryota; kingdom Viridiplantae; phylum Streptophyta; class Polypodiopsida; order Polypodiales; family Pteridaceae; genus Adiantum; species Adiantum capillus-veneris. Next base: position 74,678,211 of record NC_140932.1, on the reverse strand, counting down.
CTCTCCATCTCCCTTATCTCTCTCTAGCTCTCTCCCCCTTATCTCTCCTCCTTTTCCCATAGATGATAAAATCTCTCTCTCTCTCTCTCTCTCTCTCTCTCTCTCTCTCTCTCTCTCTCTCTCTCAGCTTGAGAGAGAGAGAGAGAGGGAGATTGACGAGTGGGAGATATAGAGAGAAATAGAGATAGGGAGAGGTAGCAGGAGATAGAATTTCTTAGAGAGAGAGAGAGAGAGTGCTCATTCCAAAAATTCTTTTTAGAGTGAGTTTTTTTTTTCTAGATTTGGTCAATCGGACAATATCTAAAAAAAGCTCACTCCAAAGCTCGCTCTATTTCAATTCCCCATTTGCCTATGTTTTGTCCCTTAAACAACAAGGATGATTTTTATATTTCTATGACGGTGGGTAGTATTGCTATTGGAGTTGTTTTGTTGCAAAATGTGGGTAAGTGCTACAGAGTGTCTACTTGGAGAGATGGTCTATACGGAGGTGGAGCAGTGGGTGATGACTTTAGTGTTTGCATGCCGAAAGTTTAAAGTGTACTTGATTGTTTGTAAGTTTTACGTGTTCATTTCTAAAATTGTTGCCTAAAGTGGTGCTACATTTAAAGCCAGAGAAGTGTATCAAGAAGTTGGTGTTGGAGGTGTCATAATAATCAATATCTAATTCTCCTAAATGATTTTCTCATATTAAACTGATCATTTAATGTGGGGAAGTGCCAAGGAAGAAAAAGCTAGAATATTGGTTAAGTTAGCAGACCGGCCACAGTAGGGATCCAAAGGAGGGAAAATAGGGATCCAAAGGGGGGGCCATCTGCAAAAGAGCCATGTGAAACAACGGGCTAAAAAGACCCTAAGGTTCAGCCCATTAAGACTTCCAAAATGCTAAGGTTCCAAAATTCAAAGGTTGTGTCCAAAGGTCAACCTTAGGAAAAATTGGATGCTTAGTGTGTGTGCCCAAAAAGTCTTTCTGCATCCCTACATGGGAGGGGGCGAGCCCCAAAGCTAGGGGATGAGAGAGAAAGCTACACACACACACACAGGCTCCCTTTACACAAAGGGAATGAGGGACACATGTCAGCTCCCTAGGCCAGATGCCCACAAGGTGTGCCCAATTCCTATTGGAAGACCCTTGAAGTGGACCAATGAGAATTAAGCTAGAGTAAATCTAGTTTAATTAATTTAAAAACATTTAATAAAAGAAACCAATAAGAATTAAGTGTCCTAGAAGACTATTGGGCAGTCTCCCAAGGGGTCCAATGAGCATTCAGGAGCCCCATGGCTTGCCTGATTCCTATTGGCCAGGAGGCAAAGGGGTCCAATGAGAGTTTAGTTTAATTATTTAATTATCTAAAGCTCTCACAAAAGGGGAAAGGGGGACACATGTCAGAAGGCTATCACTTATGCTGCTTAATCCCTATTGGCTGGATCTGGGGAGGTCCAATGAGGCAAAAGCCAGCCTAACTTAGCAGCTAGGGCTCGCCCAAGAGAGAGGGGGGGCTGATTTTTGCTTGGCATTCACTCTCACATTCTCACACTTGACCATGTGTGAAGGGAAAATACTCTATCTCCTCCCAAGCTTTAATGGAGAGCTCATCACCTACTCCAAGCTTGTGAGATAGAAGCCTACATCAACACTCTCTTGGCATGTGGATGCAAATCCAACCAAGAGCCAAGCTTCAATGCATGCTCATCTTCTCTACCAAGCTAATTACTAAGCTAAGCTATGCTAATATGAGTGATTATGTGAGGAGATGTACTTCTTTCTCGTAAGATACTTCTTTTTCCTCTCAATCTACTCTCATACCCTGCTAGCTCTCACCATCTTCGAAGGTGTGTGAGGTCTTGGGTCTGAGAACGGGGATAATTCAAGTTGTGTTTGATTAAGTGTTTTGCTTGGTGTATGAAGCTTCCATCTTCATTGCACTAGCTAGTCTTGAAGGAACACAAAGAATTGTATTGTACAATGTCTCTCTTGATGGGAGAAACCATAATACAAAGCCTTTTGGAGGGGGGACCGGCTCCATGCAAATCCGGTCCTCAACTGTTGTCAATAGCTTAATTACTCTCTCTTTTGAAAGTATTGTCGATGCTATCTAACTAGGTGTTATGCTTTTTGTTGCTCTCTCCACCCAAGCACTCTTGTAATTCTCATTATAAATCAACTCTAATGAAATGCTCACTATGTTCATGCTAATTTCCGCTACACATAAGATTTTAGGCCATTAAATGTTACATTGGTATCAGAGCTCAAGGTTTCTCTTTTCTTGCTCAAGAAGGGAGGTCCTCAAGCTAGCTACAAATGGTTGGTATTATTAATTGCCTGTGAGTAAGTAGAATAGGGATTTTTCAGCCTTGCAGTGCGCCTGCCTTTGTGCAGTTAACGGGGCATCACCGTCGAGAGCTATGGTCTTAATAGTGGAGTCCTACGGGGCTTGCCTACGGCTTAACCACTATTGAGCTATTAGAAGCTTGACAGGAGCCGGTGCTGTTTTGGTGTCGAAAGACCCTCTCTTCTATTCCTTGCAATTAATGGTATTCGAGCCGCGGGTACAGTAGCTTGAGTGCTTTTTCTAAAGGGGTAAAGAGAAGTAGCAACTAGGGCTTGAAGTGCCAAAGTACACCTAAAAAGTTTACACCTAAAAGTTGTTAGAATGGCTGACAATATTAAAGAGAGTGAAATTAATGTTGATAACTTTGATTTTGCTCATGAGCAAGCTACTAATGATGCTTCAATGCTTGTTAATTATCTTGTTTCTAGGCTTCAACAAGCCATGGGCAATCCATCTCTCCAAAGTGAAGTGCAACGGCAGCTCCGTGCTCACGGGATTCTCCAAGCTCATCACCATGACGAGAGAACACCTAGGAAGCCTCCTTGTGAGACTACCAAAAGTGGTCTCTCTCCGATTCGGGAAGAAGAAGAGAATCCATATGAAGGGCTCAAGAACTTACTTCTTGATGATGCATCTCCTTCCCAAAGGAGAACTCAAGAGCCTCCACCGAAGGAACGAGAAAGAAGCGAGTCTCCCGCCACCTCGGCGGAGATGGCTCCACGAAGACGGCGGGCTAAACGCTCTCCATCACCACCAAAGCGGAGAAGACCATCACACTCTTCTCCACGCCATAATTCAAAGAGGGATGATAAAAAGCAAGAGAAGAAAAAGGCGAGAAAGAGGACACCCTCTTCTCCATCTTCTTTATCCTCTTCCTCTTATGAAAGCTATGGTGAAGACGACAAAGATCAAGACAAGAAAAAGGCGAGAAAGAGGTCACCCTCTTCTCCACCTTCTTCAAATTCTTCATCTTCTGAAGAAAGTGATGGTGGAACTTTTGAACCATCAAAAAGAAGAGGCCATAGGAAATCCTATGCCGCATGGAAGAGGTCGTCCAAGCTGAAGAAATTCAAAGAGGGAGGGAAGAGCATCTCTTTCCTTACCTATGATGGCACCTTCGGTGCTACAGACAAAGTTTTGGCCTTTATCCAGCAATTCGATGCGGCGTTTGGAGATGAGGGCTTCACGGAGTCCTCTAAGCTACGCCATGTAGCTATGCACTTTCAAAAGTCCGCCAGACAATGGTGGTCTAGCCTACGAGCCAACGGTGAAGCTCCACGAACATGGAAGGCTTTAAGAGCTTCCATTATGAAGCAGTTTTTGGCCACCGATGCCAAAGACAAAGTACTCACCGAATGGCGAAGCTTAAAGCTCTCTCCCAATGAATCCATCCACAAATATGTAGACAAGTTTTGGGACCTACAACTCAAAGCCACTGTCTTCAAAAAGTTGGATTTTGGAGAGCAAAAGCAACAATTTTGTGCGGGCTTAACCGAAGAAATGGCGGAGTATGTCAACTCCCAAAGGCCACGTACCATATCGGCGGTAATACACCATACTATGGTGGCCTCGCGAATCAATTTCCAAACGGGGGGTAAAAGAAATAATAAGCCCCCGGAAAACAAAGGTTCCAATGAGCCTAAGGGGAAGGACAATGTCCAAAAGTCTCCTAAGGGCAATTCCAACAAAGCTAAAGAGAAGGGAGTTTACAAAGGAAAGAATAAACTCTCTCCTGAAGAGCTTGAGCGTTATCGTAAAGATAACCGGTGTTTCAAGTGCGGCGAACAAGGGCATGCGTACCGCGCTTGTCCCCAAAAGAACAACCGCCAAGATCCTCCTAGAGCTTCTTTGGTTGAAATCCAAGAGGAGGAGATTCACCAAACTCACCACAAAGGATCTCCTCTATGCCATGCTTGGGGAAAGGTAAGAGAACATGATGCTTTTATTCTCTTTGACCCTGGTTCTACTCACAATTTCATATCTATGGAGTTAGCCACCAAGCTAGGCATACAATCCTACGAGATGGGAGATATCCTACCCGCAGACAGTGCCTTCAAGGGGCAAGAAGCTTCAGTCACTCCCTTAATCGGGAAATTGAGGCTTCATGTCCAAGGCTATGTGGACAAAGAGGATTTCTTTATCTCTCCTCTCAAGCATGAGGATGTAATCCTAGGGGCACCATGGTTTGACCGTCTGGCTGCCCATGTTAAATTTCCTGAAAGGAGAATCTCCTTTAAGTTCAGGGAAAAGGACATGTATATAGATGCTAGGGAAATGGGTAACACCATCCCCATTGTACATACACCAGCTTTCAACAAGTCAATAAAGAGCTCTATTTCCGTGTACATGATTTTTGTTAAAGATTCTCAAAATGAACCTAATGCTTTAGCAAAAGAAAATAAAAGCAACCAAAAGGAATTAGAGTTATCCAATTTTCTCAAGGGGTTTCAAGATGTCTTTATTGACGACATCCCTTGTGAGCTACCTCCTAAACGAGGTAATGACGACCATGCAATTGAACTTCTTCCAGGAAGTTCACCGCCTAACAAACCTCCTTATAGAGTTTCTCAAGCTCAACAAGAGGAGATTATGCGGCAAGTGCATGAGTTAATTGAGAAGGGCATGGTTAGGCCTAGCTCATCTCCATTTTGCTCACCTGTGCTATTAGTGCAAAAGAAAGACGGCACATATCGTATGTGTGTCGACTATAGAGCACTAAATAGGATCACTATCAAGAATAGGTTTCCCGTTCCACGGGTAGAAGACCTATTTGATAAGCTACAAGGATCGACCTACTTCAGTAGGATTGACCTAAAAAGTGGCTATCATCAAATAAGGATAGTTGATCAAGACATTGTAAAGACCGCATTTCGTACTACATTTGGTCTTTACGAATACATTGTCATGCCTTTTGGCTTGACTAATGCACCAGCCACATTTAACCGCTTGATGGAGAAGCTGTTCAGACCTCATCGAACCTTCACTGGAGTGTTCTTTGATGATATTATCATCTACTCTAATTCATTAGAGGAACATAAGCAACACCTCCAGGTAATATTTCAAGTTTTAAGAGAGATAAACTTTATGTTAATCGAAAGAAAAGTGAATTTTTCTTGCAAGAGATTCAATATTTAGGTCACATTATCTCTCAAGATGGAATCCAAATGGATCCATCCAAGTTAGAGGTAATAAAAGGATGGCCTAAACCAAGGAATCTTCATGAACTAAGAAGCTTTATAGGTATGTGTGCATACTATAGACGCTTCATAGAAAAGTTCTCACAAATTGCGGGACCATTACATGACCTAACAAAGAAAAATGTTAGGTATACGTGGTCTGCTAAGGAGAACAATGCTTTCGAAAAGCTTAAAGAAAAGCTTATCTCTCAACCTGTGCTTACACTACCGGATCTCTCAAAACCATTTGAGGTCCAATGTGATGCTTGTGGTGATTGCCTTGGGGCTGTTTTGCTCCAAGAAGGGCACGCCATAGGCTATGAGAGTCGAAGGCTCGACCCTGTTGAGCAAGCTCTAGGCATATACGAAAAAGAACTCCTTGCAGTTCTACATGCCTTAGACTCATGGAAGCACTATTTATTGGGGACTCCTTTCATTCTGCGAACGGATCACCAAAGTCTTAAGTACTTCATGACGCAGACCAAGCTCTCCGACAAACAAATGAGGTGGGCAAATTTTCTTTCGCAATTTCATTTTCATATTGCTCACATTGCTGGCAAGCATAATCAAGTAGCCGATGCACTCTCAAGACGACCGAGAGTGAATGCGGTTTCCATAGCAACTCACAATGATCTATCTTTAATGATAGATGAGTATGCTATTGATCCCGATTTTAGAGATGTGATTTCAGCCCTTGCATTAGGGAAGAAAGAAGAACCATTTACTTTACAAGATGGTTATCTTCTCTATGGCAATAGACTATGCGTTACTAACTCACTACGTGAGAAAGTAATGTATGAATCTCATGCTCCCCCATATGCAGGGCATAGAGGGATTCAGTCTACCCTAAAGGGAATTGAAACATATTTCTATTGGCCTACCATGAAAGTGAACATACATGAGTATGTTTCCAAATGTGTGGTATGTCAAAAGACAAAATTTGATAGAGGGAAGCAACTTGGATTGCTTCAACCCTTGCCAATCCCTAATTCACCATGGGAGAGCATATCCATGGATTTTATCTTTGGATTGCCTAAGTCTATCCATGGGAATACAGGAATATGGACGATAGTAGACAGGTTCAGTAAACAAGCTCATTTTATACCTGTCAAAAAGACTATCAAAGCCCATCAAATGGCAACCCTCTTCATTTCACAAATTTTCAAGTACCATGGCTTGCCAATGTCCATAGTGTCGGATAGAGATCCTAGAATGACCAGTAATTTCTGGAAGGGTCTCTTTGAGAATTTAGGAACAAGGCTAAACTTCTCTTCGGCCTATCATCCACAAACTGATGGCCAAAGTGAAATAGCTAACCTAACTATTCTCGATCTACTAAAAGCCTATGTAACGGAAGTAGATCAAAGATCCCAATGGGAGAAGTACTTACCCTTAGTAGAGTATGCTTACAATAACACTGTACATACTTCTACAGGAAAAGCACCTTTCGAGGTAATTGAGGGAAGATCAAAAAGTCCCTTGCTACTTAAGGTACATGGGAAGATCTTCGCTGCAGATGAGTATAGCCGAGACCTACAAGAATCTTTCCAAAAGATTAAGGATGCTATCTCTATCTCACAGCAAAGGCAAAAGGCTGCTGCTGACAAGCACAGAAGAGCCCAAGCCTTTAAAGAAAACGATTGGGTCTTGTTAAAGTTTCCCAAGGCTCGCTTAAGGCACACGACGGGCAAGAATCCTACGGGCCACCAAAAGTACTATGCTAAACTAGCAAAAAGGTACTATGGTCCCTTCCAGATTCTTAGGCCAATCAATGAGATGGCCTATCAACTTAAGTTGCCCAATCATTGGCTCATACACAATGCTTTTCATGTGAGCCTCTTAAAGCCTTACAAAGGAGAGCCACCTCAAGAACCAACTATTGAAGACCCACCGGAGATCGAGGACCACGAGGAGGTGCTGCAGCCCGAGTCCATTCTCCGACATGAAGACAAGGTATTAAGAGGCGGTAAGACTATCCGACGATATCTTATTAAGTTTAAGAATTATCCTTTTGAAGATGCTAGATGGATGCAAGGCATACAATTAAAGGATAACCTAAACCTTGTCAATGCTTACAATGCTTCCCAAGAGTAAGCAAATGTACAAAATGTTAAAAATGAACAAAAATTTTTGTCTTATAAGACTCTCTTTTTCTTTATTTGTGCACAAAAATGAAGTAGTATGCATGCTTAGATCAAGTTTGCGGAGACGACGTCTCCCGAACACCAAGTAGAGCTTGTCACTCTACTATGGAAGATTGATAGGACTAATGTGCAGACATGCTTGCGGCAGCCTCAGGCTCTCAAGCGCCAAATGAACTAGTCATCCATTATGGAATGATGTCGTAGGGTAACATAGGGATCCTCTACCCGCTAAGAAAAGGACTCATGCATATGCTTTATCTTCTCTACACCATAGTCGAGGACGACTATGATTTCAAGAGAGAGGTAATGTCATAATAATCAATATCTAATTCTCCTAAATGATTTTCTCATATTAAACTGATCATTTAATGTGGGGAAGTGCCAAGGAAGAAAAAGCTAGAATATTGGTTAAGTTAGCAGACCGGCCACAGTAGGGATCCAAAGGAGGGAAAATAGGGATCCAAAGGGGGGGCCATCTGCAAAAGAGCCATGTGAAACAACGGGCTAAAAAGACCCTAAGGTTCAGCCCATTAAGACTTCCAAAATGCTAAGGTTCCAAAATTCAAAGGTTGTGTCCAAAGGTCAACCTTAGGAAAAATTGGATGCTTAGTGTGTGTGCCCAAAAAGTCTTTCTGCATCCCTACATGGGAGGGGGCGAGCCCCAAAGCTAGGGGATGAGAGAGAAAGCTACACACACACACACAGGCTCCCTTTACACAAAGGGAATGAGGGACACATGTCAGCTCCCTAGGCCAGATGCCCACAAGGTGTGCCCAATTCCTATTGGAAGACCCTTGAAGTGGACCAATGAGAATTAAGCTAGAGTAAATCTAGTTTAATTAATTTAAAAACATTTAATAAAAGAAACCAATAAGAATTAAGTGTCCTAGAAGACTATTGGGCAGTCTCCCAAGGGGTCCAATGAGCATTCAGGAGCCCCATGGCTTGCCTGATTCCTATTGGCCAGGAGGCAAAGGGGTCCAATGAGAGTTTAGTTTAATTATTTAATTATCTAAAGCTCTCACAAAAGGGGAAAGGGGGACACATGTCAGAAGGCTATCACTTATGCTGCTTAATCCCTATTGGCTGGATCTGGGGAGGTCCAATGAGGCAAAAGCCAGCCTAACTTAGCAGCTAGGGCTCGCCCAAGAGAGAGGGGGGCTGATTTTTGCTTGGCATTCACTCTCACATTCTCACACTTGACCATGTGTGAAGGGAAAATACTCTATCTCCTCCCAAGCTTTAATGGAGAGCTCATCACCTACTCCAAGCTTGTGAGATAGAAGCCTACATCAACACTCTCTTGGCATGTGGATGCAAATCCAACCAAGAGCCAAGCTTCAATGCATGCTCATCTTCTCTACCAAGCTAATTACTAAGCTAAGCTATGCTAATATGAGTGATTATGTGAGGAGATGTACTTCTTTCTCGTAAGATACTTCTTTTTCCTCTCAATCTACTCTCATACCCTGCTAGCTCTCACCATCTTCGAAGGTGTGTGAGGTCTTGGGTCTGAGAACGGGGATAATTCAAGTTGTGTTTGATTAAGTGTTTTGCTTGGTGTATGAAGCTTCCATCTTCATTGCACTAGCTAGTCTTGAAGGAACACAAAGAATTGTATTGTACAATGTCTCTCTTGATGGGAGAAACCATAATACAAAGCCTTTTGGAGGGGGGACCGGCTCCATGCAAATCCGGTCCTCAACTGTTGTCAATAGCTTAATTACTCTCTCTTTTGAAAGTATTGTCGATGCTATCTAACTAGGTGTTATGCTTTTTGTTGCTCTCTCCACCCAAGCACTCTTGTAATTCTCATTATAAATCAACTCTAATGAAATGCTCACTATGTTCATGCTAATTTCCGCTACACATAAGATTTTAGGCCATTAAATGTTACAGGAGGTGCAGGAGTTTGAGTTTGAGTTCGAGATTGACCATACTAGTAGGTCCAACTTGGAAAATATTTTTGTTAACAAGAATGTAGATGTGTTAATGTATCCTAGGGTGGTTTAAGAAGAAGCAGGTGAAGAGCCTGACATAGAAAATGCTTTTGTGATATGGTTCAATGGTACATATAGAAGAGTGGTGCAAATAATAGTAGGAGGTGTGGTGATCCAAGATCCACAAGGTAAAGTACTCTTTTTTTAAGCTTATGATATTGAGAATGTTCATACAAACAACGATGCAGAGTATTGTTGGGTATGCAAGCCCGGTAATGGTGTCTAGCCTGCTATGGGAAACTCCCTTTATAGCATGCAGGGGAAAGCTCAATTAGAAGTCAAGTGTTTTTTGCATGGCTATCTCAAGCCTCCTTTATATGTAAGGCCATACATCAATCAAAATAATATAGCATGACTTTCTATCCTGCAGTACTGTGTTCTCTCTCTCTCTCTCTCTCTCTCTCTCTCTCTCTCTCTCTCTCTCTCTCTCTCTCTCTCTCTCTCTCTCTCTCTCTCTCTCTCTCTCTCTCTCTCTCTCTCTCTCTCTGCAAGACTGGTGCAGCCATGGCTGCCCACCTACACCCTCCATAGCCTCGAGTCTATCAGATGGTATCAGAGCTCGGTGCTTAGCCTCGAAACAACACGTGGGACAGGCCACCTGTAAAGGGAAAGAGAAGCATGTCGACATGCTGCAAACCACGCAAAGCTGACATCAGGCTGATCGCCCTGGAACTCTGAGCACCTTTCAACACTGGGGCACTTTCGATTGGTGCCTCCTCAGCCCGCTACGAGCACATTTAGCTTGCCCGCCATCTCCTGCCTGCTCTCTACACAGAGAATTTGACTTTTTTATTTTATGTTCAACAGAGTATTAAAGGTGGTGACCAACCCTATTTTGATTTTCACCCTCGCAAAATCTTTCATGCTACACTTCTTGCAATTTGTGCTTGGTGTTCAGTTATGGTGTGCTCAGTATTCAATCATGTTGGCGACAAACTCAAAACAATAAATTGACATAAAGTGGTATTAGTCATATTTTAAAGCTTCGACACCTTTGCTTCGGAACTTTGAAAGTTGATTGGATTTCTGCTACAAGTAAAATCTAACTGAACCTTTCACCTTCTTTTATTTTAAAGACCTCAACATGGCGTCGAAAGTCGACAAATACAACGGGACCGGTTTCCACACTTGGCATATCAAAGTTAAAGGCTGTTTAATGCGAAAAAACCTATGGAACGTGGTCAAGCCTCTCGCAGCCCGACGAATCTGGCACATCTGCTGCAGTTACAAGAGCATTATCTGCTGAGCAATAGAGGAAAGACGAACAAGCTTTTGGTATCATTCTAACTTCCTTAGAAGACAACTTTATTCATTATTTGGATGATGTTGATTCTTAAGTACTGCCTAGATAGAGTTAGAGAAGCTTTTCGGTGCCAAAGCTAAGTCTTCCAAAATGAGTTTAAAAATGGAATTATATTCTATTCGCATGCGTGAAGATGAAAATATTGCAGCTTTAGCTAATAGACTGAAGAGCATCAATACACAGCTAGTTTATGTTGAAGCCCCTGTGCCAGATGAAGACCTTATAGCCGTTTCTTTGAATAGCCTCCTTGCAGAATTTCATCAAATTGTTACTATTTTAAAGGAGAAGGATCCTCTACCTTCTTTGGATGGTATTGTTAACTCATTGCAGGAAGAAGAGAAACGAGTACCACAAATCAGCTCTTTCGTACCGACTGCATATGTAGCCCATGGTTGCACTTCAACTGCCAAATCCACCACGTCTACTATTAGCACTAGACCTTGTGCTATATGTGGACACAACAATCATCAAACCAAGTATTGTTTCAACAAAAATCCTTGCACCCATTGTGGAAAGACTAATCATCCATCGGACAAATGCTTTAAGAAGAACAAGCGACATATCAATATGGTTGAAGGTGATGAAGATGATGCAGCACCAATGCTTTTCGTAGAAAGTGATGTCATGTAGTTTGTTTCTTCTTTATTGCAGGAAGAAGAGAAACGAGTACCACAAATCAGCTTTTTCGTACCAACTGCATATGTAGCCCATGGTTGCACTTCAACTGCCAATTCCACCAGGTCTACTATTAGCACTAGACCTTGTGCTATATGTGGACACATCAATCATCAAACCAAGGATTGTTTCAACAAAAATCCTTGCACCCATTGTGGAAAGACTAATAATCCATCGGACAAATGCTTTAAGAAGAACAAACGACATATCAATATGGTTGAAGGTGATGAAGATGATGCAGCACCAACGCTTTTCGTAGAAAGTGATGTCATGTAGTTTGTTTCTTTTTTAGTCTAGTTTTATGTTTCCGTTATGTCAGTTATTTCTCCATAATTGTATGGGTTATAGACACTGCCATAAAATAAAATGGTAAGACCACCCTTATTGTTTGGTCGAGTTCTGGTATGTCTCACGCTGATAGTTGTTTGAGGGAAGTACACACACACACCTATGTTATTGTCAAGGGGGGGGACTTCTACTCAGTGGTTTCAGGTGAATGAACTCTGCCATGGTCTGTCTTGAGTCCATTGTCAGTGGTTTGGGCTTGAGGGGGGGGGGGGGGGGGGGGGGGGGGGTTGTTGGGTATGCAAGCCTGATAATGGTGTCTAGCCTGCTGTGGGAAACTCCCTTTATAGGATGCAGGGGAAAGTTCAGTTAGAAGTCAAGTGTTTTTTGCATGGCTATCTCAAGCCTTCTTTATATGTAAGGCCATACATCAATCAAAATAATATAGTGTGACTTTCTTTTCTGTAGTACCGTGTTCTCTCTCTCTCTCTCTCTCTCTCTCTCTCTCTCTCTCTCTCTCTCGTGCTCCTCTGCAAGATTGGTGCAGCCATGGCTTCCCACCTACACCCTCCATAGCCTCGAGCCTATCAAGTACTTGGCTCTCCACTTGGGGTTGAAGCAATGTATAGAGCTTGGCATTTCCAAACTCATAGTGAAGCGCGATACACTCTTGGTCATCATCAAGCAACTTTTGGGACAATGGCAAGTAAAGAGGGATTCTCTTAAGCATTGGTTCTTTTCCATCAAAAATTGTTGAAGTTTTTTGAAGCAATACCATTTAACCATGTTAAGAGAGAGCAGAACCAGATGGCACATTAGTTGGCCAATAATCGTGTCCAGATGCATGTAGCAGGCTTATACATGGCACCAACCATGTATGTAAGTGGAGAGACCTTGAAAGAGGTTGATGATCTTTTAGGTATCAGCCAATGGTCACCAGATATGTCAAAAGAAGGATTGTCCAAAAATCTTGCACGTTTACTCTTGTGGAAGAAGATTTGATGGTTTATGGTTGTGATCTGCTGCTACTGAGGAGAGTCCTCTACAGAGAAGATTTGATGGTTAATGGTTGTGATGTGCTGCTACTAAGGAGAGTCTCTACAAAGAAGAAATTTGAATGGTTTTAAAACATTGTTACCATATACATGTGGTAGTGATGTGTGAAAACACACTTAGGACCGCCGAGGCATTTTTTTCCTCTTTAGGAGGTTTTTCCCCCATGCATTGTATATACTTCCATCACTCTAGGGCTATCTATGTTTTCCATTGCACACTAAGTAAAATACTCTCTATTGTGTGCCTTGAGCTTCCTTCATCTTCTCCAAGCTATGGGTGCTTTACTGCAACCCTAATTCCAACAATTGGTATCAGAGTAGGTTGCCTCCTCTTGGGCTTAGTTGCCAGTAGCTCCAGCACACGCTTGCTCATTTTCTCCAATTTCATTAGGAAAAATATGAACCCTCTAGGGGCCCTTTGGGATTAAGGTTAATTAGAGGCCAGCCAATAGGAAGAGGGTGGTGGACACACTCTATACCCTCAAAAAAGTAGGGGGACAAGGTAGCCTTACACCTCTTAATGGCCTCTTACCTAGTGAGAAGGTAAGGGAGGTGGCTAGGGGAAAGGGAGGGGGAAGGGGGGGGGGGGGACCACTTTGACCTTTTTTCCCCCACTTTTTGGCCCGGATTTAAAAATACACTAAAAATTTCAAAATTTCAAAAAATTTCAAATTTCAAGTTTTCCCTCCTTAAAAGGTCCCCTAACCTATTTCATGGTCAAAAAAGTATTTTTGATCTCCAAAAGTCAAAAACGTGCACTAAAAAATTTCAAAAAATTAAATTTTTTCAAAAAATTTCAAAACATCATTTTCCACCCTCCAAAGTCTTTCCAAACCTATTCTATAGCTAAAAGTGATTTTCTCTCTCTACAAATCCTTTTCCAAGCTCTCCATGGCTGCAACAACCACATGCACCCCCTATAGTCCAACATTATCTCTCTACTAACTTTCTCCCATCTCCATTGTAGCACCAAGCAAGCTCCTTCCCCATCTCTTCCCCTTGCCCACCACATAGTTCCACACCAAGCTAGCTCCTCTCCCTTCTCTCACCTCCATTACAGCATGAAACAAGATTCTCCTCCTTCTACTTTCATTCACTCGCACTACATGGAAACCTCTACTCCCGAAGGTGGAAAAAGCATCAACTCACATGACTTGCATACCATAAGAACAAGAGGTGTGAATAGTGCATGGGCATTGCAAGGATTCATCTCCAACATAAAGATAGAATGGTGAGAAAACTACCCTTGTAGCTTACATTCAGAGCTTAAGATCATCTCCATCTTTAAGTTTATCATGCTGAAGGGAATTAACCTCTTTATGGCTTTCAATGTTTAGGCTTCACACCTCATAACATTGGGTGGTGCTATGTTGTTGATGGCTTTGGTGCGCCATCTATAGTTTTGTAGCATGTGATTGAGTCTCACAATGTAAGTAAGTTGTGTTATCTATGGAGAGTCATCAAAGATTTTTCTTATAATTTATTCTTTGTATAGTTGTCATTAGATTATTAGAATGATATCATTTTGTACTTTATAACTTTGTGCTCACATAATCTATTGTTTACTTACAGAGTCAACTTGTTTTGAGAGGACATGAGCAAGCAACCATGTGCAGAGATGGAAATCACCCTATTTTTGTTCCATGAGGAACCTTTCACTACCGTGTTAAAAGATTTTGATAAGAATAGTAGGATTTTTGTAGAATCTTGAACCAATAGGTACTCTTTAGGAGCTCTTAGAAAAGCCATCCCTATAGTACTACTATCTTCCCTAGTGTCATAGACACACAAATACTCGTGTATATGAATCTCTAGATGAGAAAGACAAATACTTGTAAAAGAAGCCTAGCAGCAACAACATTGTCTCCATTTGTAATTATTTTTATGAGGCTGGATTCCTCTATAAATGCAATATAAATATTTCTTTTTGTTAAATGGTGTCGCACTGAGTGAGAGTATTTTATTTAGATTACTGGAGTTTCATACAGATTTGAGAAATATTGTTGATTTTTTTGGATATTCTGATTTGTTTGTAAGATGTTTGAAGTTTCAAGTCTTAATCATTCCACCATAAAGAATTTCATGCAATATTTTGATTTCAGTTTAATCACTAATGGTTATTCTTATTAAGTGGATCATAACCTTTGTCAAGATGTCCTCATTTGGGGATGCTGAATATATATCAATAGCAACATTTCAAAAGTTGAGAAAGCTAAATTCTTGCTTTCCAAAATGTTATTGTTTCCATACTTTTCCTATGCCAAGCTTGACTTAGAGAAATGACAACTTGAGATGGAGGTGTAGATATATAGGGGTGAATTATTATTGATTCTTATTTCATCATATATATTATAAAGCCTTTGAGTTTCCACCTTTTTGAGTAGTGTTGACAAGTTTTTGGTATCAAACCTTCTTAAATATCCCTATTCATTCGCTATTGGTAGCTATTTATTTGGTATTGTTAAAGATCATACCAATAGCTATCACCTTGTGAACTTAATTGTTGAATTGCGGATTTGATTTTTACTATGTAGCTCATTTGGATAGAGAAAGTGTAAACATAAATTATAGATACATGCATTGTTAACATAGAAGATATGTATCACTCGAACCTATATAACTGCTAATCAAGAAACCTTTGGTCGGATACTATAACAATAGGGGTCACATGTGGTTTTAAATACCAAAGAAATGGCTTAACCAAAATATTTCCAAGAACACGAGGTGAACACAAGGAAGTAAAAATTGGCTCCTTGTTTGGTTGATTTCTAGTGCTAAATGTTCTGAGTGCACAAAATTTGTGAGGCCTTTGACCTTGCGAGTTCACTAAAGTATATGTAACATAGCACATGTGTTCAACAGAAGGGAATTTATATTCTTGTAAAGTTACAAAAACATGTGTAGGTAAGGCCTATAAGGGCTACTTTCAATCCATTGTGGTGAACGGACATGATATAGGAAAATTTGACATAGTGAATACTCCGGACATCAAACACTACAACTCTATCTCATGGCCATACATTAAAACAAAGCCCCTATTTGTCATTTTGAAGCCCCAGAGACCCTCAACAAGAGGGACCACAACGGCGCGTAGAATGCCCATCCTGGCACAAATAGGGACCAAGATATTTCCAAGAACAGGGGATGGACACAAGGAAGTAAAAAATGGTTGATAAGCATGATACAAGGTTTAGGTATCTGCCATTTGGGGGGGGGGAGGGGTTGCTATGAACACATTAAACTGCCCAGTTCTATCTCATGGACATGCATTAAAAAAATCTTGTACTTGTCATTTTAGGGGCCCAGGGACCCTCAACAAGAGGGGCCACAAGGGCGCGCAAACTGGCCATCCAAAATTTTTGGATGGCCAGTTTGCGCGCCCTTGTGGCCCCTCTTGTTGAGGGTCCCTGGGCCAAAATGACAAGTACAAGCATTTTGGATGGCCAGTTTGCGCGCCCTTGTGGCCCCTCTTGTTGAGGGTCCCTGGGCCCCTAAAATGACAAGTACAAGGTTTTTTTAATGCATGGCATGATACAATGTTTAGCTATTTGCCATTGTGGGGGGGGGGGGGAGTTTGCTATGAATACATCAATTTGCCCAACTCTATCTCATGGCTATGCATCAAAATTTTTGGATGGCTGATTTGCGCGCCCTTGTGGCTAAATTTTGGATGGCTGATTTGTGCGCCCTTGTGGCCCCTCATGTTGAGGTTCCCTGGGGCCCTAAAACGACAAGTACAAGATTTATTTTTATGCATGGCATGATACAATGTTTAGCTATTTGCCATTGTGGGGGGGGAGAGTTTGCTATGAATACATCAATTTGCCCAATTCTATCTCATGGCTATGCATCAAAAAAAGCCTGTACTTGTCATTTTAGGGCCCCAGAGACCTCAACATGAGGGGCCACAAGGACGCGCAAATCAGCCATCCAAAAAATTTGGATGGCTGATTTGCGCGCCCTTGTGGCCCCTCATGTTGAGGGTCCCTGGGGTCCTAAAATGACAAGTACAAGATTTATTTTTATGCATGGCATGATACAATGTTTAGCTATTTGCCATTGTGGGGGGGAGGGGGAGTTTGCTATGAATACATCAATTTGCCCAATTCTATCTCATGGCTATGCATCAAAAAAAGCATGTACTTGTCATTTTAGGGCCCCAGGGACCCTCAACATGAGGGGCCACAAGGGCGCGCAAATCAGCCATCCAAAATTTTGGATGGCTGATTTGCGCGCCCTTGTGGCCCCTCATGTTGAGGGTCCCTGGGGCCCTAAAATGACAAGTACAAGATTTATTTTGATGCATAGCCATAATTCAAGTGGTAAGTTTTTTTTTTTTTTTTGAAGTGTTGGACTTTTAGGCTGTTTTCAAGAGCTTCTAGTGTTCAATTGGCTCTGAATCTGTCTGGGCTTGTCTCACATAAATTTGTTCATCTCGTCGCGCTCTTCGACTATTGTGTGATGCAAAAAAATCATATCCTCCTCGGATTTTCCAAAAATCAACGTGCAAGTTGGCAATTTCTTAAAAAATGATGTAAAACTGACATTTCTTACTTTTTCCTTAATCTACAGGCTTGAACGGGCATTAAAACCATGGAATCTGAAAATACTCAGAGAACCAATGTTTTTTATTGTGTTAAGGACTGCATTTCCTACATACAAAACTTTCTCAAAATCTCACCCTAACACCTTCAAAAGTGGCTTCCAAGGAGTGCCCTCGATCAAAAATTGAAACTGAAGGAAAACAATCAGAATGAACTCCTAGACTGTGTACAAACTTTAAAATAACCAAAATTTCCTTTAAAAAAAGTTATTGCTAAAAATTTGAAAATAGACCACCCTTAGACTTCTCACAATGATAGAAATCAAAAGGTTCAAGGAGAGGTCTGGTGTCACAAGTGCATGGTAGGAATCTAATCGAGGCTTATTCCGTCAAGATCTCTTGTACTTTATTATGTCTTCTCATGTACAATCTTACCAAACAAAAACAAACTTACACTTTAAATGACTACAAATTTTATTTAACTTATCAAACAATCTAAAATATGGTAGACCTAGAGTGCTCTTACACATCAACAAACAAAAAAGTCCAAATTTCTTCTCATTAACTTTGATAAACATACATCTGTGAACACTTTACAAGGAGTAGTGTGGTCATAGTTCTTACATCCATTCCATGACATGGTATGCTCCTGGGGTGACCTATCACATAAAAATATCTTTGGTAGGAGTGCCCTCATGTTAGGAAAGAGTGTGTTGCTGCTAATGAAAAGTTTTTGCATTGTCCTACTAGGGATCTCTTCATGTCAGCATAATGATTTTTGGTGTAGTGGGAGCCACATTGCCGCTGAGGAGAGCTTTGTGCCACCGTAAAAGCTTCATGTTATCCCAGTTCCTTGAGCCGTTCTTGCAAACAATGCCACTCAACTAGCATAGCAAGAGGTCACCTTGTAACAAAAACATGTATGAATTCAACATTTGCAAGCTATATAATGAAGACACTTGTTAAGTATATGTTGTACAAATTTGCAAGTATTTCTATCTAGCTGGGAATAAACAATATAAAAATATACATTAGGATGAGACTACCACCCCTAATAAGCATGGATTTGAAGCACCTACCTGCAAGATGTAACAAAGAAGACTGTTTTAGAGGAAAAGTGGTGACACTTGGCCTCTCTAACCTGCAGCCTTTCACTATTTGTGCATAAAAGCAACCTTTGTTCCAAGCACTACAAAACAAGTAGAGGCAACACCTTAGACTTCAAAGTTTATGATAAGAAGAACACAATCAAAAGTAAGAAGTATATTGTTACCTTGCATAAAGGGGTGTTTTATTCAAAGTGATGGTATTGGCAAGATATTGAAGAATCGTCAACATTCATCTCACCGATGCTACGACGTTCCTGGGATGACCTCTGCTCACCCTCACGTGCGGCCTTCGATGCAAACGTTGCGAACAAGCAAATATGTATGCATACGATTTGTGATGTCCTTGAGCACCATGGTAGTTGTTGCATGAGGAAGCAAAGGATGAAAAGAGAGAGGGGGGAGGGAGAGAGAGGAACATGGGAGAAGACAAGGGGGTAGTGGGGGAGAGAGAGAGAGAGAGAGTGGAGAAGGAGGAGAGAAGGGGGCAGGGAGGGAGAGGGAGGAACATGGGAGGAGAGAAGGGGACAGTGGGAGAGAGGGAGAGAGGAGAGAAGGAGGAGAGAAGGGGCAGGGAGGGAGAGGAGAGGGAGAAAGGAGGGAGGAGGAAGAGAGAAGAAAGGTTTTTTTTTTTTGGGAGTTTTTTTTTTTTGAAAAATTGGACTTTTAGTGCTTGTAAGTTTTAAAAAATGTCAAAAAATACTTTTTTGATATGGATATATGTTGGGGGGAGTTTTAAGTCAAAAATAAGTAAAAATAACTTTTTTTTTTAAAAAGTCAAATTTTGGCTCTTAGTGATCCACGTTTTTTATGATGTGGCCACACCTCTTTACTCCCTTCACTTTCAAAAAGCTAGAGAGAGAAGATGACCTCTTAGGTCCACATCCTACATGTGTCTAAAAAAAAGGCTAGAAAAGCCTACTCAAAACTAGCTTCTTGAATGCCCTTGTCCCCTTAACCCTACACACCATTAGCCTTAATCCTTAAAAATTAGGATTCCTTACAAGGCCCATGCAAGTTTCATATTTCTCCTAATGTCAGTGAGCTTTGGCAAGCATTCGTAAAGGTCAAAAAAAATTTCGAGAAAGCTCGTAGAGCTTAATCTGCTCAGATTTTTTATTCGGGTTCATTTCTTCCTCTGTTTCCACTACAGTCAGGTCTGCACATGCAATTTTGTCATTTTGTGTAGAATTTATGTCAATGCCAATTACTGCATAACAGGTCCCATCATACAGTCTACTACGGGCTGTTCTATATAGCACGTGCTGGTCTCACTCAATTTCTCCTCATTTCGAGTAGTTTTCACATCAGGTGCATGCATTTTCCATGGTTGACAACAACACAGATGTGTTCAAGATGTTTGCTATTGAGGACAGATTGGATGGGGACAATTACCCTATGTGGGCTTACATGATACAACATGTTCTTGTGTCAAAGGACGTCTAGAATATTGTGCAGGGAATTGATGTACGTCCTGGTTTTGAGGATGTAGGCGATGTTGAGGATGTGACAGGTCTTGCTGCAAGGATTGCTGCTGATAGAGTTGTTTTGCCTGCGGTGCGGTAGAACAAGCTCATTGGGATGTAAAGGATGTGCAGGCTCCTGCATTGATTGTGTTGTCTGTAAAGTGCACCATTACTCCTCACATTCGTTTAAAAATTTGCAAAACATGCTTGGGATATTCTGGCTAATCTTTATGCAAGCCACAATGAGACAACAATTGCATTGCTGCATAAAGAGCTGGAGTCAAAGATTATGCATGAGGAAGATGACATGGACACTTTCCTTGCTGGCGTCAAGGATATCAATGAGCAACTTATTTATGTAGGTGAAGTCATTTCAGATAGTTCCTTGTGCAGACTATTCTTGATGCCTTACCAGATTCTTACTAGACTTTTGCTAGTACTTGGAGACATATGACCCAAGGAAATCCTGAAGTTGTCAAGTTTGATGCATTGTGCACATTGCTATTGCAAGAGTCGCTTTCTTAAAAAAACAAGACTAGACAGCGTGTAGTTGAACAGGCCTTTATTGCTTCTCAAAGAAAGGGTGGTAACAGCAATGCAACCACTTCTTATGGTTCTACTGCGAGCGGAAAATTACTTGTTCCTAATGCTTCTGCTGGCAGCAATTTGTCTGGAAATTTTGGTGATAAGGGCAAAAAGAAGATGCGTTGCCATTATTGTAAAGCTAATGATCACTTGATCAAGCAGTGTCCTAAGTTGAAGGCCAAAGAGGCTAAGAAGAAAGAGGGTGGTTCCAATGCAAATGAGTCTTCTGTGAAAGGAGACTGTGATGCTTATGTTGATGCAGAATGGGCTTTTAGTGTAGAGTGCACTGACAATCCTGTTGTCCATGATGCATGCATGCCAGTTGCGCAGATTCACATGTGTGGTATTTCGCCAGTGGTGCTACAAAGCACATTACCTCACATCGTGAATTGTTCACCTCTCTCGAGTCTGTCCCTTATGGGAATTCGGTCACTTGTGCCAACAATGCCTCTTATCATCAGGTTCAGGGAGTTGGAAAGATTGTGCTTACTGATGCAAATGGCAGCTCTTTCACACTTGTTGATGCACTTTATGTACCTGGGATCAAGAAAAATCTTTTGTCTGTATCTGCACTTGCTGCAATGGGAGCATTTGCAGCAGAGCAGGGATTGTCAGTTGTACGATGACTAACACTAGCATGATGCATAGTGTATGCTGAAAATACAGAGTTTTTTGCAAGATTTATATACAAGCTCTAGTGTAGATATCACTAGAGCCGATACGACTGCATGTAGATTGAATGAGCGAGCTAGTGGGTGTAGGTTGAGAGAGTCTCTCACCTGTTTTCTTGTATATGCTAGTAGTTTAGCGAGTAGCAACCACTTATCGGCACATTTGTCTTTAAGTGGTGGAAGATTGTTGGGGTGAAGGAATTTGTGCCTTGCTCAACCGCCTAGGCTATGGGCGCCCGCCCATTGCTCACCTCATTGTATGTACATATATACAATAATAAGGAGTAGCTCATTCTGAGCACTACTCCACCCACATAGCGTCTACTCTCTCCCTCTCCCCTTCTCGCACCAAATCTACGCATACGCACTCTTCATCCATTCACTATTTTTTTACCAGACCTTTGTCCACAAATTCCAATACATCTTCACTCTGTTCATGACACTTTTACATCTACCTTTGCAAATCCACAAATACAATGATGGGCATAAAAATTGAAACTTTGCTCTGCTTGCTTGCAATGTTGGTCTTTAAACAGTTTTGGATCTCATAAAATATATTGCACCTATAGTTTTCACTTGTTACTGAGCTTGGTAGTAGCCACCCTCCACTTCTAAAACTAGGTAGTGCAACCTTGGTGACAATTCCCCAATCCTTCATGGATTTTGGTGGGACATAAAAATGATCATTAAAAGGTATTCCTTTTCTTGCCATAGAACCATGAGTTCTCCCGTTCTAAATTTCTTCACCCATGCCAGACATCCAAAATATCTATGACACACTCCATCGACTGTCATTCCTATATTCTTAAGAGATAGACGTCTATAATGAGCATAGCACAAAAACATGTACAAAAAATAAACAAGAAGAGAGCCACAAACAAGCCAAAGAAAATAATGTAGTGTGTACATATGAACCACTTACAATTAACTCTATGCAAAGGAAGATTTGATATTTTAAGTTGAAGGTAAAGCCCCTTGTGCATGTAAACATGTTGCACTAACACCTTTTCACTGTCTTCTTGGCTCCAACAAGTCGGAAGTTTTTCACTCTTCCTTTCCAATATGACAAGAATGGATTTTTGGATGAGGATTTTCTTCTCTTGCTCCGTTGCATTATAATCCAACTACCCTTGGTTATGGATATTTGGATCCATTTGTTGTGCTCATATAATACGGCATAACTGGTGATGGTTTCAATGGATGTGTTAGGGCATTTAGATTGGGTGGACTCCATTGCTTGAGGAGAATAGAATGGAGAGTAGATGAAGGTGAAGAGAGGACAGTAGAAAGAGGAGGGAGAAGGAAATGGTTAGACGAAGAGAGGTGTGGGCCATATTTAAGTTGATATTCTCAAAAAAGGCAAGGGGACCACACACATCCATGTGGAAATAATCAAACAACAATAGAAAATTTGTAAAATTTGGATTCAACTATCGATGGGTTAAGTCTATTACTTTTTTAACATTATATTTAGACACATAGCGAATGAAGCACACAAATGAAGTGTAATTTTTTATGGAGCAACGCTTACACAAATAGAGATGTGATGATGCTTCACAAGCTCGCTGACAGTCGCTTCAAACAAGTTGGACCCAATTGTTGGATATGTCCATCATCATATCGATCTCACGTTGGTCCATAATTACATATCTAGGTCTCTATCTCAACATTCAAACATTCCTAGAGCAGATTGTAGAAGTCGAGGACATGAGGGAAAGGGTTTTTGGTAAAGATTGTGTATGGAGTAGGGAATGGTTGTGCAATGACTATTCCATGTAAAATGGCCACCACATGGTGACGTGTAGAGGTTGTGAGCCATGGCGGGAGCACATTTTATGGGAATGTTCATTGTACGACCATTTTTTACCATCATAGTTTTGGGGGGAACGGGAGGGTTGATTGAGCCAATGTGCTGACATGGTGGTCTCATGTTGTAGGAGAATTTTTTAATTATTGTTACTGACGTGCTCGAAAGAGAAATGGAGCTTTGAAAGCTAAGATTGCAAGCTGTTAATTACTAACTGCTATTCGGTGTAATATTTCTTGATAGTAGCTTACTTGTCCTCTATCCGTCAGTTTCATCTACTTTTTTTGCCAAGGAATGCCAGGAGATTTGGGGGCCGAGATCTTTTACCCTCGATCCTTGATTGTGGAAGCTTGTGAAACACAAGAGCTTTGGAAGGTGCCAAGAGCTATATTAAAAGGTCTTCAAGGAGGGGCTAGTAGAGGTATTCATATATTTACCTCTGTCTAGATGTAGTTTTTAAACTACATTCAACTCTAGCACACTGCATGTAATATGTGATTGAGTTGATCATCTCACCCACATTCCTGTTGGCTTTCCATGTTCACAAATGCAAGAGACAAGCAATATTATGAAAGAAACATAATTGGCATACTAGGAATGGGCAATGGTGCATACTTTCGACATGTATTCTATAGTTTTTGCACGCTATCAAGAATCTTTATTTCAACTGGTAGGCATTTAGTGTGCATGATGATGAAAATTGATTATGATACTATAGCAATAGGACGCACACTACTAACGCACATCGGAAAGTCCAAGGCGTTTGTGGAGCTATTGGATGACTCAGCCAATGCTAACAGTTTTAAATTTTTGTGCCATGAATATTTTTTTGAATTGAAGAATAATGTACCACTTTAGGAAATGATGGAGGTATGTGATAATGCACGAACAAGTTTCAAAGCATATAAAGCCTTTACAAAGTTATCGTTGTTGGGATTGTGGCCTTTGGCCTATACGGACAGCTGGTGTGTGAATCATCTCTTGTCCAGTGAGCAGTCTAATCATCATATGAGCATGTGAGGGCACATTGCATAGCACACTTGGCATGGTGAGTTATACAAGAGTCCAAGATGCCTCTCATATGTCTAGGAGCCATATGTCGCCACTTGGTTGATTCCTTGACATTTCAAAGAGATGCTATGTGACTCGTGAAAGGTGCACCTAGCCATATGCAGCTACTATATAAGTAGCCACTTCTTGCACACTTCAAGCATGTTGTTACTTTATCATCAATCAAGATAACTTTGAGTCTACACAATCTCTCTCTCTTGCATTGAGTAATTAGTGTGCTTATTAATTATGCTAACATGAATGCTACGCTTGCTAATCTCCCCAAAATTTTCAACTGCTAGTAGAGATGTGCTACATAATTAGTATCTCCTAATCACTCTCTTGATCCTCTTAATTACACATTTGATCTCTCTCTTCTTATCATAGCAATAAGCTACACGGTCATGTTGTGAATCTTATAGATTTTGGGCACCTTCATTTTGAGCCATTACCCTCATCTACGAGTTGGGCACATGATTATTAGCGATCAGTGTGTGCATAAGTTTGCATTTGCATTAAATGTACATTTAGTGTTGTTTTTACATATTTTTGCACCAGTTACAGAGTATCCAAAGCACTGTAACTAGGGGAGAACTAGGGATCCCACCATATTTACTAAACGCCACTCATGCTTTTGCGATGTCTACATACATGGCAAATGGACAAATTGCACCATCATAGAGTGAGCTGATAGATGGACCCTCACAAGGCATGATCACATTGAGCAATTCTGTTGAGGACAACATCACTAGTTCTCAGATGATGATGATACTTTCACAAATTGCTTTGGCAAAGGGAGATGATTTTGTAGTTATTGTTGAGGAGGGTAATGAGGTGGGAGTTGATTACTATATTCTTAGATGCACCAAGGTAAAGTAAATTCAATTATTTTTAATCAAATCCTCAAATCATTACATCAATTGTGTGTGGGAAAAGTCTTTGAGAAGATCTTTCATTTGAGCCCTAGATCATTGAGATTGGTGGACATAAGCATCCTCAATTAGCTTGAATGATCAAGCGCTTAATCACTTTCATAGTCCTTTTGTGTGGCTTCATACCCCTCTACTTCAACTTTTAATAGATCTCTTAAGCTCTGTATGTTGACTCCATTAACTACTTAAAACTCAAGCCCCAAACTAGTGTTTTATTTAGGTGTGTGTATATGGAAAAGGGCTTGCAACCCGAGAATAATACTTTGTTTTTGGAGGTCCTATCACAAGGAAATTGGCTAGAAGCACTGACTTCGTATTTTCGGGGGGGGGGGGGGGGGGGGGGGGGGGTAGGTCGTGGGCTCAAACCACCCATTTTTAGGCAAAGCAATGTAGAGGGATTTGAAGAGAAGCACCACATTGAGCTTAAATTCGAATTTTGGGTCCGTAAAGGACAAGCCACGTGCAAACAAAAAATTTTCCTCGACGCCCGCTCTCTTTAAATTTGGGTTTAAGCAAGGCTTCGACTTTGGCTCCGTAGGTAGCGTTTCCCACCAGCATAGAAACTGAAGTCCTCTTACCTTTTACCTAGGGCTTCTCACACCCGCCTTGTGCCTTCAAACCTCAAGCTTTGAGGCCCCTAATACCTTACAAGGGGCTGCTTACCATGTGAAATTTCCCACAAGCAGCAAAAGGCTTTAGAGCTTCAAAAGGCCCTAAGATGCAATAGCTTCACAAGGCATGTTTACAAGCATCAAAGAAGAGCTTCAAAAGGAGCATTCAAAAGAAAAATAACCTAGCACCAACGGGCAATATTTGTGTTTCAAAAATATCCAATCAAGCATTCCAAAGGGCGACATTCGCGCTTCAAAATCATAAATCAAGCATCAAAAGCTACGAGGGTGTTCAAAGATTTTGTCAATCACGATTCAAGCCAAAGAGGGTTCTCAAAGAACATTAGAAGGAACCCAAATAAAAGTTTCAAAGAATTTTTCTCACGCTCTCTAATTTCTGGTAATTCAAAGTTAAACTTTTGCACTCTAAGGCACTAACGTTTGCATTGAAAGTGTGCTATTGTGAAGAGACAGATAGTGGCCTTGAAGAGTCTTTCAGTAGTAAGACCGCTTCGTCTAGCACCATGAGAGAAAATAAAAATATATATTCAAGGCGAGAAGCACCATCACCATCAACCAACACTGCACTTAATTTTCCATTTCCAAATTCTGTATCTAGTTTTGCATCCAATAAAGGTGTCAAGAAATTCTATGAATGTAGAAAGCCCAAACATATAGCAAAGAATTTCTGAAGGTTTAAAGTGAATACACACTATGGAAAGATGAGGCATCCCTCTTCCAAGTGTCAACGCAATAGCAACATCCAAAGAGAGCAGGACAGTAGGAGAGATGAATGTGAAGCTCGTGTCTTGTGACTTGACAGTGATAGTGATTTGTAGGCAAAATTGGGTGAACCTCAACCTCATTTTTTGGAGTTATCTTTGAGGAAAACTCCGTCTGTGTGGATAGGTTGGTCCTAAGAGAGAAGTATTTGGCCTCTATGGCACCATAACCTTTGTGGTTTTGCCTTCGTGGGCATAACCATAGTTTGTTGGACTTTGTGGAAGTGTGAGCTCTTTGTAGTGGGTCACTAGTTTGGTCCAAAGTTCAAGGGATATTTGTTGGGATTGTGGTCTTTGGCCTATACTGACAACTGGTGTATGAATAATCTCTTCTACAATCAACCGTCTAGTCATCATATGAGCATGTGAGGGCACATGGCTTAGCACATTTGGCATAGTGAGTTACGCAAGAGTCTAAGCTATATCTCTAGGAGCCATATGTGGCCACTTGGTTATTCCTTGACCTTTCAGAGAGATGTTATTTGACCCTTGAGCGGTGCACCTAGACATATGTAGGTACTATATAAGTAACCACTTATTTTACACTTCAAGCGCATTTTTATTTCATCATCAATCAAATTATCTTTGAGTCTACATAATCTCTCTCTCTTGCATTGAGTAATTATTGTGCTTATCATGCTAACATAAATGCTAGGCTTGTTAATCTCCCTAACCTTTCAGACACGCTAAGACATAGGGCAAAGGGACTATCTAGACTATTACCAATCCCTTATAGTGTGAACCTTGCAATGAAATGTGTCAATAATGATGTTACCATCTTATTAGGTGGGTTTGAATGCATGGATGATGTCATCCCTATGGAAGACAAAAAAATCCTTTTGCTACAACGATTTCAACAATTTGTGAGTTGAATTGTTGAAGCTTCAAGAGTTGATAATGAGATTTATGGGTTGACACAGGAAGAGTGTGGCAAGAAAGTCATTTTGATTGTGAAGCTCAATGAGAGTGAGGTTGTGAAAGGTGAACATAATGAAGGGGTAAGCATTACCTTGATGATTGGCGGGCGTTGACGTTGAGTTCAATGCAAACAAAAAGAGAAACATATATTTTGGGAGTCAATCAAAAAAGAATATTTGATGGTTGGTAGCTTTTCATCTCTTGCATGAAACACATGAGTCCCTCAAGTGGTATTTCAATCACACTTTGATTTTTGACATTGCTTAGCAACAACAAGAAGGACAAAGATTGCAAGATTCAAGTTTTGGGTACTTTCCAAGTGAAATGGCACTTAGTAGGAGGCTTAAAAATTTTGAATTGTATGTTAGGGTACACACAAGGTGGTATGACCCTCTTTCCATACATTTATTGGATACCACAGTAAAGTCTCAACAAGCATTGAAGGCAAGGGTGAAAAAGCCCATAAGTCGAAAGGTGGAAAGAAAAATTGTGGTAAAGGTGGAGCCAACTCTAGGGAATGTGTGCCCACTACAAAAACAGTGAGTAAAGCACTACAATAATGGCATCAAGGTATCCTTAGTTATGACCAAAAAATCGAGACATGGGAGACCCAAATTGAGACCCTATTCTACACATTTCACTAACAAATGTGTATGTGTGTACCCTTCATACACAAGTTTAAGGATTATTGACAAGTTGTTAATGCTTCACATTATTCTTGTAATATGGTGCGTGAAAGAAGGGAAAAGTGTATCATTAGGGAAAGTTTGAGGTCTCTTTTCTGCCCTTTATTGTGTAGTGAGAGAGAGTGCTCTAGGTTAATGAGGGGAGGGTTTCCATTATGGAATCTTCTTTTTAGAAATTGCTTTTGATTTTTTGAAATGAATTTTATTTGAGACACAAGCTGAGGTAACCTTCAACTACATGGTCCTTTTACCTTAAGAAGGTCTCTTTCACCGATCCAAAAGATTTTTTGAATCTTCTCACTGCCTTCTTTTCCCTCCTTTCATATCTTTACACATCAAATTGTGTTCCTTTACAATTCTCAAAACAGAATTAAAATTTCAAAAATGTTGGTAGCAAACTTCTTGTCAACATTTGATGTCCTTACAAATGTTCTTGCTAGTTATAGTGAGTGGTCTTACATAAGCATTACCAAAACCTCGTCGCTTTCTTTGATCCCATCACCTTATCGATGCTTACCTCATACCACTTCATGCAACTCAAATTCCATGCAAAATGCACTCTTTTTCTTTTTAGACAGAAGATTGTTTCTTGTTTGTGACTCAAATGTCAATCCACATACTCATTAAACAATGTAGTACAAAAAAAAATTCACGCTTGTCCAAGAAAATTCCCTAATTTTCTCATTGATATTGTTATTCTTCAAAGTAATCAGCTCATCCAATTCCTTCTCAAGCTCTGTAAGTTAAGTTGTAGAAATAGATACATGTAGATAAATCCTGCCAAAGTTGTTAAGCAATCGTGGGATGGGAAAGAGCCTACAGGGAGACAAATGGAGACATACCATGAACCATAAATGTGATAACTAGAGCCTCCATGTCCTCTCTATAGGTAGTAGAAACTGTATCTAGCTGCTAAATGATATGTCACACTCAAACTCAATAATTGAGTTTGAGTTTGAGTGTAGGGACTGTATATATTTGGCATAGGAAAAATATCAGAACGTAAACATCAAGATTTGGTGAGGCTAGCTGAATTGGCGGTCGCAAGAGCATCAACTCTAGGTTTTGCCGGACATGTCGACATACCTCGAGACGAGGGACAACCTGCAAGAAATGACACCAAGACGAACGATGCATTGCCAATAAAAAAATTGTCTAAGGCTTGAAAATCAAAGTCATGCTCAACGAGAGAGTTGGTGGTGTTGACAATAAAGTTGGCTAATTTTAGTACGAAAACAAAAAACCTTTTTCATCATTTAATGGAATATCTTGTGACTCACTTATAGGCAAGCTTCTTCTAACGCAAGTACGCGGTGGGTTCTACAATATTGTACTCTCGGCCTCGCTTGCTACATCGCTCGTTCACCATCGTTTTGAAGGATGTCTCACTTAAAGTTAAATTGCATTCTCGTTTACTTTCTATGAACAAACCAGATTTCAACCATCGGATGGTTAAGGTTGAGCCAAGTGGATCACTCCACGATTCCAAAAAGTGAAAAAAAATCATTAATCACCAAGTAGATACACCACAAGTGATGCCTCAAAGAGCCATCACTGCTTTGATACCATGACGTAACGAGGAAAGTAGCATGAGATACACACAAAAGCCGAGATCGAATGTGAGATTGAGCGAAGAGAAAGGGGGAAGGCCAAAGAGTGGGAGAGCAGGAGAAAGATGCATATGCAAAATCGTTATGGCCATACAACAGTGCTCGAAAAAAAAAATCCAAAAACTTGCCAAACCTCTATGAGTAACAATAGAGGTAAATTGAATAAATTTGAAGGTTTCTACACCAGATCACACTTAATTTTCCTTAAAATTGTAGGCTCACCTTCACAAATTAAAATTTTAAGGTAAATTTCCAAAATTTGTAGGTGGGATTACACTAAACCTAGGTTTTTTTTTCACTGCCAACGTACAACCATGCTAAGTAACCTTGGTGATATAGAACTCAAACTAAAGCTCTACGGGATAATTTTAAACTTGAGGTGGTTAGATTTACCAGCATGGACTCATGTAAAAATGTGCAAACAGACACAGGATACGGGAGCTATCATAACCTGATATCTGCAGATCTTTGCTGATTCTGCATCTCAAGCACTTCTAGTCTCTCTTAACAATTCATGACTGATCGCGGTTCTATGTCTGCGACACACTGCCGAAGAATTTTCTCTTTGGTTTTCAAGACAGCCGAAGGACTCTCTTTCGTTTCCAAGACAGAGGAAGTACTAGTTTTCTAACATTATTGCCACACTAGACCAAATTGTTCACTATAAATTGTCCTCCATGTATGCATAATCCAGGATGTGTTAAATTACATATTGGCAGCACCCCACCTGGAAATACCTTTACCAGAAAGCCCGACTTTGCCAAAACTGCACTCTACCCAAGGGGAGCACAAGTTCCACTTCCACAATTACATACCTGACTCCCATGAGTAGCCAAGGGATATGGGGTAAAGAACTATTTGTTTTACCCACAACACAGTATATAGCATGGGGAACTTTGGAGCAATTTTCAACCTATCGAGTAAAGCTTATCAAAGTGTTCCACATTGCGAGTTAATCGTGATGAACTCTCTTCCTTTCTGCTACTGTCGACTACAATAAAGGTCTAGAGTAGGCAATTGCTTTGTAAACCATTGCAACATACGCCTGGTACTCATTAAACCAAAGCAGCTCTGCCGCACATTTAAAAAAACAATTCATCCCCCTCTATGCCAAAGAACAATGATGAAGATTTAATGGCCTTATTGATATTTCCTACCACTTCTAGTCAAGGTAGGATACCACTTCAGCCCAGTCAGAGCTTCCAGCTTTGAGAAGAAGCTACAACTCGGAACATAGATGCATATACCTCGATTAGAAGATACAATCCACTCAATAAAGCCATAGAAAAATCACCGTGCACTTCGTAACAAATAAGGAATTATATTCCATTGAAAAAGCCTCAAGTCCCAGACACACCTCTTCTTGGGTCCTAGCAAGAAATTCTACATACAGACAGACTAAGAGAGCACAATACTTTGGAGAAAATAAAGTCTTAGCACCATCATAAATCATCTACCAATTTCAATACTTCATTCAGTAATAAACGGAACTTTATTCTACACAATTAAGAAGGAACAAGGTCACAAAAAAACCTTTTGATTTTTTCCATTCTTAACATTGCAGATTCCTTTTCTTACTTTTACAAAGTTCGCAGTCACATACAGATATCCTTTAGACTCGTACATGTGGGCAAAATTAAAGAATTCTCTTTCATCTTTGGAGCAAAGATCTCAACAAAAATGGTAGGTGAAAAGACATATCCTGTAGTGTGTGATCCATTGTGAGTGGACAGACTTCCTTAAGACAAGCGCATGCACATACTTACACAAAAATTTTCACGCAGGTCCTCAATTCTATACACATCTGTGTCGACCACAAATGACAACCCACGTGCAAAGATACTTCTCCCTCCACTTTCATTAGAGGTTTGAGCTCAGCAGGAATCCCAAACAAGGGTGCGCAGTTCTTTATGAAGAGCTGTGGGGAGCAAGAGCAGGGTCTACTTCCTGCTCTTCTTCCTGTTCTTCCTCTTCATCGCTTCTCATGAAAAGCCCCAACCGCTCTAAGGGGTTCGAACCCTCGAAGGCAAAGGAAGATAGCCGGCCAGGTGAATGCACAGGGCTCGTCTCATCCCCGGAACTAGGTATGTGTTCTGGTGGCCCTGACCGGAGCCTCTCTAAATCTTTCAAGACCTCCATACTCTCATCAATTTCGACAGTCTTTTCCATCTGAAAGAACAAACAATGACATTAGATGCATGTGGATTATTAATAAAACTCAGGTGTAGGAAATGCAAACTCCTGTATAACAAGTACATTTTGCAACGCTAGCCGGGCAGCCTCTCGCTCAGCCTCCCGTCTCTGCTTGGCCTCAGCAGCAGCTGCAAGCTCTGCCTTTTTTCGTTGAAGCTCCACAGCCCTGGCCTCAGCATGAAGCCTAGCTTTCTCTGCATCAAAAGCTAGTCATGAGTAAACAACATGATGTAATAAGCGACCGCACGGTTAGGACAGAATAAGTCACTGACTGGTTACCTTCTTTCCGCCGTCTCTCAAGCTCTTCCTGCTCCTTCCGTAGCTTCTCAGGGTTGTCACTCTGGAAATAACAATCGTAGTGCTTAGAAAACCGAATTAACAAACACTGACTAAAAGTGCACACATGTTTCTTTAACAAACAGACCAACCTTGCTCAAGGGTAGTGTTTTCTCCTGTGCCTTCAGGATCGTTTCAGCAAAGCGACTACGCAATAGAGCAGCTCTGGCTTGCCTCTCGTGACACGCTTCACCCTTGCCTTATACAAATGACAGTTAACACCTTTTAATGCATGTAGCATGCATGCCCAAAAGGGCGTAAGACCTAAAGACAAACAGGCACATTTGAAATAACAAATGCACTACATACATGCACGCAGAAAAAATTGACTAATACTAACATAGGTAAAAACCCTGCACAAGGATTAAAAAAATACCATTCACAGCCCCTTTAATAGAACAAAAACACATGCAATCTTGGAACTTGAAAGCTATGGAAAGGGCTAAAAAGTTGTTCAAAACACAATCAAGAGAAACACATCAGATGGATCTAAACATATGTATGAATACAAAATAAGACAGACCAAAAACAAATATGTTAACTTCCCTAGAAATGGGTCTGGCCACATGCATGCACAAAATGCAGAATGATTAGAGACAGATGTGCAGACTTAAATTTTATATCAATGAACACACCGCCCTCAACCAAAAATGAAAATCAATAAGCACTTGGAATTCTTATGTGCCAATACAAGACACACCATATGCACCAGAGTACTGCCATTGTCAGAAAAAAACTAAGGTATGTAAAAATCAATGTACAGAAGCAATTTATACCTTCTGACTGAGGACCAAAATCTGAGCCTGGGGATTTGCTGGCTGGATTCTCGTCAGGAGCATTATCTAACGGTCCTAAGAGAAAGAGACAAAGTCAAGCTGAGTCAACAAAAGTGTGCAGCAACAAGGAAGCACCAAATAAAACTCAAAAGCAAACCAGAGAACAAAAGCCTGATAATGAAACAGCCATAATTGTCAATAAGATGTTGAAAGAGTAAGGACGCACTTTTCACCCCATCCTCCACAAAAGTTGGTGAGCCCCTTTGATCGCCAACAGCGGCCGAACCCACGGGTTCCTGCAGCGGTGGCGGGGACATTCCGCAAGGAAGGGCACTTTCAGCCTCCTCCACAATAAGCACACAAATTCATGATGCCCAAGTGCCACCACTTTTACATCGAAGAAAAAATCTAGTTTTTTTCACAAGCAAAATGATTGCTTTCCACATACAAAAAAGTGCAATCTGAAAGATGAAACTTCAGATTTGCATGGCATGGCTGGCTCTGTCAAACCTTGTCTGCGGATGAGAACTTAGATGCAGCTCCAGCTGAGTGTGCTTCATCCGCATCAGAATCGCTTCCAGACGAGCTCCCGGAATCCGAGTCTGTCCAGAAGATGATGGAACAAATTCAAGTCAAAGATTCAACCATACAGACCACAACCAAAAGACAACTAACTCATCAACCAATAACCACTACTGCATCTTATCTTATATGTACATAAAACGCAAACTAGCGATACACCAAAACCCACCACTCGATGACGATCCAGAGCTGCTACTCGAGCTGCTTGAGCTTCCTTCTCTGGCATTCAGAACCCTATCCTTTTCTATGACCACAGGCGGAAACTCCTTCGCAGGCATATCATCACCAATGTCAACCTCCTCTTCCCCAACTTCATTGCCTGCCAGTAGGCCCAATTAGGAGAAAAGTTTACAACCCATCACCTCACATACCCTGAAAAGATCATACCACTACCTTTCGAGATAGGTTTGGCAGACTTGGTAACACAATTAGAAGTCTGATACAAACAGAGTGACCATTGTTAGTCAGTGGCCACAGCCCAGGTGGCACATAAAAACACATACCAAGTCCATCAACTACCTGATGCTCACTAGGTCCCTGATGAGCAACCGGTGCAGGCTTGTCCTCTACTGCAATTGATCCTTTGCAATCCATCACAAACCTGTGGAGCTCCCACAAAGTTTCCGGATCAAAAGATTCAATGTCAACTTCTATTTCGTCATCATTCTGTTGCAAGTTGGGATTTTTTCTCATGATCTGAACAGCTTGATCAAGCTTCTCAGGAGGCAAGTTACCAAGGGCCTCACTGAGTTGCTGCTTCTCTGCAAAAGTCATCGGCCGCCTTGACTGTTGAACCGGCTTACTCTTCGGCTTCGAAGCAGATTTTCCAGTTGATGGTGGCTTCGACTTCCTGGCAGGTGCAGGCTTACTTACATGCGCTGGCAGCTGGCTAATGATAGGAGGAACACTCTGCTCAACAGAACCCATCTGGTGGTCT
The DNA here is from genome assembly GCF_014529385.1 of Adiantum capillus-veneris. Lineage (NCBI taxonomy): Eukaryota > Viridiplantae > Streptophyta > Polypodiopsida > Polypodiales > Pteridaceae > Adiantum > Adiantum capillus-veneris. The sequence continues at coordinate 74,643,652 of NC_140932.1, read as the reverse complement.
CTAGAGTTAAGATCCACAAACCTGTCATGGAAGGAATCCAACTCCTTCACCTTTTCTTCCATCGTCTTCCACTTAGTCTCAAAGATGCCCCTCAAAGTATCTGCCATGAGGTAAACATCGTGACCTTGTGGATTGTACTTCATTGCATTCGAAAAGGTGAGTCTCACATCATCGCAAAACTCTGTGGGTAGCAAATACAGTCCTGTATCCATTTTTTTCTTAATTGTGCCCAGATCCATTGGCCTCTTGATGATCTTAAAATAATCATGCAAGTTAAGCTTCACAACATCCACAGGCTCATTGAACACCCAGCCAAATTTGTGACTCATAAGCTTCTTGAGTAAAACTCCACATTGTTTGAGCAGTTCACTTACTCTTTTAGTGTAAGAGAAATCCATCATCTTGGATCTCTTTGGATCCCGAGAATCATTTCTCCCATGTAGATTACGCTTCACACCTACACCTGGTCTAGGCCTGTTCTTCTCAGGTGGAGGTAACTTTTCTTTACCAGAGAGAAAATCTGAGCTAGCGTAAAGCTGATTGGCTTTCGGAGTTCTCTTATCCTTACCCAGAGAATTTAAGCCATCAAAGCTGTGCTCTGGTATCACAAGGCTAGGCTGTCTAGAGATCCGACCTTCACGATGAAATGATTCTGCTGCTGTAGGAAAATAGTGCCCATTTGCCATAGATCCATTCATCCCAGACCTGTAATGCCCACTCTGACCATGAAGAAAGCTTCGAACCTCCATTTCCCGGGCTTCAATTTTCATGGTTAAGCAACTAACCTGCTGTAGATCCAACTTTATACGTTTACGAAGCTGTCTTCTCTCGCCCCTGCTCAAATCTCTTAAAGAACCCCCATATCCATAGATGTCCTTCGCCTTGTCCCCATTTAAGCTCATTGATTTCCGCTTGAGACTGCATGAGTCTTCTGAAGCAGTATCTGAAGGGGCTTCTGCAGATATGGTGGTAAAATTTTGTGCAACACATGGTCCTGCAGTGACTTTCGAACGTGCTCTTCGAATCTCGGAAGAGTCTGCCACTGTCTCGGATGTGTAAGAGCGCTCTGGAGGTATCGAGTCAAGGCCGTATCCATTCAAGGCATTGTGTGGCTTCTTCATAGAGTTGTTACGGCTGAATCCAGGCTTCCTCTCGTATGTGCGGATGACAGCAGACGCCATGGCCAAAGTTACCCTTGACTCATCCAGATAAGAAGGCCCCTATCTAGGATTGGTTAAGTTGGAGGATGGATCTTTCCGTTATACACATAGGAGGACACGAATCTTGTTCGGATCTGTGAGGCCGAGAGGCGGATTCCTCTGCAGAGGAAGGGAAGAACCCTAACTAGAAGTCGTGAAGCTAAGGGAGGACTGGGGGTTAGGGTAAGGAATCTGAGGTAAAACCCTAAAAGGGCAGATAAGATTTTCCCAGAGGAGGTGGGTTTTTCAAGTCTGCGAGCGGGGGCCGATGCCGCCCAGCGAGCTTGCGAGCTCGCAGGAAAGGAGGAGAAGCAAAAAGAAGGAAACAGAAGAAAAGAGGGGAAGTAGAGCTACTAGGGTTCGCAACTCCCGATCCTTTTAAGAAGAAAACTTCCATCGTCTGCCGTTAGATCTACATCCAACGGTGTAGGTCTTTTATCTCTCTTGACCGTTCATCGTTTCACCCACAGCCTGGATTTTCCCACGTGTCAACTTGCAGCCCAAGCACCGCGCTCATCCTAACCCTGATTAGTTCTAGACCTTTAAATAAAGTGCTCATTTCTTTCTTGTATGGGGAGATATCCAAGGTCAAAGGGACTAGCTCCTTTCCAACCTTTCCTTTGCTTTTTGTGACAAAAGCTTTTCTGTTTGTTGTGAAAAACATCCCACAGGGTCCAGATAAAAAGCCTCCTTCCTCTTGTTGTAGCCGTCAAAATTTGTTACACAATTTCAAGCTTTCGCTAAAGTTAATGGCACATCCACACAACCACGTTCCAGGCCAACATCACTATGAAATGTTTCATGGCCGAAAACGTTTCACCCTCAAAATTGGTTGTTTCACCACAAAAAGTTCAGTCTAATGTTACATCACAATGAAACGTGGGATGGAAGCGCATATATGAATATTGAAAGGCCATAAAACCTAAAAATTTTGCACCTTCTTCTCAATGAGACGGTATATGTTTCACTTAATTAGCAAAATGTTTCAAGGCCCGAAATGTTTCACCTGTTCGAAATACATTTCATGGTGATCTAAATGTGGAAACAATGAAACGATCTCAAATCTTCCATTTGCCAATGAGAAGAAGAGAGAGAGAGAGAGACAAAGAGAGCAGGCTTCAAGCTTCTTACAAATTCTTGTGCGCGCAAAGGTCCTGTCAAAAACGCTTTGGAATTCACTTTATTCAAGTTTTGCTTTCACACAGGCTCTTTATGAGTGCCCCTTGCCATAAGCAACATTAGTTTTCACACTTACACACTTGTCTAGCATGCACACAAACAACAATTCCATCAGCTTCGACTACCTTGATCCCTCCAAGCACAAATGCAAATGATGTTGACATAGAGAGTTCCATTGTCATGTCATTCTCTCTTTCTAAGGAATTTTGGATTCTAATATTTGACCAAAATCGAGTTTGATGTTCATGATGAAACTCTTGTTGGGTATATTTGAGCAATGCTCTCTTCATTACAACAAATCTATGTCAAAATCTAGCATGGAATGCTTCTCCCAATAATATAGAGCACTTTACATAGTTGTCTAATTGTTGCTTCTTTTTCATCAAACGAATTTACATTAAACCTTTGTTGCAAATATCTAACCTACACATGATGCTCTTATTTTTTTTATTTTCCTCAAAGACTTGTCTAGATTATACTTAATGCTTGAGGTGTTGCTGAGGTCACATATAGTCGGTAAAATATGTGTAAGAAGGCAACATGATGTGTGGATAAGTGCGTCAATTTACAGCTTGTTTTGAAGAAAAATGATAAAATTTTATATGTTTGTGTAAAATATCAAAGATCAACCGAAAAATTGAGAACATTTCAAGTTTTTTTTCTTTGGTTCACAAAATTGTTTTTGGCAAGCCGTGCAATTGTGTAGAGTAGTAATTTTGATAGGATAGGTAGTAAGGTCGTGGTCACAAATAGTTATGATAACTATGTTCCATGCATGGTCACGCGAGGAAATGCAAGCACTATAGTAGAACTATGCAAAGAGGTTTTGAAACTATGCCAAAACTAGCATAGTTGCACGTCATAGCCTCTAAAAGCGATAAATGTCCATCGCCCAAAAGCCTTAAATTTATAAAGGTTCGTTGCGGCTTGCAATGTGGCTAGGTGAGAATGGGTAGTAGAGGTGCAGCACCATGACTTTTAGTTTCTCACTGAGCTCTAGCTATAGTCTAGCACCACTTGTGTGCAATCTCTCTCTCTCGCTGCCTCCACTGATAGAATGCAAATTACTAGCAAAGGTTCTTCTCCACCTCTAGTTACCAGTAACACCTATAAAATAAATTGTGCTTGACCACAAAGGAGTGCAAATCAGCATGCAATTACGTGAATCAAGGCATAGTTGGTCTCGATTCTCCATTAAGAACAATTGTGTATCCCACGCCCTAAGTATTGTGTGCTCTCCACGGTTTCAAGGCATCATTTGTGTGTGTGAAAATGTAATGGGAGAGACTTTTGGCATAATCAAACATATCAAGGGTTCGGTCTAAAGGTTGAGCAGCCCGTGTGTACCCATGTTTGAGATCGATCACCCAACCACTAATTTACCCATTCACTAATTTGTCCTTTTATATATATACAAAAAGAATAAGGAACTACACAACATTTCGGTACAAGTTAAGCTCCACCAATCTCTCTCTCTCTCTCTCTCTCTCTCTCTCTCTCTCTCTCTCTCTCTCTCTCTCTCTCTCTCTCTCTCTCGGCATCATGTGTGTGTGTGTGTGTGTGTGTGTGCGCAAATGTAATGGGAGAGGCTTTTCGCATAATTAAAAGGGTTGGGTCTAAAGGCCGAGCCTCTAGCTGCCCGTGTTTGTGATCAACCGCTCAACACTAATTTACTCATTCACTGATGAGTTATTTTATCTATATACAGAAGAGTAAGAAACTACATCGTATTTAGCTACAGACTTAGCTCTCTCTCTCTCTCTCTCTCTCTCTCTCTCTCTCTCTCTACACACACATGCACCGGTCGCCCACAAGTGGTATCAAAGCCGATGGCTTGGTCTTCAAGAGCTTGTGTAGAGTTCCCCTTATATCTTAAAATCTCAATTCACAAGTACTCTAGAACTTTGAAGCTTATGAGCTCAATCATCAAGAATTCTCAATTTAATGTATGCAAGTTGTGCATTACAAAGTGTGAATCTCAACACTATGTATACTTGATTATAGAGTAGATTTATCAAAGGCTCACATAGTGAGAAAAATAGTCAATAATGAAAGTATTGAATAGGGGCAACTAGTAGAGTAGATATCAAACAGGTTGCAAATCAATCAAGGATAAACAGCACAAAGGTGAACTATGTGTGGCATCGCGGTTCTCTTTGTTTTAGAACATAAATGTCAAAGGCTTTAAAATATTCAGTATATGGCTTATTAAATCATGCAACAACATTGCTAAATTTTTGGGCATTGCTACTCTATTGTCACATAACTCAAATCTAATGTAGAGCATCAACTTTTGCTTATGAGTATTTTTCATGTATAGGGGCAAATTGTGAGTAACTTTGAGTAAAGAAATACTTATGACCATGTTGTCCATTGTTTGTAATTTTTCCTTCCTCGTGTCTCAACAATACACTAATTAAAGTGATCATTATGCCTTTGTGTTTAGGAAAGACCATACCCTTTGTCCCTTGGACGTGATCCAATTTGGTGGAGGCAAGGGGTACTCCTAATAGCTCAGCTATTCCAAAGGCACAAAGATTTGTAATAGAGCTCATGGAGGAAATTGTACACATTGTCAGTATGGTTAAGATGCTAAACGAAAATTTAACAAAAGTTGTTATGCCTCAACTCAAGTAGCAACCAATTCCATTATTCTCAAAGCTAGGATAGCAATGTTAGAAGATGAAATTAAGGAACTTAGCCAAGGACGAGTGAGCTAGATGTAACTCATTATCTTAAAAAAAAGTTGGTAGCACAATTCCACAAGCAAGAACAAGAGCAAGAGTGGTATATAGTAGAGTTAGAAGCTAAGCTTGTGATTGTGGAGTAGAAAATGAGAGAAACAATGGATGTTGTGAAAATGAGAAACCACTAGGTCTGAAGAGGGAACCCTCAACATGAAGGAGAAATTTCACTTTCAAATAAAGGAGGAGAACAAGCTTAAAGAGAAGTAGCAATAATAAGAGATATAAACATACCAAAATTGGCTAAAGATCTATCACTAACAAAAGAAGTATGGTAAATCTGATACACAATTTTGAGCAAGCAAATTTCACTTTTCCATAGAGGAGGAGAACAAGCTTAAAGAGAATTAGCAGCAACAAGGAGATAAACATACTAAAATTGGCTTAAGATCTATCACTAACAAAAGAACTATGGTACATCTGATAGACAATGTTGAGCAAGTGAACAAACAAAAAGTAGATTTGAATGTATATGAGAAGACATCTAATTAGCACACTAAAGCTCCATGCAACCTCTCCTTATATAGTCTACCCTTTCTCTCTATATAGATTGGAACCTTTACCACAAGTGCATCCCTTAGAATAGGGCTAGTCCAAGACCACATTCCCATAGGCTCCTAGCCTCTAAGATCTTAGCCAACAACAAGTCAACATTCGTGAGCAAACATCTAGAAAAGCACATTAACCCTCAACTAATCAATTCCTATTTAGTCTAGCATCGCTCCTTATATATATAATCCCTTACCACAAGTGCATCCCCTAAAATAGGGCTACTCCATGACCCTTTTCCCATAGGCTCCTAGCCTCTAAATTGAACTAGGTCTTGACATTCATCCTTCTTGAAAACTATTTTTCATCATCATGAACAGAAGTGGGAAACCTCTCCCTAAGAGAAGTACTATTTTCCCAAGTGAAACCTTTTGTTTTACAAGGCATATGTGAAATATCTTATTCCAATCTGGTAATTTCAATATTGGAGCTGAGTGAGAGCTTGCTTAAGATTCTTCACATGCCTCGGTCCACTCAAAGTGTGTAATCAAGCTATACATAGGTTTTTCAATGATAGCGTACATGTAGATGAACCGTCGGTAATATCCACAATGCCCCATGAAGGCTTGTACCCCCTTGACTGTTGTTGGTTTAGGCAAATCAGCAATGACATGAATTTTTTCAATATCAGTAGCTATGCCATTTTTAGACACTATATGTCCTAGAATTTTTCCTTGTCTACCCATGAATGTGCACTTTTCAGGATTTAAGCAAATCCTATAAAGTCTACATTTTTTGAATACATTTTGAGGTGTTCAAAATGATTAGCCCGGATTGATGAATGTACGCATAGATCATCCATGTATACTTCCAAGAATTTCCTAATTTCTTTAAAAGCATGGCTCATCAACCTTTGAAATGTGGCTGGAGCATTAGTTAACCCAAACGACATAACCCGATAGGCAAAAATACCCCATTTTGTTGCAAAAGCTGTTTTATGCTGATCTTTTGGGTCAAGCAAAAGTTGATTGTATCTTGAAAAGCCATCTAAGAAGCTGTAAGCTTCTTTTCCTGCTACTTGTTCTAAAACATGCTCAATGATTGGAAGAGGAAAGTTGTCTCTAATGGTAGCTGCATTCACTTTTTTGAGGTTGACACACACTCGTAATTTTCCATTCTTCTTGGGTACTACCACAATTCGAAACACCCAATCTATCTGTTCAATTTTGTAAATGAATTCGGCTTCCCTTTTATTTTTCAATCTCTTCTTTTATCTTCCTGGCAAATGTTTCATTATACGTGTATGGCCTTTGTCTACTTGGTTTCACATCATCTTTCATGGGTATGGTATGTTGACAGATTTTTGGGTCACCCTTGAGATCCTTGTAAGACCAAGCAAAGATATCTCGGTATTCTTTTAGCAAGCTTAGCAAAAGCTCTTCTTCTTCTTCTGTTAGGTCGTTTGCAATGTAAGCAGGCCTAAGCTCTTCTCCTGGTTTAGCCAGGTCTATCTTTTTAGCGTTTTCAGGCCCTTCGTAGGACTCGCCCTGTTTTCATAGTTCCCTAACAGGTTGTTCGACTATGATTTTTCGATCTTGGAGAGTATACTTTTTGTACTGGGATGGAACACTCATTATATCCTTACCATCCTCTTCTGTGGTTTCCATTTCGGTCGTATATATCTCCTTCAGAGCTTTTTTCAACTCTTGATATTTCTTTTTCTGCTCTACTCGGGTCATGAGTGGTTTCTTATCCTATGGGTTTGCTTGAGTATCCTTCCTTGTTTTTCTCGATGTTTTAAACATTTCTGAATTTTTGTTTGAAGGATATCTGCCAATAATTTTGTCCTTAATACAATCATTCGCATCTATCTGCATCAGGAATTGTGTTCTACTAGAGACTGATGGCATAGGTCGTGCTTTCGCGTTTCTGGTGTCTCTTTTCTATTTATACCATTTTTGTCTTCTTGATTTTTGGTTTGGAAAGTAAAAAACCTTTTCCTCCCCTCCTTTCAAGAGTAACTTAGCTCTCACATGTTCTTTTTCTGACCCCGAACCTTTTGAGGTAGCTGAGTGTTCATCTAACTCATGTGTTGCATCGTAGTAGAGGTCTGAAAAGACTTGTTGAGCTTTCATCAAGTCCTTGGGTTCCTCATCTTTGTCTTCAATGTTGAGGGTTGAAATCATTTGGATGGGAATTATGTCATAGCCATCCTCATTGCAAAATTGTGTAGGCATAGACGTATTCACACATATATCCATTGTCGCTAAAATTTGAGTCCACTCGAATGGCTCAAACAAATGCTCTTGAAAGGGTTCAGGTACACAGACTTCATCTGTGCAATCCCTTTCTAGAATACATTCTTCTCGTTTTAAACTCCCATTTTTTGAAGCTCCACACATCCAAATAGGAGTGTCCTTGTTTAACCAGGATGGAAGCTTAGTTTCAACCAAAGAGACTGAATCCAAATAGGAGTGTCTTTGTTTAACCAGGATGGAAGCTTAGTTTCAACCAAAGAGACTGAATCAAACTCTTGTATGGGTGTTTTCAAGACATCTCTATAAGTGTGATCTTTTAGATTTACCTTTGTTATAAATCCTACTTGCTTCAAGTACAGATAATTGTTTCCCTAATCTTGGATAAGCTGTACCTGTTGCATAAAAGGTCTTCCCAATATGATTTCATAATTGAGTTTTTTTCCCAAAGTCAACTATGGCAAAAGTATGTTGATATTCAATTCCACGGGAATTGACTATCACTTTTTCAAGCAGCCCTAATGGTCTCTCAATGTGTCCGTCAGCCAATTGCAATTTCATTCGAGTTTGTATAATGGCTGGTTGTCCCCAGGATTTTCATACTGCTTTCGTGGCTATGGCTATGCCTGCTCCACTATACAGTATTGCCATGGTTTCAATGTCATTATATTTCACTGGGAGGGTGGTGTTTCCTTCTTCCCCTTCGTAATATTCTTCGACTTTGTTCATAGGAACAGATCGAATCTCTTTGTTGTCCATTTTGTTTTTTAATTTTCCCAATTTTTTTGAGATTAGCCCCGTTATCCCCATCTTCTCTAGGGTTTTCTGTAGATCATTCCATAAGTATGGTCTGAGTTTTAACAGTCCTCCCAAGGTAAGAGTGCATTGGATGGGGGTAGACATGATTGAATGAATGTTGTCTACTTCTAAGGTATGTTTAGCTCTTTTTACTTGAGTGGTTTTACACACTATGGATTCATCTTCGTTATCTCCCAAGTAAGAAGGTAATGTTTTCAAGGTCAATGGTTTCGACATTCCTGAAACTTCAGACCCGCAATCCCCATACAAGGATTGTACATCCATGTTCACATCAGAAAGTAGGTTATCCAACCAAACTTCCTCTATAGGAGCTGATTTTAGAGTTAAGCTCCCATCATTGATCTCTCTGACTTTTTTCCATAAGTGTCCTGGCCAGTCTTCCTCTACGAATGGAATTCCGTCTAAGGCATCTTCGATGTCCGGCACTATAATTTCTGGTTCTTTTGTTTCAAGGTGGGGTTCTGCCACCACATCGGGTTTTTCTTTAATGTCTCTTACCACAAGCTCCTCAAGTTTTGCGATACTTTCAAGCTTGGGTTTTTGTTTTTCTAGCATTTCTTGCGTGATTCTTACCAAATTTTGATAAGCTTCCAGCTTAGCTGCTTCTATGTCTGGAGAAGGATAGTTTTTCCATTTGTTTTCCATGTTCTAGCCTGCTTTAAGTCCTGCTTGGTAGCCTTCCAAGGCTGCATTAATAGGCTCAAAAATTTTATCAACCAAAATGGATCCTCCAGATTTCACGGGGGTTTTCTTGATTTCACTTCCAGTTTCTTTCAACTTTTCCTAGAGTAGCTTTTTTGCTTTCTCCTCGATTTGAACCCGTTGTTTTGTTTTCTCATCTCATATCTTTCGCTTCTTCTTCTTTTGATTCTTTGAGAGGAAACTTTCGTATTTTCCAAATCATCAGAGGACTTGTGTGTTTTTTTCTTGGCCTGGACTCTAGTGATTACCTTGATTGGAACAATCGATTCACTCTCTCACGAGCTACTAGGTATCACTTGGACTACGTTTACTACTGTTTTATCCTTGTTTCAATAATTTTTAGGACAAGCTTCTCTTGGTGTTCTGAGAGGAAAGTTTTGTATTCTCTGAATCATTAGAGGAGTTATGTTTCTTTTTCTTAGCCTGGGCTCAGGTGATTACTTTGATTGGAACAATCGGTTCGCTCTCATATGAGCTACTAGGTATCACTTGGACTACGTTCACTACTGTTTTACCCTTGTTTAAGGAATTTTTAGGACAATCCTCTGGGAAGTGTCCTCCCTTTTTGCAGCATTGTATGCAATAGGCTTCAACTGGTTTGAAGTTTTTGGCTCTGGACATTCATTTTTCCAATGATCATCTGCACCACAGTTGCGACAATTTCGTGTTCTTGGCTTAATCATGGGTCTTACCATAGGAGGCCTGACACCTTGATTAGCTACATAATACATTGGTGTGAGCTCTAGTGGAGCATAAGTCGCGATTTCTTCCATTGGTGGTGGATGTGAATTATACCATTCTCCTTCTACCATTACTGTAGATGGACTAGGCTTCGCATAGGTTGTAACAAGCACTAATGCTTGTTCATCTATGACTCCTTCCGAGTATATGTACTTTACAGGCACTGCATTATGTCCTGGGTACGGAGGTTGTTGACCCAACACGGGTTAAGGTCTTTCCATACCCATAGGTGGTCTTTGAGCTTGGGACATATTAGGATGATATCTGTACATGGGTTGCCCTTGTGGCCTCATAGGCACAAACTGAACATTCCCATCATACTTTGGTCTGAAGTAGCACTCGTGGGTCTCATAGTTGGTCCATTTACCCTCAATTGCGCACCATTTTTGTGACCTAATTGGTTGTCTCTGTTGAGGTGTCCCTTGTCCTGGTCCCCGCTTTTTGCATGTTGTTCATCATGTCATTCATCCTTTTAAGCATGTCTTCTATGACTGAAAGTGGTGTTGCAGCAGCCGTTCCCACTTGTGTTGGTTTCGTGGATGTTGTTTTCTCACTTTGGTTATCCTTAGGGACATCTTCTTCGTTGAAAATATCACAATTGTCTCCTAAGTCAATTGCATCTGACACACACGCTTCTAGGGTTGCATGCTTCTTGCTATAGAGTATAGCATGAAGTTCTTTGTTTAGCAGTCGCTCTAGAAACAATGATACCAGTCATTCTTCTGCAGGTATCTCTAGCTCTGGGTATCTGGCAATGTATTGCTTCATTCGAGTTGCACAATCCCTAACAGACTCACCATGTTTCTATTTAAAGCTGTAGATTTGAGCTACGTATTATGTTTGATCCCCGTTTTGGAACAAGCAGCTACAAAAACTTGAGCTAAAATGTTCAAGTCCATGATTGACCTTGGTGGAATGTTTTGGAACCATGTCAATGCTTTTCCTTCTACTGTCATTCCAAACCCTTCGAATTGAGTATGGAAATCGAATATACGTTCTGCTCTTAGCACTTGCTTAAAGCTTGCTAAGTGGTCGTATGGATCCCCTAATCCACTGTATTTCTGAGCCATTTCTGAAAATCAGCTAGTCTGACGCGTCTGCTTGGTTCAACTCTCGGTCTCCTGGCAGTTGGTCCTATTCCGAGTCCTTCAAACCAGTCTGTTGGAAATATTGACTCATGTAGCCCTGGACTGGCCTTAGTGTCACCCGATTTTCTACGTGATGAGGTGGTTTCTGGTTTCTTAACATTACTCTTAGATGATCTCTCACGGTGTTCATCTCTTGTAATTTTTTCTGGTCCTTGTTCCAATATCCAATCCCTTATGGAATACCCTTGATATTTGGTTTGTTCTACCTCCTCAGGAGTCATCATAACAAAGTTGTTGTTATAACAATCCCTAAATAGGTAGGTTGGTAGGTCTGCTGATCCCTTATCTTTGATCTTGAAGATATAGATGATCTTCATGGTCGTTAGTTGTCCTAATTTGGCTTCTTGCTGCTACAAATTGTAATCCTCTTTTCTCTTGGACTGGTAATCAGAATTCATTTTCGAATAGCACATTGTGTTCCTTGTCTCTTGCTCTACAATCTAAGTATAACCATTTTCAATTTTGTTGTGGTTCGCGACGTTCTACTTGTGAGCTAAATGTATTGATTTGAAGGTTAAAATGGTACGATTCTCAAGTTTTTGCAATTCTTTGCCATCCATGGGGCGTCTCTATGAAAGCTTGTAGAGTTTTCGGTTCAAACAACACGGAGATCAATTTCGCGAGGTTATCCCCTATCTCCCCCATTCCGTATTTGCAAACAAACTTGAAATTGACAACTTTTAGAAATACTCTTCAATACCAAAAATTTGAACTACTTCTGTGATTGGCTAGGCCTGGAGGGGTCCAATGAGGTTGAAGCATGAGTACAAGGGGGGGGGGGGGGGGGGTTGACCCAAGCAAGCTAGGGGGTTGCTTAGGGGGTATACTCACCCACACACACCCACAAACACTCTCATTGTGTGCCATGCAAAGTGCAAGAGCTCCATCTCCTTGAGAAGTTGAGAGCCTACACCAACACTCTTGGCTATGGAGTGCAAATCCAACCAAGATCCATGCTTCAATGCTTGAGCTTGCCATCTTCTCCATCTTCATTACTATGCTATTGTGTATTCTAGAAAGAAGAGTTATGATAAGTGAGGAACTAATTCTTTCTCCTATGAAATGTTTCTTCTTCCTCTTCCCTACTGTCATTCCCTGCTAGCTCTCTCCACCTTCGAGGTGTTTGAGGTCTTGGAACTGAGGTTTGGGATAGTTAAAGCTTTCTTCAAGTTTATGTTATGCTTGTGATGCATGAAGCTTTCCATCTTCATTGCATTACCTAGGTCACAAGGAACACAAAGATTGTATTGTAACAAGTCTCTCTTAATGGGAGAAATCATAATACAAATGTCTATTGGAGGAGGGACCGGCTCCACATAAATCCGGTCCTCAATTGTTGTCATGTTCTCTAAATTCTCTCTCTTGCAAAAGTATTGTTCATGCCAAGTTAACTAATTGCTATGATTATGTTGCTATCTTCAATTATGTTCACCCACTATGCTCACAAAGTCATTTCTCAAAAGTACTCTCATTAATTTCCGCTACTCTCAAGTTAAATAGGCCAATTCCATTACATTGGTTTCAAAGCATTTGGTTTCTCTTTTCTTGCTTAAGAAGAGAGGTCCTTAAGTAGCCTATAAATGGTTGATGTTGTTAATGATATTAGGGTAAGTGGAACTGGGATCTATTCTCGGTTTTGTTGAGCCCACTATGTGGGATATGGTACACATCTCGGGAGCTTTGGACTTAATAATGGAGTCTTTTTAGACTTGCCTACGGCTTACCATTATTGAGCCATAAGAAGTCCAAAAGGAGCTAGCCCTTAGCAACTCTGCTATGTTAGACCTACTCCACTACTCTCTATAATTAACCACTTCGAGCCGTGGGTGTAGATACTTGAGGGCCAATTTTCAAAGGCTAAGAGGAGTGGCAACTAAGGTTTTGAATTGCCAAAGCATACACTAAGTACATACATAAATTTTGTTAACATGGTTGACAATAATCAAGAGAGTAGAATGTACATTGATAGCTTTGATTTTGCACATGAAGGTGCTAATGATGATGCTCCCATGTTTGTGAATTATCTCGTCACTAGGTTGCAACAAGCTATGAGCAACCCTGCTTTGCAAGCCGAAGTTACTCAACAAATTCGTGCATATGGAATTTTCCTTCCTCTCCAAGAGGAGAGAGAGCTTAGAAGGCCTCTTGATGAAGAGACCCCCAAAAGAAGACTCTCTCCCATTCGAGAGGAGAAATCCAAAGAGCAAGAAAGCAATGAAAGTTTAAGTTCATCTGAAGATGTGGCTCCACAAAGACGGCGGTCTAGAAGATTGCCCACTCCTCTCAAGAGGAAAATATCAACACATAGTCCTTTTCCTTGTCAATCCGAAAGGGAAGAGAGGAAACAAAGGAAGGAAAGGGCTAGGAAGAGGTCACCCTCTTCTCCTTCTTCTTCACCTTCCTCCTCTTCTGACGAAAGCTATGGCTATTCTCCTAGAGAATACAAGAGGGGAGGACATTGCAAATCATTCCTTGCATGGCGAAGGTCACAAAAGCTAAAAAAGTTCAAGGAGGGAGGAAAGAGTATCTCTTTTGTCACCTATGATGGCACCTTTTGTGCTACTGACAAAGTGTTGGCCTTCATCCAGCAATTTGATGCGGCCTTTGGAGACGAAGGTCCTCCAAGTATGCCATGTAGCTATGCACTTTCAAAAATCAGCTCGTCAATGGTGGGCTAGCCTTCGTGGCAACGATGAAGCCCCAAAGACATGGAAAACTCTAGGAGTTTCCATCATGAAGCAATTCCTTGCAAGTGATGCAAAGGACAAAGTGCTTACCGAATGGCGCAACTTGAAGCTTCTCTCTCATGAGTCTATCCACAAGTATATAGACAAGTTTTGGGATTTACATCTCAAGGCTACTGTCTTTCAAAAGATAGACTTTGCCGAGCAAAGGCAACAATTTTGTGCAGGATTACCTGAAGAGATGGCTGAATACATCAACTCTCAACGGTCTGGTACTATTTGCGATGTAATCCATCACACCATGGTTGCTTCACGCATCAATTTCCATCAAGGGGCTAGACGGAATCTCAAGACCATGGAAAATAAAGACAAAAATGATGCAAAGGGGAAAACCAATGTTCAAAATTCTTCCTAAGGCACTTCCAACAACAACAACAACAACCGGTCCAAGGAGAAGGGACTTTACAAAGGTAAAAATAAACTCTCTCCTAAAGAGCTTGAAGCTTTTCGCAAGGATCATAAGTGTTTCAAGTGTGGGGAGCAAGGACATGGCTATCGTTCTTGCCCCAAGAAGAATACTCGCAATGAGACTCCTAGGGCTTCCACCATAGAAGCTCCAAAAGAGGATGCTCATTGCAAAGGATCATCACTTTCCTATGCTTGGAGAAAGGTAAGAGAGCATGATGTGTGCGCATATGTCGCACGTGTCAATGCAAGGAACTTGCTGATACACTGTGTGCGAGCCACAAATGGCTCCAAGCACTCAACAAGCCTAAACTAGCAAGCTCAGAGATGGCGTTGGTGTGTCACTCACTGCTCTACGCTTCCTGTCGTGGAGGATTCCTCACCGCGAAGAAGAGGGAGACGCCGCTACGCCACGCTCAACCACCTCGCCGCCGCCGTGCCACCGCAATGCTTGATCGCACTCTCTCTCTCTCTCTTTCTCTCACACATACACACACACACACACACACACACACACACACACACACACACACAAGGAGATGAAGAAGAAGAAGATGGAGATGGAGCAAGAGCACTCTTCAATTGCACAAATGAGAGAATAAGTGAATTTTAGATTTAGTTGACTTTTATATGAGCTCGCCCCATTCACACTTGGGCGCCCATGCTTAGCCAACTAATTCCTTGAATGTTCCAGTTAGAGTGCGCCTCTCATCGGCGATCACTCTTACCCTTTTCCTATTGGACCGACAAGCCCAATACCTGACTCTACCAAGTAAATAATACAACGTCCGTAGTAGGTTACAACGTCCGTCGTAGGTGATAGGGTGTCCGTGAGCCGTGAGGGTTAACATGCCCCCCTTCCTGATGTAGATTCCGTCCTCGAAAGCTATTGAGTTGAAGCTCGTTCGTCGAGGTGGAAGAGTTTTTGAGATGAATGTCCTTAGCCTCCTTTAGTCACTACAAAATCAAACAACATTGGCACAGTAATTGCATTCTCATAAGCAATTAAAAAGCATATGCAGTTGTAGGCAGACAATTTGATTGGTAACAGAATTTTAAACGATTTGTCAGTAGTAAACATTAAATTGCAATATAATCAAATGCATAAACAGCTGTAAAGGTAAAAAATTAAACAAGTATGGGGTCGCTAATTTAACGGTCGAAAGGCACTAAAGATCGACTATTAATACCATGGGTAAGCTTCTCAATTTTCTCTGGTCAATTAAGTTGTTTAATCGCGAGAGCCAAGTATTTCATGTCCAAGGGCTGACTAGAGGCTATACCTAGAAGACCTTGTAGTTAAGCTACGATAAAAGGAATTGCTCATGAAATCATCGCCTGGCTTATTTCCTTTTCTTTGACCCCCCAAAGTCTTTTCACATTGTTTCAATTTTGATGTGTGTGATTATTTTGTATGCCTTGGGTTTTTTGTTTTTCAAGGAAAAGCACCCACACTGGGAACCTCTAGGGCTTTAGTACCATAGGCGATACATGTGAGTGAAGTACCAAATCAAGCTAAGATTTCTCTTCCAGCTTAAGATTTTACATTGTGGCACTTTGATTTTTTTTTTTTTTTCGTGTTCAGCATTTTAATTTGTAACTTTGGGGGGTCATATAACACTGTTACACCTCCCCAGGCTCATCACACTAGTAAACTCCCTTTATAATACTTAAGCTAAAGGTCAATAGGGACTAAGCCCACTAGAAAGCCCTAGTACATTTCACACAATGCTGCCTAAATCGGATTAAGAACCTAAGTAACCATTGATTATTAGGAAGGCATTTCCCATGGTATTAAGAGAAGATCTCTAACACCGAGCTTGGTCAAACTAGCTTAGTCGGATTGCTTGATTTTTAAACCTAGAGAAGTGATTATGACAAAAAATTACATTGAGTTAAATGTTTGATACTACGCAAATGTGTTGAATATTATGCTACCAATCACAATTAAAGCAGACAACATGGATGCAAAAATGTAAGGGGAAATGCTAATGGACAAGAAACACCTGTTTGTGTTGATGGTCGCGCTTGATTTGAAGTGTGAGCGAGAGAAGATTCCACGAAGGTCCAAATCCTAACAACAGCAACACGTTCCTGTACACACTATGAAACACAAAGAATACCTCTAGGAGGCACATCAGTGTGGGAAAAAAGAACTTTGCTAATCACTCAGCTCTAAAACAGAAACACTCCTATGGTACTAATCCTACCTACCCTCCATCACTTGAGTGATGAGGATCAAAGGTGTTTGATGACATAAGTTTTTGTTTCAGTGTATCGGATGTGAATATATAGGTCTGGTCAATGTTATGACTTCTATTGTGCATACTCGTTTTCTAATTGCTCTTGCTCTTTACTTTTTTTGTGAGTATAAGACTTTATATATACATTCCCTAAGATTGGGAGATTGAGAGGTCACGGAGGAAGGTTGAGAGGGAAGCAAGTGAATGATGGATGTCAGCAAACACTCCCCCCTTCCTTGCGTAGATCATGCTGTTTGAAATGAGCTCGTCACCCTTTGAAACCAATTGTTCCAGTTGGTAATAGGTGAGGATTTTTGCCAGTAGTTTTCTATTACCTTAGGTGCCTCATCAAGTTGCAAGGGTGGTAAGGTACTCTCCCAGGATCGAACTTGCATGTGCGACATATGTACACATTTTTGGCGCTGTTGCCGGGGAATGCCATACGGTAAGCTTGAATGGCACTCTGTGCTTCTTTTGTGGTGCAATTTCAATTGTAGGAAAGGTAAGGAAGGAGGGTGTGTGTGTTGAGAAGAAGGATTTTGTGTTGCTACTGTGTATTTCTTTGTTAATGGAGTTTTCAAAGGTACTGTGTTTTTTCTCTGTGTAAGGTGTTAGTATTAAGGTTGTTAGTTTTGTGTAATGGAATGTACAATAAGTAGGAAGTAGATCTGTAAGCGCTAATGAAGTGTGTTAGTGTGTAACAATAGGTGTATTAGTTGTAAGTAGGTAGGTAGAGTGTGTTTGTGCTCTCGCGCAGGCCGCGGCGACCTTATTCTTTTTTTTTAAATTAATTTTTTTAAAGGTAGGACCGGGATCGGGAATATCTCCCAGAGCCAAGCCCAAGCTCACGCTCAAGCTTAAGCATCTATCCCCCTTTAAAATTACGTATTTTAGCTTAACACGTAGCTAAAAATCGGCTTTTTTGAGGACCAACGGAGCTTCAGGTGACCGAACGTTGTGTTGTAAAACACATCGCAACCCTCTGAGTGATACGCTCGTTTTGAGCTATCACACACTTTAATCAAAAAACGATCATTCAAAAATATTGAAAAATATAAAAAAAACGAGTGAAAACGGACGCCTAAAAAAGTAAGCGGTTAACCTTCGAGGTTATTCGTCGACGCTTGTAGGTTGTCAAAGGCACATGCATCTGCATTCTGGTCGTGTGCTAGAGACGGAGAAACTAGAGAGAATTTTGACTTATGCGAGTTCTCATTATCCACCTACCTTAGGTTCCGGGCCCTCGGCGAGGACCCAAGGTAGTACAAACCAAGACCCAAACATAGCGGCTAGTGACTCTTCCTCTTACTACAACATCATGGAGGGTTTCCCAATGCCTAATCCCTATAGCTCAAGCCAAGACATGCATGCCATGGGCCCGCGGTCCAGGTCGAGCGTGCTTAGCCGCTTGAAGGAAACCTTTAGTAGAGCCACTCGCTCCGAACATGGAGCTAATGATGTAAATGAGGGGGGTGGGGAAGTAAATTCTCCATTCATGACCAACGTAGACCCTATGCCCTTAGAGAATGTGCATGTGAATACTTCATTCATTGCACCTCCTGACTCTTCAGAGCTATTCCCCTCCGAGGTCATATTACCCGATGGTAGAAGCCTTGCCGAAGTGCAAGAGGTTGAGGGATATATCCTTGCAGCGAGGGAAAAGGAAATTGAGAGCTTACGCAAGGCGGAGCAACGAAGAGAGTTAAAATCAAAAGCCCCTATGTCAATATCTTTGCTAGGAGAGTAATCGAGTGCTCCTGACTTAGCAACAGCTAAGGGCCAACCCCTAGAAAGCAACATTGCATCTAGCTCAAAGGACACCCCTAGCACCTCAATCCTAGATGGAGCGTTCTTAAATGAGAACTGGGAGTACGAACTACAAACAGAAACTCTAACCGACCTATACACATGTCACACCTATCACGTGGGTTGGTTAGATGTCCTGCAATCCACAATGGATGCTACTAGTGTGGAGGATCAACAACAAAGAGTTTGTGAGGTCATCCATAGGGTCATTGAGTTAAAGAGACAGAACAAGGGGATCAACATGCCTTCAATGGGTCTCATGAGATTCTTGGATACAGGAAAGGCTAAACAACCGACCTTATCGCAAATGGAGACTCCCTCGATAAGTCCAATGGATCCTCCATATGTTGTTTCTCCAGGGGTCTCGGTGCAATCTGAGCCCACAAGTGATAGCTTTACCTTTCCAAGTCTAGCTCATCTTTCCCTTGATGACACCACGGCTACCATGCCTACCCCAATGATGGGCATGCCAAGAAACACGCCATGGACCTCATTTGTTAGTAAAGAACCACTACATGGTAGCTCAATGCCTGCAACAGTACCTACAAGTGTGTACCAATCATATACACCCATGGGTCCTCGTACTCATGTAGTCCCTACTCCTCCCATTGTTTCAACTACCTATGATCCACAGCCACAACACCCAAGTTCTTATTTCCATGGGACTATACCGGTTAGCATTAGCATGTCACATCCGACGTCTACTATGCCTAGGGCCACACATATGAACTTTGGGCCACCATGTGGCACAACATCGTACCAAACGTGGAACCCAAGGGCTTCCTATGCGCCAAGCCCAATGCCAATACCTACTCCACATGTAGTCTCTGGAGCGCCTTCATCCACTGTGCCTGCTCACTTAGGTGACTTGGCAACATTTGCTCAAGCTATGGGTTGATCTATTGCTGAGAATATGCGTAACACGCCTGATAGAGAGCCTAGAAGTAAGGCAGTACAAATAGCCAAGCTCACACAAAAATTTAGTGGAGATGGGGATGTGAGAAAGCATATCGAAGTATTTGAACAAATATGCGATTCTCTAGGAGAACACAATGACCTGCATAAGAGTAATGCTTTAAGCCTAACCTTGAGTGGGAAGGCAGGGGATTGGTATAGAACCCTAAGGGTGGAAGAAAAAACGATTTACCTTACTCTTAGGAGACTGTTCTTGAAAGAATACATACGAGAGGGAGTGCTTTGGGGTGTAGCCTCTCAGCTCCAGAAAGCCCAACGAGAGGAAGGAGAGTCCGTGAGAGACTTTATTAGTCGATTGAAGCATTTGAATTCTCGTTGTAATCCAAATGAGCGCTTCAATAATAATCAATTGCTTGATAGATTCATTAGGGGGTTACGACATGAGGATATCTACAGTTATTAGAGGTATCACCACTTGGGAAGCAGTCACCATCAATGCGATCCAATTGGAGGATAATTTAATGATTCAAGGAGAAAGAGTGTCTGTTGAGCCTAAATCTATTAGCTCACAAGCATCAGGGCATCAGCCAATGACCCTAAAGCCTATTGCTAAGGAGCCAAAGATATCTGAGATGACTTTAGTAGATCTCACCAAGGCTATTCAAGAGAGTCTTAGGGATAATCGTGCTCCGCAAAACAATCATATGTATCCAAGAAGGGAGCAAAAATGGTGCTCAGTATGCTATGGACCGCATAGTACCAGTGAATGCCCTACTTTTAGAGTAAAATTCAATGGGAACTACAATGCCTGTGGGAGGTATGGTCATCAAGCTAAGGATTGCATAGTATTTAAGCACGCGATGGCCAATAGCCCAACCTTAGCATGGACAGACACACCTCGAGTGCCTGCATTGATGTCGACCCCACCTCTTGAACAAACAGCACAACACATGGTCCCTAGGGCCCAAAATGTTGTTCAAACAACACCCTTACCACCTCCAGTGCTAGGACCGCAACCACCACATCCGAGAATCACTTCTGTGAATCAAGTGGATTGTGAGTCATCTATTGCTTGTTTGGAAGGCTGTGAGGAAGATATAGACCCTAATATGGATGTGCTTGAAGAAAGTCCACAATACTACATGGAAGACTATTGGGGACAAGTCAAACCTGTATATCAAGTAGCTTCTCTTGCGGAAAGAGGCCAAAATATCAATTACACTGCTAAGAGACCACCTCTTCAATGCTATGAGTGTGGAGGTCCACATCGTGTAGCCGAGTGTCCTACTAGGCTACAAAAGAACGCCACACTAATGCAAACCAGTCACGCGAGCACATCTATAATGCCAATACTCATGTGTAATCAATGTGGCATAGATCATTTGATTTCCCAATGTCCAAATAATCCAAATGCACCAAAGATCACGCCATTAAACTTGATTGAAGTTACCGAGGAGCCATCACAAAGTACACCTGTGGTACCAGTAAACGTACTCGCACGATCGATGCTCCAAAAACAAAATTATGTTCTTGAGGAAAGAGACACAGCATTAATTGTCCAATCTCAAAAACAGAAGAAAACACGAAGGAAGAGATGGCAAAAAGCAGCGAAGTCAGACCCCAATTCAAAGACCAACATAGGGACTAGTGACGACCCCGTATATATGAACGACGCTAAAGAGGATTCTGATTCAGGTGAAACCATGGAGACCAAAACGTCCACTAAGATAGAAACCAACAAGGAAGACCTTCATGAGCCACAATGGCCAGGATCCAAGAAAAAGATAGGAACTTATCCAAACCCTATAGAGGAGATTGAGCAAGTCAAGCAATTAAGGAGTTTGGTAGAAGATACCCAAAGGGATCTAGAACCAGCACCTAGGCAGATCTAGATTACAGACACCGTGTTCCCTACGCAACAACAACCTCACCAAGTCCATAGACCCTTAGCCATACCTAGTGTCATCCAAGAAGAAAGTGACTTAAAGTCATGGGAAAGTGGGCATACTCACTTCTTGATGGAAAGAATGTTTATAGAGGGACTACATGATCCCATCAAAGAAATGGAGATCCCATCTTCCCCACGTCAAGGGACTGAAGTCCAAAAGGTTCCGCTAAACATTGCCAAATTGATGGATTTCATGTCTTCAGAAGTTAGAACCACCATCATGTCTAAACTATATAAAGACCCTGTGCTAGTCTCAGCTCTTCGAGCCTTCCTTAATGGAGAACTAAAGTTTGGGCTACCACAATTTGCACAGATGGATGGAGCTGGGGAGATGCCCATAGAGGAGGAACACTTAGATCCACAACCCAACCTAGATTAGAACCTTGTTATAGAAATACCTGTTAACAAGTTGGGACAATACTTTGAGGGTGATGAATCCAATGCGACCATACCAATCACTACTAAGGGATTAACTGTGAAGGGAATCCTTGATGGTGGCGTTGGGGTTAGCATTGTGACTAAAAATTGCTGGGAAACTATGGGAAGACTTACCTTGCGACCACAATTCGAGTTTCACAAGCTCAACAAGAGGAGATCATGAGGCAAGTACAGGAATTGGTAGACAAAGGGATGGTGAGGCCTAATTCCTCTCCCTTTTGTTCTCTAGTCCTTTTAGTGCAAAAGAAAGATGGTAAATACCGTATGTGTGTGGACTATCCAACACTAAACCATATCACTATCAAAAACAAATTTTCCATGCCTCGGGTAGAAGACCTGTTTGATAAGCTACAAGGCTCTTTCTTCTTCAGTAGGATTGACCTTAAAAGTGGCTATCATCACATAAGGATAGTGGATGAAAATATCCTAAAGACCGCGTTTTGCACAACATTTGGTCTTTATGAATATCTAGTCATGCCTTTTGGCTTGACTAATGCACCAGCTATGTTCAATCGTCTAATGGAGAAAATTTTTAGACCTTACCGTAAATTCACTGGAGTGTTCTTTGATGATATCATTATCTACTCCAAGTCTTTGGAGGAACATAAGCAACATCTCCAAGTGATTTTTCAAGCATTGAGGGAGAATAAGCTTTTTCTCAACCAAAAGAAAAGCAAATTTTTCCTTCAAGAGATTTAATTTTTAAAATAAACAATCTTTTGCCTTGTGTGATGTATCCTTTGCTGGGCACGTGCACTCTACACTATGAGCCCTAGGGGTCATGGCCTCGCAGGTGAGCAACCTCTTAAACTTTAAAAAGGGGTCAAGAGTAATGAAGCCAGGTGTTGATTCTCATGCATGCTAGCAACGCCATCAGGGGGCCATGAGAAGAGGTGTGGCGACAACTTGAGTGGGTGGGTGTGTGTGTGTGTGTGCACGCGCGCGCGAATTGAGATGACCTGTTAGTAGGGAAACGCCCTTTTAAGTTGAAATGGGGAAAAAAAGGTCATATTATCTCTCAAGATGGTATCCGTATGGATCCATCGAAGTTAGAGGTAATAAAAGCATGGCCTAACCCAAGGAATATACATGAGCTAAGAAGCTTTATTGGTATGTGCGCATACTATAGACGCTTCATAGCAAAATTCGCCCAAGTAGCAGGACCACTACATGACTTAACTAAGAAGAACGTTAAGTATATATGGACTGCTAAGGAGCAAAATGCTTTTAACAAGCTCAAGGAGAAGCTTACCTCTCAACCAGTCCTCATGCTTCCCAATCTCTCAAAGCCATTTGAGGTCCAATGTGATGCTTGTGATGATTGCCTTGGAGCAGTTTTGCTTCAAGAAGGGCATGCCATAGCATATGAGAGCCGAAGGCTCGATACGGATGAATGAGTCTTGGGCATTTATGAGAAAGAGCTTTTAGCTGTTCTACATGCCCTAGACACATGGAAGTACTACCTATTGGGGACTCCATTTATTCTACGAATCGACCACCAAAGTCTCAAGTATTTTATGACGCAAAACAAGCTTTCCGGCAAACAAATGAGGTGGGCAATTTTTTTTTTCTCAATTTAATTTTCATATTGCTCACATTACTGGTAAGCACAATCAAGTGGCTGATGCACTTTCACGACGACCAAAAGTTAATGCGGTGTCTATAGCTACTCACAATGATCTATCTTCTATGATAGATGAGTATGCTACTGACCTTGACTTTAGAGACATAATAAAAGTTCCCAAGCCACTTAAACAGTGTGCAACTAACTCAAATATGTTAACATTATTTCTACCCATGAGAACATTAAAGGTTCCTGACACAATGGCGCACCGGCACTGCTCTTGCATTACCTATTCACACTTGTCTGGCCACTTGCCCAAATATAAACAATTAAAGTTATTTTAACTTAAATATCTTAAGGTCTTATTAAAAATAATGAAGGCCCTAGGATTACTATTCTAAGGATCCTATCTTTTTCATGTGCTCGCATTGACTTTCTGAGCCTAAAATGTGAGGCTACTATATATCCCTTTTTGAAGGCCTGATTTCCCAATCACTAAGGCTTCAAGGTATTTTTTGCTAGGGTCTCCTGAGGTGTTCTAACCCGCGTTTAGACATAGCTGAGGCCCTAGAACTACTAGGTCTATTTTGATGTGCACACAACTAATTATATAATTATTTTTGGTAAATAAATTTATTATTTATAAAATATTATTTTCTTGGATAGAAATTAATTATTTACAAAGACTGGTATTGTTAAAATCTGCAAGTTGGTAAAATTTCTTCTACCTCTTTCGCTAGGGATGTGGCCCTTTTTGTCCGGGCTCAGTGTCCTTTAGGCCCTACCACGTCTCACTTTGTGGCATACCCCCCTCTTGAAAGAATTGTAATTGGCCTCAATTACACCTACAAAACAGACATAAGACAAAAGCTAGTTCAATAGAGACCGACTCTAAGTACCGACGTACTACACCACATATATATCCAACACTTGCACAAAGACGACGATCACTGAACATTCACATCACTATCCTAGTCAAGATCTTAGATGAGAATCATGACCATTGTAACTTACTTAGCAATCACATCCAAACCGCGTTGATCTTTTCACGAATCTCTTGATCTACTAAATCTCATTACTATCACATCCACATCACCCCTCAGGTGAACAAGACAAAATGTTGCAGTCATTTCGCCTTTCAAACATGCACTCAAACAAAATACACATGAGAAAGCACACGTAACATATTCATTTTAGGAATTCACATTTAAAGTATTTCTTTACATAAAGTCGTTCCTTTGTCACATATTACCTCAATGAAAAAAAGTCATTGATTTCTTCTCAGATTTCAAGGATATGGACAGGCTGATAGTATTATGACCCCCTCTTCTACAATCTGCAGTGCGCCAGATTCAACCTGCTAATTCATCTATAACTCTTGGAATAGTTGAAGCCAAATCAAAAGCTTCAACGTAAAGCTCTAATACCTGAGGAGTATTTGCTAAGTCCACCTCCATCCACTTGGCATCAAGAGCCTAATAATTCCTCAACTTGACCAAATACCGTCGAATCAGCTTACCTTTCACTTTCCTTTCCTTGTGAGCCATGACATGTTTGGAAATGATGATCTCCCTTGTCTCTTCTACTTCAGGCGGCTCATCTAGCTCCATGTCCACTGGCACTTCAGCTTTGAAAGGTCAAAATAGACTCACATAAAATGTATCCTTCAGACTGAAGCTACCAAATATCTGGTAACTTCAATCTAAAGGATACATCGCTTATCTTTTCTTAGATCTAGAAAGGTCCAAAATATTTTATACTTCACCTCTCCTTACCCTTCCATTTCCGTGGGCATGCCTTCTCAAACCGTAGTAGCACCTAATCACCTTCCTTCAACTGCAAGTCACGTCGATGCTGTCTGTTGCCTTCTTATGCCGTGTTTGAGACTTCTCTAAAGCCTCCCGTGCCTTGGCAAAAGCAGTGTTCAGATCCTATCTAACGTGATCTACTTCAAAAATCTTATCTTTGGTGCTTAGAATGGATGGAACTTTCCTAATTCCCTCAATAATTTCAATTGGTGCCTTCCTCGTAGATGAATGAACTATGTTATTGTAGGCAAACTCCAACAAGGGCAAATACTTCTCCCATTGAGTCTTTTGATCAGAGATGTATGACTTCAACAAGTCCAAGACCACTAAATTGGCTATCTCCAACTGTCCATCTATCTGTGGGTGAAACAAAATCCTTGTGCATATATTCTCTCACATTGCCCTCCAAAACAAAATCGTGAAATGAGGATCTCTATATGAAAATATAGATTCAGGCATACCATGTAATCTGAAAATCTGTGAGACAAACAACTTAGACAAACGGACGGCTTTATTGTCTTTTTCATGGAAATATAGTGGACTTGTTTACTAAATCAGTCGATGACTGTCCAAATGCCATCATGCCCACTTTGATAAAAAATAAAGTCCATTGCTATACTCTCCCAAGGCCGGCTAGGAATGGGTAATGGTTGTAGGAGACCAGGTGCACAAACTCGTCCACATTCTTTTTGAGCCTTGGCCAGTTGTAATATTTCTCCACACCTTTCAATGTGGTGTCGATGCCGCGATGCCCCACAAAACATGGAAAATGGCACTCTGTCAAAACCTTGTTCCTCAATCCTTCAGTAAAACACAACATTGTCTTCCACATTAAATAACCTTCCTTTAGAGAATAGCTTGCAACTGTCTCCCCACTCTGCAATCGGTCAAAGATGTCTGCAAAATTTGGGTCTATGGCTTGCGAGACAATGCGTCTGCCACCAAGTTCTTCTTTCCCTTAACATGGATGATGTGAAAATGAAACTGTGAAAAAATGTTTGCCCATCTCATCTATTTTTCTGATAGCTGTTTCTAGGACAAGAAGTATCTCAAACTCTAGTGATCGGTGAATACTGTAAAATCGGCTCTGGTGGAAAATGGCGCCACTGAGTAAGAGAATGGATAACTCCCAATAGCTTCTTTTTGTAAATCTGTGCAACCCGCTCTGGTCGCGAGAACATTCTACTCTCATTAGCTACAACATGGCCCTCCTGCATTAAGATCGCTCCTAGATTTCGACCACATGCATCAACGTAAACCTCAAATGGTTTCTACAAGTCTCGTAGATCAACACTGGACCGGTCGTCAACTTTTTCTTTAGAGTCTGAATGTTGCAATCTTTGATGGTTCCCAAGAAAAAGGAACCCCTTTCTTAATCAAACTGTGTAATGGAGAAGCAATCTTTGAATGAATTGCTTGTAGTACAAACATAAGCCCAAAACGCTACGAACTTCAGTACCTTCTTCAAATCAAAATTTGGAATTCTTGCTATATGCAATACTAATTGATCCTTCCATAGATAAAAGTAAGGAAGCATTTCCACCTCAATATTATGATTACAAGGATGTATTTGAGGAAAAAAATGCATACATGCTTCCTAAACGTTGACCTTATGATTGTGCCATTGAGCTACAAGAAGGGGCTCATCCACCCTTTGGTCCAATATATAAGTTATCCTAAGATAAGGTTGTAGAGCGTTAGAAGTACATTGATGGAACCTAGCCAAGGGCTTTATATGACATTCAAAGTTACTATCATGGGCACAAATATTCTTTGTGAAGAAAAAGGATGGGTCTCTAAGGATGTGTGTGGACTATGAAGGCCTTAACAACATTACAGTCAAGAATTGTTATCCTCTGCCATGAATTCTAGAACTCCTAGAGCACCTTGGAAAAGCCAAGATATTCACCAAGATTGATCTTCGGGGTGCTTATTACCTTGTGAGAATAAGGGAATAAGACGAATGTAAGAGAGTCTTTCGTACTAGTTATGGCCATTTTGAGCATGTTGTCATGCCATTTGGGCATATAAATGCCCCAACTATCTTCAACACTTGACGAATGATACTTTTCGTGAATATCTAGATGAATTTGTTGCAATATATCTAGATGACATCTTAATATTTTCAAAAAATCAAGAAGAACATGAGCAACATGTTTGTGTCTTGACAATCTATGAGAAATGGGATTGTATGCAAAATTGGAGAAATAATTTTTCATCAAATAGAGGTGGAATTTACGAGATATATCATCTCAAAGAATGACATTTCCATGGATTCCAAGAAGATAAAGACCATCCTCTAGAGGAAAACACCCATATCTATCCACGATATCCATTGTTTCTTGGATTTTGTAATTCTATGGAATCTTTGTCAAGGATTACACAAAGATTGTCGTCATGTTAACAAATTTGACTAAGAAAAACAAGTTTATGTGGAACATGGAAGCAAAACAAATCTTTCAAACACTTAAGAAGACCTTCACAATAGCTTTCATATATGCAGATCCATCCAAACCATTTTTTTGAAAAACAGCTGCATCAGATTTTGGGCTTGGTGATGTGTTATCTCAAATAGGCGACATTGATCAAGAGCATCTTGTTGGTTTCCACTCTAAAAAATTCTCACAATTAGAAATCAATTATGAAATTCATGACAAGAGCTTTTGGCAATAGTTGACTTCTTTGAGACATGAGACACCTTCTTGAAGACATGCCCCATAAGATTACAATATATACATACCACAAGAACCTAGAGTACTTCATCACATCTTGAGTCCTTGATCGCCGACAAAGCAGTTGGAGTAACTTCTTATCCAGGTTTGACTTCCTCATTCGTCATTGACTTGAGAAACAACAAGGAAAATCGTACACGTTATCGTGAGGTCTTATCTTGCACCAAAGAGAGGAGATCAACCTATGATCAACAAGAGTCAGTACTCTTGAGGTGAAATCAGCTCAAGCTCTTTGCAGTGACTAGCATGGCCCCTGATGATTTGCCTTCGTTCTCAAAGTAAAGAATACAAATCTTCAAGACCCCCTTGCTCTGGATGTTAAGCTCAAATTTCAACATGGGAAATAAAGTGCTTTACAGGTCTTTGAAGACGTAGATGCATTATTGCATTACAAAGGACTTCTCTATATACCTTCCAAAAAGCCGAGATTGTGAATACTTCAAGAGAGACATGATTCCCTAATAGCAGGTATCTTGGAGTACACAAGACAATTGAGCTTATCAAACGAGATTTTTGGTGGCGACAAATGTGGAAGCTTGTCAAAGAATATGTACGCACATGTGATAATTGCACAATAAGGCCAAGGTCCCATGACATCGGCCACATGGATTACTTCAGCCCTTCTCTATTCCTAAAAAACCATGGTCATCTATTTCCATGGCTTTTTCTCAAAAGTATCTACGTTTATCATGGACTAGATGACATTGTCTCATATCAAGAACCATAGCTCATATCATGCTTTTGGAAAGGACCTCTCAAGCTTTTAGGAGTGATGATTAGCCTCTCTTCAATAGATCATTCAGAGAGTGATGGACAGACACAGAGAGTGAATCAACTTGTACATCAATATCTCCAATGAACAATCAATTATCATCAAAACAAGTGGGTAGAGTGATTGGCTCTCGTTGAGTCCGCCTACAATAACACTTTCGTGCCTCTACTTGTTCATACCCAATTCTTTGCCAATTATGGACAACACCCAAGGATGGATATCCACATGAGCCACCTAGTAAAGAATCTAGCTTCCATAAATTTAGCCACACAATTGTTGAGCATTCACAAAGAGTTGTACATCAAGATAACTCAAGTGAAAAAGTTACATATCAACTCTGTCATGGATGCTTGAGAGTCAGTCGCTACCTGCATGGTCGCCTATGTCATCGCCTACATCATCACTAGAAGGCTCTAGAAGAATCTAGAAGGATCTAGAAGATTCTAGAAGGTTCCAAAAATATCAAGGAGGTTCTAGAAGCTTGGAGAAGATTTCGAAAGAATCTAGAAGTTTTTGGAAAGCTCTAGAAAGCTGAAGAAGGATCTAGAAGAACTAGAAGGATCAAGAAGGTTCTAGAATAGTCTAACCTCCTCAAGAAGAACCTAGAAATTTCTAACCTCCTCAAGTAACCTCCTCAAGCACTAGTATAAATAGGGATCTTGGGCCACAAGCCCCTCAGTCTTGCCAACACCAGTTGTGAGGCTCCTATGAGGAAATCCCTCTTCTAGTTCTTATGTTCAAGTCTTGTCCTTGCAATCTAGCCTTGTCTTGTACTCAAGTCATGTAATCCAAGTCTTATATGTAGCTCTCTCAGTAAAGTATCAAGTCTTGTAATCAATATTAAGCTTATCATCAAGTCCAAGTTCTTGTACATTGTGACCGCCTCCTCTTGCTCTCTTCTAGCTATATACGCACTCATAACAGTTTGGCAAGAGAACCATCTCTTAATCTTCTCAAGCCATCATGGAGCCGATGATGGAAGGTGTCATCAACACATTGCAAAGCATTCAAGCTCAGTTACAAGAACTTCGCAAGGAGTAACGCTCAACTTCAAGCAAGGCAACCCCTAATCTTGGGACCGGTGTTGCAAGATCTTCAACGTCAAATCAAGAGCTTCAAGAGACAAGCACACATCAAGCACAAGCTGCAAGATCCAGCTATTCTCAACAACATAAGAAGGAGCCGAAGGTCAGCATGCCTAAAAAATTTGATGGGCTAGATCAAAATTTAGAGGTTTTCTCCAACAAGTGCGTCTCTTCATTCGAATGCAACGAGAGCGTTATCCAGATGATGCCTCTCAAGTATGCCTTATTGGGACCCTCCTCTCGAGTACGGCTCTCTCTTAGTTTGCTCCCTTACTTGAAAAAGAATCTCCTCTCCTTCATGACTTTAAAGCTTTTGCGTGGGAGTTCTTTGCAATCTTTGGGGATACTGATAGAGCAAGGATTGTTGAAGCCAAACATAGAAATCTCCGCCAAGGATCAAGACCTACATCCATCTATGCATCCGAATTTTGATAGCTCACTTGTGATTTAACTTGGCATGAGGAATATTTTATTAGCCAATTTTGGTGGGGATTAATGGATGACGTAAAAGATCTTTTATTGACTATGCCAAAGGTTCACACACTAAGCGAGTTCAAGCAATAGAATGTGATAATCGACTATTTGAGAGACGACAAGAGAGGCGTCTTGCGGCACCATTGCGATCCCAAACAGAAGTGACACATGATGGCTACACACCTCAATAGGGCCATGAATCAAGCATTGAACCCATGCAAATTGATTCAACACGGTTTCAACCTCTCTCAACCCAAGAAAAGCAAAGTTGATGCATTAATGGCTTATGTATGTATTGCGGAGAGCAGGGGCACATTGTTCACCAGTATCCAAGGAAGAGAAGGATGAAGGTTCATGGTGAAATGGCCTCAACGTGTTCGGAAAACATGGACGTCCAACCTCAATAGAGACCGACCGGTTGGACAAAAGACAAGTAAAAGAAGGTCTCTTTCTTCCCGTTGATTCCACTTCAAGTTTTCTGCTACCAATCAAGATCCATATGCCGGGTAGGCACATGGATTGTGAAGCATTACTAGATTCAGGCGCAACGGCATGCTTCATGGACAAAGAATTTGCAAAAGAACAAGGCATACCACTTGTGGAGAAGTCTAATCCAGCAACTGTAGAAGTCATTGATGGCCGTCCCCTTGCTTCAGGGATGCCAGGTATGAAACTCGCCCCATAGAAGTAGCATTCAATATCATACAAAGCCCAAGCAGTCCAATTGCTATTGGGCTACCGTGGTTTGAATTACATGATCCTAACATCGATTGGAGGGCTCAAAGAATTGAACCACGAAAGGTCCAAAAGAAGAAGGGAAGGCATAATAGGCCTATATATCTTGGAGCCAAGGTCTTCATGCGTGCAACGAAAAAGTATCCAACTTTCTTGATATTTGCAACACCGATTGACACGTCATAACAAAAATCATGGAGGCATTGCCACGTCAACATCAAGATTACAATGATGTTTTTGAGAAGAAGAATGCATACCTCTTATCGGAGCATCGACCCTATGATTATGCTATACAGTTTCAGGAGGGAACCCAACTCCCTTTTGGCCCAATATACAAGCTATCTCAAGATGATTTGGTAGAATTACGTAAAAATATTGATGAGAATCTTGCTAAGGGGTTCATACGGCATTCAAAGTCCCCAGTAGGAGCTCTAATACTTTTGTTAAAAAAAAAAAGGACAGAACTCTCCAGATGTGCGTGGATTATATCGCTATCCCCTTCCCTTGACCCCATAGCTTCTTGAGTGCCTTGGCAAGGCAAGAATATTTACAAAAATAGACCTTCGTGGTGCTTACAACTTAGTCAGAATCAAAGAAGGTGATGAATGGAAGACAACCTTTCGCACAAGGTATGGCCACTTTGAATATACCGTCATGCCATTTGGTCTCACAAATGCCCCAACAGTTTTTTAGCATTTAATGAATGACATCTTTCGAGAGTATTTGGATTATTTTGTGGTAATATACTTGGATGGTATCTTCATATTTTCCAATCAAGAAGAGCATGAGCACCATGTACGGTTAGTGCTTGAAAAGCTTTGTGCATCAGGGTTATACGCAAAGTTGGAGAAGTGCTCTTTTCATCAATCTAAGGTGGAATTTCTTGGTTATGTTATCTCTGAAAAGGGAATCTTCATGGATCCAAAGAAGATTCAAACCATCCTTGATTGGGAGACACCCACCTCGATAAGAGATGTTCAATGTTTCCTCGGATTTGCAAATTTCTATCGTATCTTTATCCAGGGATACTCCAAGGTGGTTACAACACTCACAAGGTTGACAGGCCATAATAAGTTTGTTTGGGACTCAGAGGCCGCGAAAGCTTTTCAGAATCTCAAGCAAGCTTTCACGTCCGCATCCATTCTAATTCATGTAGATCATACAAAGCCTTTCATCCTAAAAACAGACGCTTCAGATTTTGTCCTTGGCGCTATTCTATCCCAAGTAGGTGAGGATGGTCGAGTACATCCAATGGATTTGCATTCCGCAAGTTCTCATCTGTAGAAATCAATTACGAAATCCATGACAAAGAGCTCTTAGCAATCATCGACTCCTTCGACACTTGGCGTCACCTACTTGAAGGACCTCCTCATAGATCACTGTCTATACAGATCACAAGAATTTGGAATACTTCATCGAATCCCGCGTCTTGAATCGTCGCCAAGCCAGGTGGAGTGGTATCCTATCAAGGTTTGATTTTCTTATCTCTTATAGGCCTGCCTGTCAACAAGGTAAGCCAGATGCCTTATAAAGAAGATCCTACCTTGCACCTAGAGAAGGCGACGCAACATTTGATTAACAAGAGTCAGTGATTTTGAAACCTGAGTAGCTTAAGCTAAACGCCACCATAAGCCAAGATCCTGAAGGTTCTACTTTTCTTTCTAAGGTGAAGACACAAATTGCCAAGGACTCACTTGCTCAGAATAGTAGACAACAGCTACAAGGACGAGGGGTTAATGAGGACTTTCAAGAAATTGATGGACTAATTTACTATAAGGTTCTTCTCTATATTCCACCAGGACCAACACGCTCGGAGGTACTTCATCAACGGCATGATCTTCCATCAGTAGGACATTTTGGGTTAATAAGACAATTGAGCTTCCTCTCCCGTGACTTTTGGTGGCCTCAAATGTGGAAGCTTGTCAAGGAGTATGTGGGCACTTGTGACACTTGCAATAGATCAAAGTCCCCTCATCATCGTCCTCATGGGTTACTCCATCCCTTGCCCATTCCAAGAAAACCATGGTCATCCATCTCCATGGATTTCATTGTAGAGCTACCCTTTTCACAAGGATTTGACTCCATTTTAGCAGTCATGGATCGGTTTACACAAATGGCACACTTCATTCCAACCACTAAAACCATCACCGGCAAAGGTACAACCAAACTCTTTCTACAAAATATCTATCGTTATCACGGATTACGGATGACATAGTTTTTGATCGAGGCCCACAATTCATCTCTAGCTTTTGGAAACGCTTATTCAAGCTAATGGAGTACAAATCAACCTCTCCTCAGTCAATCACCCACAAAGTGATGGACAAACAGAGAGAGTAATCAAGTTTTGAAACAGTATCTCCGTTGTACTATCAATTATCACCAAGATAATTGGATCGAACTCCTATCGCTAGCAGAATTTCTCCTACAATAACAATTTTCATGCCTCTACCCGTCACACTCCATTCTTTGCTAATTATGGTCAACAATCCCAAACAGGATATCCACAGGCACCATCAAGTCAAGTATCCAGTTGCTATTCATCTTGCACAATAGTCATCTGCAATTCACAAAGAACTTACAATTCATATCAAAGAAGCTCAATCCAAGTATAAGGGAAGTGTAGATCTACATTGCATGCAGCATCCAAAATAAAAAGAAGGGGATAAAGTGTGGCTCTTCCGGCGTAATCTGCGTTGTTCATCTCGTCCCTCTTAAAAGCTCGATTATCGAAGGCTTGGCCCGTTTAAAGTTATCCATCAAATCAATCCAATCACCTATCGACTCCAGTTGCCCTCATCCATGAAAATCCATACGGTCTTTCATGTCTCAATCCTAGAACCTTATCACACATCTAAGATCCCAGGACGAGCCCTACAATCACCTCCTTCGGTTGAGATTCAAGGACATGATGAATATGAGGTTGAGAAAGTCCTAGATTCTCGAGTTTCGCGTGGCAGGTTACAATACTTGGTGCATTGAAAAGGCTATGATGTCAGTGAACGAACCTGGGAACCAGCACACCATCTTCAACATGCATCTCTTAAAGTCCAAGAGTTCCATCAACAGTATCCATGGAAGCTCTAGTCAAGGAACACCACCGCTCCTCATGGAACTTGTCGCTAGAGGAGGGGATAATGTCATGGATGCTTGAGAGTCAGTCGTCGTTGCCTGCATCATTATCCATGTCATCGCCTACATCATCACTAGAAGGCTCTGGAAGAATCTAGAAGGTTCTAAAAGTATCAAGGAGATTCTAGAAGTTTCTAGAAGCTTGGAGAAGATTCCGAGAGAATTTAGAAGTTTCTGAAAAGCTCTAGAAAGTTGAAGAAGTTCTAGAGGAACTAGAAGAATCAAGAAGGTTCTAGAAGATTCTAACCTCCCCAAGCAGGACCTAAAAAGTTCTAACCTCCTCAAGCAGAACCTAGAAAGTTCTAACCTCCTCAAGTTACCTCCTCAAGCACTAGTATAAATAGGGGTCTTGGGCCACAAGCCCCTCAGTCATGCCAACACCAGTTGTGAGGCTCCAATGAGGAAATCCCTCTTCTAGTTCTTATGTTCAAGTCTTGTCCTTGCAATCAAGCCTTGTCTTGTACTCAAGTCATGTAATCCAAGTCTTGTATCTAGCTCTCTTAATAAAGTATTAAGTCTTGTAATCAATATTAAGCATATCATCAAGTTCAAGTTCTTGTACATTGTGAGCGCCTCCTCTTGCTCTCTTCTAGCTCTATACGCACTCATAACAATCTCCACTTTACCACATTCTATAAAGATCCATCTAGTTTTCCACATTTCAACTTTGAAGCCTTACCATCAATCCATGATTCTTTGCGGATACTTATAGAGCCACCACCACCTATAGAAATCGATGGTCATCACCACCAAGAATTCGATAAAATCTTGTGGTAGACTTCAGTACCTTGTACATTGGAAAGGTTATGATGTAAAGAATGAACATGGAAACCTACCTTCAATCTTCGCCAATCACTTATCAAAGTTTGTGAGTTCTATCAACAACATCCATCAAGACATATCCCCAAACATAAAGCAAAACCACTACTCCTGGAACTTGTTGCTTGGGGAGTAATGTCACGAATGTCAACATCTAGTTCATTCTGGAAGCTTCTAAAAGGAACAATCTAGAAAGTTCTAGAAACACTTAGAAAAATCTTGAGCATTCTAAAAGCATATAGAAGAATTTAGAATGTTCTAAAGAGTCTAGAAGTTCTAAAAGGTTTTAGAAGTTGTTAGAAGAATCTAAAAAGATCTAGAAGCTTGGAGAAGAACCTAAAAGGTTCTTAACTGTCTCAAGCTCTAGTATTGAGCTACAAATCTCCTTAGTTTTCCAACGCCAATTGTGAAGCTCTTGGGAGACACGTCTTCTTCTAGCTCTCATCTTGGACTCAAACCTTATCCTTACAACCAAGTCTTGTAAGCTCTTCTAGCTCTCATCTTACACTCGAGTCTTATCTTACATTCAAGCCTTATCCTTAATCAAGTATCAAATTTTATAATTAAGATCAAGCATTGCAATCAAACACCAAGCTCTTTTAATGTGAGCGCCTTCTCTCCTCTAGCTTGAGATGTGCTCATAACATCAGCTAGGGTCCTATAAGTGTCATTTGATAAGCGACACAACACACTATAAAGTAAAATCCCTAATCGAAATAAAATTATGTTGTGTATCCAAGTCTATTCCTTCAAAAAGTTTTTCGCATCCAAGAAAACAAAAACATTTCTAATGTTTTAAGCATAGTTTTTGAATGAATGTTTGCTCATTTTGAACACATACCATAATAACACCAAGAGATTACTACGTTGAATGAAGAGCTACAGATATCAATATGATTCTTAATCATAGGTAAGATAAGGATATGTTTGAATTACAAAGATGGAAGCGCATCAAACATAACCACAAAAAAACCCTGTAAGATACCAAAATACGCAGTACCCTAGCCTCTTCAACCAAATTTCTTATCCTTAACTCGAGCTAAAAGTCGCATGGAACCAATCAAGGATGATAATTAAAGTACCAAAATTAAAAACCTATGAGGTACTCACAAAATGTAGCTACCAAAGGCAAGATTGCCACCAACTCAAACAATTGGGTCCATCAACATGATGATATACATGTGTCCTTCACTTCATAAAGCCCTACTCTTAAAAATTTTGCATAGCTCCTTATCCATGCAAGCTCTTAAGTTCACCAGTGTCAAGATCCTTTATTGCAAGAATTCATGCATGATTACATTTAATCATTGCTCAAAGTTTATGAAAATTTAGCAATGGTAAAAAAATACATAGTTCCAAATCAAGAAGACCAACTTTATGAAAGCAAACAGATTAAGAATCACAAAAAGTTGCTACAATTAAGTGTCTCATTGTCACAAGCTTTGTGTGAAGAAATCTAACAATTTTTCGATTTTAGCAACATG
This sequence comes from Adiantum capillus-veneris, assembly GCF_014529385.1. Taxonomy (NCBI): domain Eukaryota; kingdom Viridiplantae; phylum Streptophyta; class Polypodiopsida; order Polypodiales; family Pteridaceae; genus Adiantum; species Adiantum capillus-veneris. The sequence goes on along the minus strand of NC_140932.1, from coordinate 74,607,275 downwards.
AGATCATAACTTCTAGGATTGTGGGCACATCGATAGGGTAGAGGATCCAACTATGGAATAGGAAAACCTACCCACCCCCAATTTAGAGAGAACTTTGAACCATGCTAGAATAATGCTTATGTGTCATTTTGTCATTTGCTAAAAAAATGTACCATTATTGGGTTTTGGTTGTCTCCAACTTCCCAAAAAGCCTCAAAATTTGAATTTTCTAAAATAGAGCATTGAGTTGGTCTAAAAATTATCAATCTTGGTATTATTTAATTTTCCTTTTCACGACGAATCTAATGCAATTTTTACATTTCATAAATGACCATATTTGCAAAATCCCCCCCAAAATTACTATTATATAACAAGTGTTTGTATATTGGCTCTTTTACCCTATTCAAGTTCCGGTCTTCATTATATTGAGTTGGAGTTACTATGAGCACGACCTCCAACTAAAATCTTAAAGGGAAAAATTTTGAGCAACATACCAACATAGCAATCTTAAAGCATGCAAGTAATAGTTTCAACAATTGAAATTGAGTATCACTAGCATTCCAAAAGGCCTGTAGAAGTTTTTGATAGAAAGAATCTGTGGCTGTGATAATTAGAGAAAATATTTATTTTTCTCTAGAGTGTACTTGAATGAAGTTACTATACAAAGTTGTAGAAACTCTCACTACCAAAAGTTAATGTCCTCTATAAAAACAACCAATAACACACACACACACACACACACACACACACACACACACACACACACACACACACACACAAGCATGCATGCATGCGCGCACATGCACACGGGTAAACCATGGAAAACATCTTCATGACTTCATTGGTCTTTCAAAGTTGTTACAATCAACCACATTCCCTTTAACCAAACTTTTTTGTAGTAGGCTTTACACTTTATTGAAAGCCTGTAGCCCCTGCCTACCATACACTTAAAAAGGATAATCAACTAATCAATTATCTTTTATCAATGATATTTGAAGACTTGCTCCTTGTCCACACCATCATATCAATGGCTTCGATTGTCCACACAAATTTTAGCAATGCCACCATGAAAAATGGAAGCCAACATGCTACGCGATCAAACAAAAAATCAACTATAAATCCTATTGGTAGCCAATGCTAGTGTCTCTACTACTCTCTGAAGGTTTACACATTAAGAAACCTTCATCTTTATACATGGAAAGGGGATGCTAATAGATAAAATTTTTCTAGAAAGAGTTGAAATTGACAAAGACACACATTGAGTTCCGGTATAAGAGCACTTTGGGCAGGATAGCAACTCCACTCATGCATGGTTTCTGAATGTTTCGGTATGATAGTAAAACATTTTGTAACTGTAATTGCACAAACAAGCAGTGGCAATGACCATGGTCTTATTACAATCAGAATATATTGGATAGAGAGAAACAATAGCTGAGAAGGGGGAAAGACCTGGCCTGTTAGTGGGTGCCGTGGGAAGCATGGGGCAAGAGCGTAGTCCCATCACCCCGGACCTGGAGCCTATAGCAGGCATGAGGGTTATCTACAAGGCAAACTTGTTGAGGGTACAAACCATAGCCAATTTCAGAAGTGGAGAGGCATTGAAAAACCATCTTCACATCAGAGCTGCAGGATCAGCCTATACAATATAAACTCTTTGAAGCAAAAAAAACCCTGAGATTCTTACACATCCTCAAATGTTCTTTGTAGCGTCAGCTACACTAGCAATGGTCTGAATCTGCCCATTGCCATTCGATTGGGATGTTTCTGGTTGTCGAACACTCGAACCATTCAACCTCACTTGTTGATTCGCATTTTCTACCACTCCATTTCCTGCAACGTATGTATATGACGCATTTGCCATATCCCTCATGTTTTGCAGGGGCTCAAGGGTCTCAACAACATCACTCATCAGCGGCCTTGCTTTTGGATTATGACTCAGACAATGGTATGCCAAACTCGCCGCTTTTTGAAGCCCTCTTACTGAATATTGCCCATCAAGCCTAGGATCAACAATCTGTAGCAGTCTCCTCTTGTCGCGCAGATATGAATAAGCCCATTCCACTAGATTCTGCTCTCCAGCTGGCCTCTTTTTGTCCATAGACCGGCGACCAGTCAAGAGTTCTAGAAGAACTACTCCAAAACTGTACACATCACTCCTTGCCGTTAAATGCCCTGTTTGCATACTCAACATCCAATTCTCTTACTTCTCATCTGCAAAGCATTCCTTGTCAGATAAAACAAGTCCTCTTTTGAAAACCACCTTGAAACTCACCAGTCATAACATACTCTGGGGCAGCATACCCATAAGTACCCATAATGCGGGTGGAGACATGGGTCTTGTCACCCTCAGGTCCATCTTTGGCAAGCCCAAAATCAGAAAGCTTTGCTGTGTAGTCCTGTCATGAAGAGTGTAAGGGTCAAAGCACATTTAAGCATATTCTTCTCATATATTGCACAACATTTCATCCGTCCTCCATGCCATGCCTTGCACATCTTAGTTCCACACACTAACCGAATCCAAAAGGATGTTCGAAGTTTTGAAGTCTCTGTAAATAACAGGTCTCTCTGAGCCATGAAGGAAAGCCAAACCCTTGGCAGCGCCGAGCGCAATGCTCATTCGAGTGCCCCATGACAACGGCAATGCTGCTTCTGAAAGATCACAGATATTCAAAAATCGAGAAGAAAATCTTGCAATGCAAAGAGCAGAAGGGAACCTGGCACGATGCCAGTTATGTATACGTTGTTTACTTCTGAATAAATGGTTTTCAAGGCTTCCACGTGCCATATACTCGTATACTAGTAGCCGATGCTCGTCCTCACAGGAATAACCCATCAGCTTAACAAGATGAGCATGATGCAGCTGGCCCAAATAGTTAACCTCTGCCTGCATTGTACAGCTAGTCAAATAAAGCAAAAAAAGAGGAAAAGCATGTCTCTATAATCACCTGCTAAAGAAAAGGGCTAACACATACCAGCCATTCTCTGTGACCTTGTAAACCCTCCTGATTAAGCACCTTCACTGCCACCACCTTGAACCCTGCCCCTTCCATCTCATCAATCCAGCCTTTGTACACAACACCAAAACCACCTTGACCCAAGGCACTATCCGCTCGAAAATTCCTAGTGGCAGCCTTCAGCTCATTATATGTAAAAAATCGCACATTTGAATTTTGAATGAGTTCCTTTTCCAGTTCTTGCATTAAGGGAATGCTTCCTCCTTTGCCAGAATCTGAAAAGACGCGTTGTACAGACACATTTCTTCTGCTAAAAGAGGCAGGTGACTGCGGTTGAGACTGAGTCCTTACTGCACATTTGAATAAAAACACCTCAATTCATAGGCAGACTATGGTTCTAAGAAATGAGTCTGGCTTAATGCTATGAGACAAAACCATGCACAAATGTCTGTCCTCTGGGCATCTAAGAAGTAAAACAATAATAATAGCACCAACAAAAGTGGATAAGATGGATACGTGAAGGGCTAAGTGATGGTTGTCGTGATGTTTTTGTATTTTCTTTAAAAAGAGGTGGCGGGGGGGGGGGGGGGGGGGGGGGGGGGGGGGGGGGGGGGTGTGATTTGTAGGGGCTGAACTCAATGGTCTATGATATTGACATAAAAACCCATTTCAAGGGTATGAAACCTCGAAACCTGCGAATTTTTTTGAAGAAACCTACAAAACATGCAGCCTCCTTGAAAATCAAAACCTCACACACACACACACATCTAGATGACTCCAAGATAAGGCCAGATTCACCCTTACTGGGAAGTGCAAGGTATAGACTTATGTTAGTCACCCACAAGAAAATATAACCATCAGCTACATCATGCTTAGTATTGTTAAATACTACGACAAGCATGCTAATGTCATCACTCCCCAATAGTGGGTGTAGTTCTAGGTACAAATATATACTCCCACACACACACACACACACACACACACACACACACACACACACACACACACACACACACACACACACACACACACACACACACACACACACACACACACGAGCATACATCAATACAAAGATCTGCGTACTGAGTTTCTTTCATAACTCTAGAGATGCAGGGAAAACTCAGACATATGAAGCCTAGTACTCAAAGAAGCATCAAATAGGAAAAAATTGCACAAAAAGGAGTGTTTGTGTCACAAAGTGATGATGTGGAATGATCTACACGTGGACTCTGGACAGAGAGGGGTCCAAACCCTAGTGAAAGAAGAAAAAGAAAAAGTTTTACCAACCTTCAAGTCTTGCCGAGTGGCCCATTTTTAAAGTTCAGTTCCCACCAACTTATGAGACCCTGTCTGATGGGGTCTAGGGACACATGGCATTAAAAATAAAGCAGGCCCACTCTCTCACCCCCAAAAATTGCGTAGCAGGTTGATGACTTGACAATTGTACGGACGTCCGCGGTTTGCGCTACTGACGTGGCCGACCATACGGATTTCCATGATTTGTGTTGGGAGCTTCTGGCGTCAGCTTTTGGGGCAGGATGATTTTGGATTTGATGCTTTTCATGTATTGCTTTTAGGCCAGGGGCCTTTAATAGAATTGCCATGGCCCCTCTCTCACGCAGATTAGCTTGGGAGCATTGCGGAGAGAGTAGGACCCTCGAACATTGTACTTTGTGAAGCATAATAATAAAGAAATACCGAGAAGGGACGCTAGTCTCTCTAGGCACGGAACTTCGCCGTGCCGAGTCGTCTCTCTCTCAGTTTTGTTTAGTTCTTTCAATTTTCTCGCGTGTGTTGCGATAGTTCTTCTTCCTCTGACTCTAGTGACTGTAAGGTGCAGCGGAAGTGAATGTTGAACTTTGCTCAAGACGAGTGCTCCGAACTCTGCTCAAGGGTTCCTTTTACTTACGGAAGGGAGAGCCTTCCGTTCCTTTAATGAGAGAGTGCAAATGATCACAAACAAAGTGGCAAACACAATGAATGAAGGTGCTGAGACTGAGAGATAGAGAGAGAAGAATACGACACCAGAATGTTGTCAAACCCTCCTTCAAAGGCCCCACTCTCTATAGCGAGAGCGGTCTACTATTGATTGCACAAATCTCTACAATGCTTGGACTTGCCGACGATGTCGACAACGATGAGGACGATGATGACACGGGCTGAAATCTGAAAATGCTAAGGGCTGAAATCTGCAAATCTTTATCTGCTAAATTCTGACTCTATGTCGATGATGACGGCGATGACGACGATGCAACGACGACGCGCTGAAAACGCAGTTGCTGAAATCTGCGTTTTCCGGGCTGAATCTGCAAACTACGCGGGATCTAACCGTGCGACGAGGATCTGTTGCGGGAAGGTGAGATCTCTGAGGTTCGGGACTTGTTCTGCTGTGTTTCTATGCTGGAAACTGAAAACGCTGATCTACTTGTTGACTTTGTCACGAAGATCTGCAAAAACGCTGAGGTATCATGCTGATGCAAAAAAAATAGGGCTGAAAATGAGTCTTGCTGTGGAAATTTGTTGTCTTGCTGCTGCCGGGTTGTCCTGCAAATGCAAAACGCTAAGGCTGATTTGTCTTCTGCTGTCGCCAGGCTACTCCAGTGCAAAAACGCTGGCTTCTGCTGTGGAGGAAAACGCTAGGTCTCTGCTTGGCAAAAACGCTAGATTGGTCTTGGGGTTCTGCTGAGAAGGTGCCTGTTGAGCAAAGGTGCTCCTGCTGCCTCTTCTGCCCATAAGTGCTAGCGCTAGGTTTCTATATATACTTGCTTAGCAAAATTGCCCTACCTAGTTCCCAACAAAAGTCCTTAAAAATAAAAAGTGAAAAATGACAAAAATAGGTCTATGCACTGTAAAAATGCTCCTGACAGGTTCTGATGGAAATCTGATGGTCATGCTGTGTGCAACCAGAGGATATGCATCTAATCTAAGTGCCTGGACATGCACGGTCTGCGAACAGACTCACAAAAGTGCTAGATCACTTCCTAATCTAACTGAACTGAACCCATGTCATGAAGTAGCTTATCCACGTGCACATAGGGTTAGATGTGTCACGTGACATCCCCTCTTTTTCAAAGTGAGGTACTCGTACCGAACTGTATGGCGTCGAGGGAGATCGCCAACAGCGTCTGGAATCCTGGAAAAGACTCTTCGCCGACCCACTCTAATGTGTGGGTCGTGCGATACTTGAACTTCATAAAGGTCTATAATGCCTCCTTCTTTGGGCCGCGCCGAGAGCGACATAAAGTCATTTGTAGCTCCTTCAATGCTTCAACTTCGTCTATAGTCATGCGTCTACCTTCTTCAAGAATCTTCGAAGCTGAAAATTCCTGAAACCACTTCCAACACAAAAACATGAACATACCCATTCCATGTAAAGTGACTGGAAAAATTCTATTCCGTCGAAAAAAACTGTGCATGCAATGTAGATGATGTAACAGACTCGGACACTCCAAGTCAAGAATCAATCACGACAGCATCAAATAACCACTTCAAAACAATTCACAGTTCACAATAGATTTGCACTGGCCCGGCGGAGTTCCGTGCCTAGAGATGTTGGCCCCAACGACTGGCGCCCCTTTCGGTATTTCTTTTTGTATTAATCAATTCAGAGTGGTTCAGGCTTCACTCTCAGACTCTACGTCCAGATGCTTTGAGTTGTGAGAGCCCAAGCCACTTATTTATTGTTTACAAGGGTTGCCAAAAGCAGAGCCCCAAAAGCTTCAAATCAAAAGTAAAATCCCTCTCTCTCTCTCAAGCTCTCTTGGGCTTTTAATAAAATAAACCAGATATTCTCTCTCTTTCTATCTCAAATTGCGTAGAGCCAAAAAGCAGCCCACGCATTTCAGCCAGCGCAAAATCCGAAAGATTTCCGTACGGTGCCACGTCATCATGTCAGTGCTTTTTCCAGGATTTCAGCTTGCTGCCCTTTTAGGATTAGGATTAGGGTTTCTGCTGGTTTTAGGGTTTCTGGCAGATTTTAGGGTTTGCAGGTTTTAGGGTTAGGGTTTCCAAAAATTAGGCTTTCAGCAGTTAGGGTTTTTGGCAAAAATTAGGGTTAGGGTTTTTGCTCTCGGATAGCCACGTCATCACTTTGTGACATACCCTCCTCTTGATAGCATTGTAATTGCCCTCGATTACAACTGCAAAACAGACAGAGGCCATAAACCGTCTTAGCAGACACTGACTGTTAGTACCTACATACTAGGAACACACATCTAGCACATGTACCAATCGACAGTCACATCACACCACATCACAGGACATCACATGACATTCAACATTCATTCGGATCTTAGACCATGATTTATCGGCAATGTAGCTAGCAATCGCATCTAGATCCAGTCACGACCTCATCGATGTCCGATTGACTAACCCCTATTGCAACATGTCTATTCGAGATCAAGTAGACCAAAATGCTGCAGTCATTTCGTCTATCAGTTCTTGCACTCAAAAGAAGTCAAGAACAAATCAGTATCACAATCAGGAATTCCATTTCATAAAGTCATACAGTAGAATACTCTCAGCTCTCAGTATCCCTGAAGCTCAATGAGACATCAGCGACTCTAGTATCAAAATCGAGGCATGTGTTGACAAAGGAGCGGAGTGACTCCCCTCTTGTGCATCCCATTGCACCAGATCTCCGGCCAAGCTGAGATCTCTCGCCAAGCTAAATTATGGGTTCCATTTGGAGTAGACTATGCTAAACCAAAAGCATCGAGGTAAAGTTTCACAATCTAAGGAGTATCTGCTAGGTCCTCCTCCTCCTTCGGACTTTACCTTCATTCTTCGTACCTTTATGTGCCAAAATCTGTTCAGGAACAAGGATCTCCTCGTTTTCTTCCATTTCGGGTTGCTCATCACGCACATCACCTTTAAAAGGTTTCAAGAGACTCACACGAAATGCATTGTGAATCCTCCAAGTATCAGGCAGTTTCAATCCGAAGGAGACATCATTTAACTTTTCAAAGATCTGGAAAGGTCCATAGTATCGCCTAGTAAGCTTTGGAAAAAGCCTCTCTTTTTCCTTTTTCTTTCTCAGGCGTGCCTTCTCAAAACGTAAGAGCACCCAATCATCCTCCTTCAATTTCAAATCGCGTCGATGGTGATCCGCTGGCTTCTTTTGTCGTTCTTGAGATTTCTGCAAAGCCTCGCAAACCTTGGCAAAAGCCGTGTCTAAGTCGCGCGTATACTCATCCGCTTCAAAAATCTTATCTTTCGTACTTAGGAAGGGTGGAACCTTCGCAGCACCTTCAACAATCTCAAATGGCGCCTATCCCGTCGAAGAGTGTATTGTGTTATTGTAGGCAAATTCCACCAAAGGTAAGTACTTTTCCCATTGAGTCTTCTGATCCGAGATATAAGACTTCAATAAATCGAGAATCACTGAATTGGCAATCTCAGATTGCCCGTTAGTCTGCGGGTGGAACGATGACGAGAACTGCAACCGCGTGCCAATGTTCTCCCAAATTGCCTTCCAAAACAAACTCGTAAATCTGGGGTCCCTGTCGAAGACAATCGTCTCAAGCATGCCATGTAATTTGAAAATCTCGGCCACAAACAGTCTCGCTAAGTGATCCGGCTTGACTGTTTTCTTCACTGGAATGAAATGAGCTTGCTTGCTAAAACTGTCAATAACAGTCCAGATACCATCGTGACCACTCTGTGTTCTCGGGAGATCAAAAATGAAATCCATTGCAATACTTTCCCAGGGGCGGGTGGGTATGGGTAAAGGCTGTAACAATCCCTGTGCTTTATGCCTGTCTAACTTGACCTTCTGGCATACCAAGCAACTGCGCACAAACTCTTCCACATCCTTCTTGAGTCTCGGCCAAGAGAAGTATCCCTCTACCCCTTTCATGGTGGTAGCAATGTCGCGGTGACCCGTAAAAGGTGGACCGTGGCATTCAGTCATAACCTTTTCACTCAACGGCTGTGTAACGCACAACAAGGTTTTTCTCATCAAGTAGCCATCCCGAATGGAATATCTTGCTACTGTCTCCCCATCCCGTATCCGTGTGAAAACGTCTGCAAAATCTATATCTGTGGAATACTGGTCGACCATATCCTCGAAGCTCCTATGATTTATCGCGGAAATAGCCAGAACCAACGGCTTCCGCGACAAAGCACCTACGACCACATTCTTCTGTCTCTGAACATGGACAATCTGGAAGTGAAACTGTGACAAGATGTTCGCCCACCGCATCTGCTTTTCTGAAAACTGCTTCTGTGACAAGAAGTAGCGCAAACTGTGATGGTCTGTAAAGACAGTAAAATCCGCTCCGAGTAGGTAATGCCGCCACAGAGTAAGAGCATGGATAACCGCCAAAAGCTCTTTCTCATAAATCTGTGCTGTCATCTCCGGCCTTGAGAACATTCGGCTCTCGTAAGCAATGACATGGCCTTCTTGCATTAAGACCGCACCCAGACTACGACCACAAGCATCACAATATACTTCAAATGACTTCTGCAAGTCCGACAAAGTCAAAATTGGTCCCGTAGTCAACTTCTCTTTCAATGTGTGAAAGGCAGTCACCTCTGTGGGTCCCCACAAGAAAGGGACTCCTTTCTGTGTCAAGATATGCAAACTTTCGAATGAACCGCCTGTAGTACGAACACAGTCCCAAGAAGCTTCTAACTTCATGGACATTCTTCAAATCGGGCCAATCACGGATAGTCTCTATCTTGGCCGGATCCATTTGCACTCCTGCTGCTGAGACAATGTGTCCCAAAAAGTGTATCTCTGGTAGGAAAAACTCACTTTTCTTTGCATTAATCACTAACTTGTGATCTCGTAATGCTTGAAAGACCTGAAGCAGACGATCTCTGTGTTCTGCCTCATTCTTGGAGAAAACAATGATATCGTCAAAGAAAGTGTCAACAAATAGCCTGTGCTCTCGAAAAATCATGTCCATCATCCGGTTAAATGTCGCAGGAGCATTGGTTAAGCCAAAAGGCATCACCAAAAACTCAAATAACCCAAAAGTCGTTCGAAAAGCTGTCTTGTAGACGTCTCCCGGCGAGATTCTGATCTGATGATATCCACTCTTCAAATCAATCCTGCTAAAGCACGAGGATCCTTGTAATCTGTCGAGTATATCATCGATCCTAGGAATTGGGAATATGTTCTTGATGGTGATTTTGTTGAGAGCTATGTAATCGATGCACATTCTCCAACATCCGTGTTTCTTCAAAACCAACAACACTGGAGAGCAATACGGTGAAGTACTAGGCTGGACAAGACCTTTTTCAAGAGGCCTTTCACTTGGTTCATAATCTCTTCATTCTGTGCTCGGCTCACACGATAAGGTGACCGGTTCGGAGGTGTGTTTCCACGTATCAGATCAATGGTATGATCTTTAGGACGAGCAGGTGGTAACTCGCCTGGCAGGCCCTCTGAGAAACAATCGACATGAGAGTGTAGAAAATCTTGGCGTTCTTTATCAAGTTTAGACATATTTGTCCTATCCTCATCACTTAACTCTTTCATAAAGATCGAGTAAACAAACAGACTGGATTTCATTAATTTAGAAATGGCCTAAGCTGATACAATATGGACAGTACAATGGTTCTGCCCTTCTCTGTAGTCAATGTCGCTTTCCTCGCCCGATAATCGACCACGGCGTTGTTCTTGTGGTATCAGGGAATCCCTAAGAGAACATCACAACCTTCCAAAGGCACCCTTGACAATGCAACCGAAGTTTGCCAATGACAGGTGTAATGGCTACGTCCTTGCCTGGTGCCACTAGAACAGCCTCTGCAAGTGGTCCCATCCGATCGGGAGTGATCTCGAGCCGCGCCGTCAATTCTGGTGAAATGAAGTTGGCCTTGGCTCCTCCATCAAAGAAGATCAGGGCCTCTTGGTCTTTCACTTTGCACCAAGCTCGACAAAGTTCTGTACTCTCGTTCATGGTGTTGGGATCGGTACCCACATAATCTGGAACCAATCCTGCTTTCATCTTGTCTTTTCTTACACGTTCCTCAGTTGCTCTCGAACTCTCATGCCTTTCGTCATCCTTGTCATTCCGTTCTTTCTGTGCCTTTTTAGGGCACTTCCCGGAGATATGTCCAAATTCCCCGCATCCAAAGCACTTCCCCTCCCTGATGAAGCGAGCTCTCTCTGAGGAGTAAGCTTGGGTCGTGCATCCTTCTTTTCTGGCTTGCTCTTTCTCTTTCTACTTTCATTCGCTGAAGTCTGTTCGGCTCGTTGTGTCATGACCTCATCGGTGGGGTAGGTCAGACTGCCAGAGTGAATGGCAAAGCCCCTTCTGTTCCAAGCAGTGATCTCGGATCTCTGTAGATAGACACAAGGTAAACCGCTCAATCTGTTCTCTGAACGAGATCTTCTTGAATGAATAAGCGGGTAGAAAAGAGCTCCAGAATCTCTCGCAACAAGCATCCACTCTATCTCTCTTGGTCATCCAAAGATGGTTCCAAGCAGCTCATATATCGCGTTCATACTCTTGCATCAACCATGAAGAAATAAAAAGCTTCTTAAATTTCAGTCATTTAACTGGCGCAGTCTTGTTTAAAAGAAGCGTGGACCACCAAGTTCGAGCATTCCCCTTAAAATAAGAGACAGCTCTCCGAATCTTGGAGTGCGTGCTTTGAGTAGCATCCTCCCGCGAAAGTGATGTCAAACTGCTATATAAAAGACAAGGCCTTCGAAGCATCTTTGTATCCTAAAAAAGGGTCAAATTTGGTCAACTGTCCACCTTCCTTAAACTCTTGGACTTTCTTGCTTTTATCTTCCAGAAAGTCATACTGGTTGGCTTTATAAAAATTCTTCTTGATCGCATAAAAGTTGCCATCATCAGAGTCTGAACTATCTGTAGACGAGTCCTCTGTAGAACTGTCACTCACTGGGCGAGATTTAGACTTCTTTGCCTTTTTCTTGCCCTTTCCAAAGAGTTGTTTCTTGCTTCGCTTTTTGCCTTTTCTGTCTTCTTTGCTCGAATCTCAAGAGCTAGAAGAACTATCAGCAGAAGAAGAAGAAGAAGAACAGGGTACTCCTTCAAAGCGAACACGTTTCTTCTGTTTCTTTGCCTTTTCAAATGTCGACTGACAACCCAAATAACCCGCGAAGTCAGTGCCTTTCTTCTGCTTTTTGCCGTGCTTTTTAGCTTTGTTCTGCGCGTCAAAAAGCTGAGCAATTCGTGCATCCACCACCTTTTCTAATTCCTTCTCTGTATACTTCTTGGGAAGGAATTAGGAACACGAGGTTTCTTGAGAGCAGGTTTCGGGGGTGGTGTTGTGGTTCTCTGCCACTCCGTATGCACCTCCAAAGAGGTCTTGCTCATATATTTTGCCATCTTCGGATCCTTGGAAAAATTGAGCATCATCTTTGTTGCATTGTTGATCAACTGTCGGCGCTCCATCTTTCGGATGTGCTCTGATACCACTGTAACAAACTTGGACACTCCAAGTCAAGAATCAATCACAACAGCACCAAATAACCACTTCAAAGCAGTTCACAGTTCACAATAGATTTACACTAGCCCGCCAACGGAGTTTCGTCCCTAGAGATGTTGGCCCCAAAGACTGGCGCCCCTTTCGGTATTTCTTTTTGTATTAATCGGTTCAAAGTACAAGAGAGTGGTTCGGGCTTCACTCTCAGACTCTGCGTCCAGATGCTCTGAGCTGTGAGAGCCCAAGCCACTTATTTATTGTTTACAAGGGTTGCCAAAAGCAGAGCCCCAAAAAGCTTCAAATCAAAAGCCAAATCCCTCTCTCTCTCAAGCTCTCTTGGGCTTTTAATAAAATAAAGCAGATATTCTCTCTCTCTTGCTATCTCAAATTGTGTAGAGTCAAAAAGCAACCCACACAATAAAGCCAGCGCAAAATCCGAATGATTTCCGTACAGTGCCACGTCATCATGTCAGCGCTTTTTCCGGGATTTCAACTTTCTGCCCTTTTAGGATTAGGGTTAGGGTTTCTGCTGGTTTTAGGGTTTTTGGCAGATTCTAGGGTTTGCAGGTTTTAGGAATAGGGTTTCCAAAAATTAGGGTTTCAACAGTTAGGGCTTCTGGCAAAAATTAGGGTTAGGGTTTCTGCTCTCGGGTAGCCACGTCATCACTTTGTGACAGATGAACAAAGTGACGGAGTGCCAAATCGTTCATCAAACACACGCAAACAATGGGATCGAATCTCGACTTTCTGATCTAAATCAATCAACTGTGGCAAAACACAATGGAAATGCCGATGCTTGATCCTCAATCCTTCTTGTGCTCTTTCGGATACTGTGTCATGCCAAGGAAGAGACATGGAATGTGACTCCCTTGAATCCAAACATTTCATCTTTTCAGGAGAAATCCGCATACATGTGTGCTCATTCATGAGTGAATCGTGCTCATCGTACAATATGTCATGCCTATGAAAAGGGATCACATAAGGACGGTGACTAAAATATAAGAAAGCATCACGAATGAAACACTCGAACAATGCGTGCTGACTAATCACTCGTACACATAATACTTCCTGTGGGAATTCTTGGGACCTAGGCTTGACAGCCAAGATCGGTTCTTCGGGATCTATTGAATCTTCCTGTGGGGGTTCTGTGGACCTCGACTCGAGAGCCAAGATCGGTTCTTCGTGACTGATCGAATCTGCAATGAGGTTAGCTTCACTAGAAAAAGCATCAACTAACCCATCATTCTTGTGAACAATCACAACTTTTTCTTGTAAATCATCATGCTTGTGAGAAATCACATCTTGATCATGCAAATCGTCATGCTTATCATTATGCAAATCATCATGCAAATCCTGTGTGTCGTGCTTTGGAAAAGAAGAGATTGAGAGAGTCTCCTTTTCCTGATTCTATTCAAACTACGCCTGTACAATAAAAAAAAGTCTCAACAACTCTTTCATGTGTTGGTCGCTCTTCTCTTGTGTTGCTTTGTTCTAGCGATCAAATTCTGTTGTCTTTCTTCGCGCTCACGATCCAATTCGGCTCGTCTTACTTTGGCTTCCGAGCGTGGTTGCTCGCGCTCACGCGCTATGGCTGCCATTCTATCTTGGTACTTACGATTAATTTCTACCTTTCTTTCTGATGTTCGTGCTTCGCATTCTAACTTCCTGTCCATCATCATCTTGTCGAAAGCCTACATACGAGTTAGTGCAATCCTTGTCGTAGATGGGGAAGGGGGAGGATCAGAAAAACCTCCTGATAGGGAAAACTCTTCTTTCCCACTCCCATGCTCACCGCCTCCATGCGAAGTATCCATTCTGCTTCGGGTGATGACCATTCACTGAAGTCCTGGGTTCTTGTGGGTCTTGGGTTCTTGAGTTCTTGAGGGTCTTGAGTTCTTGAGGTTCTTCTTGAGCTTGCAGTCTGTGTTAGAGAAGGATCTTCTCTTTACCCGAGCGCTTCTCTTTTCCGCCGGCGCACCCCTTGCGGCCTTGTGCTCACACCAAGGTTGCTTTTTCCCACCTCATGTCGATTGGCCGGCCGCTAAGTGAACGGTTCGCTCTCAATGAGTGAAAAGAGAAACAAGGGGAGAATGGAGTTCAATGGACAAGCCCTTCTTTCTTGGGTTTCCTGTCACTCTTCAAAAAACACGATTAGGAATCGACACGCCCAAGAGGTCTTGGGTTACGTGCGACCGCAACAAGCAAAAAAAATTATGTGGCTCTTTTGGTTCTTTCCTTGAGTGATACAGAACACTGCCAAAGCTCTGATACCAATGTAAGGTGAAGCGGAAGTGAATCTGACTCTATGTCGGTGACGACGGCGATGACGACGATGCGACGGCGATGACGACGACGCGCTGAAAACGCAGATGCTTAAATCTGCGTTTTCCGGGCTGAATCTACAAACTGTGCAGGATCTGACCGTGCGACGAGGATCTGCTGCAAGAAGGTGAGATATGCGAGGTTCAGGACTTGTTCTGCTGTGGGTCTATGCTGAAAACTGAAAACGCTGATCTACTTGGTGACTCTGTCGCGAAGATCTGCAAAAACGCAAAGGTATCATGCTGATGATAAAAAATAGGGCTGAAAATGAGTCTTGCTGCGGAAATCTGTTGTCTTGTTGCTTCCGGGTTGTCCTGCAAATGCAAAACGCTAAGGCTGCTTTGTCTTCTGCTGTCGCCAGGCTACTGTAGTGCAAAAACGTTGGCTTCTGTTGTGGATGAAAACGCTAGGTTGGTCTTGAGGGTTCTGCTGAGAAGGTGCTTGTTGAGCAAAGGTGCTCCTGCTGCCTCTTCTGCCCCATAAGTGCTAGCGCTAGGTTTCTATATATACTTGCTTAGCAAAATTGCCCTACCTAGTTCCCAACAAAAGTCACTTAAAAATAATAAGTGAAAAATGTCAAAAATAGGGAAAATAGGTCTATGCATTGTAAAAATGCTCCTGATGGGTTCTGATGGTCATGCTGTGTGCAAGCACAGGATATGCATCTAATCTAAGTGCTTGGACATGCACGGTCTACGAACAGACTCACAAAAGTGCCACATCACTTCCTAATCTAACTGAACTAAACCCATGTCATGAAGTAGCTTGTCCACGTGCACATAGGGTTAGATGTGTCACGTGACAATGACGAAGATAGAAAGAGCAGGAAGAGGAGAAATACTCAGCGACATAGCAAAGGCAAGAAGAAGGCAAAGAAGATCCGATCCCACCAAAGATCTCAGAAGTATTTTGACGGTTTGGACGAGGATTCTTCCTCCTCTAAAAGTTCGGATTGTGATGAGCCAATGTTCTCAACCAAGAGGAAGTACATAAATAGAGCCAACCAATACGATTTTCTCGAGAATAAGGGAAAGAAGCCCAAGGATTTCAAGGAGGGTGGGCAAGCAATAAAGTTCGATACATTTTCTAGCTTTAAAGATACCCACAAGGCTCTCGGTTTTATCCAACAGTTTGACATAGCCTACTCCGAAGGCTACTACTAAGAGCATTCCAAGGTCCAAAGGGCGGCACCATACCTGAAGGGAAAAGCCCAAACCTGGTGGTCTACCTTGCTTCTACGGAGGGAGGCACCACAGAGTGGCTACAATTCAAGCGAGTTTTTGCTTCCTCACGGCTCACCTAGAAATACGAGGGCGATGTGATCACAGCTTGGAATCATCTTAGGATGACCAAGGAGGATACACTGGATACCTAGTGTCAGAGATTTTGTTCTACCGGCCTCTTCTTTCAAGAAAATCACCTTCAAGCAGTAGATTGAGCGATTTTATTGTGGTCTACCTAAAGAGATACAGGATTATTGTCGGTTTGCAGAAGTCCAAGTCCATGCAATGACTAATGGGACATGCCAAGCAAGAGTTTGCAATGCACAGAGGCACTCTTACGTACGCTACAGACAAATTGGTCACAACTCAAACCAGACAAGAATCGGAAAACAGTAACAAAAGGAAGGGAAAGCAACAGAAAAAGAAACCTTATGACCCTCGATTGCTAGCGGAGCAGCGCACCGGATACTTCAAGGAGGGTAAATGTTACGATTGTGGGGAACAGGGGCATGTATTTGCCAGGTACCCCAACAAGGCACCTAAAAAAAATTCATAGGGCAAGCCACACAGTTCCAAAGCAACGAAGGAGCAAGCAAAGAAAGGAAAGACAAAAGCAGGACTAGTAGTAGATTTTGTGGGGACCAACCATGAACAAATGGACGAAATATGGAGTTCTGCAAAGCGTGGGGCAAAGTACAAGATCAAGAAGCCATCATCTTCTTCGACGGAGGAGCCAAGGGCAACTTAATCTCAATTGAATTGGCGACTCGACTTGGAATTACGCTAGAGGAAATGGGACCACCAATTGAGGCACTTCTAGCGGCACCAGAAGGGGATGTTGCCATTACACCTACCATAGGCAAACTTTGGTTGCATTGACAAGGGTATTTAGGGTACGAGGACTTTCTATCATGCCTTTGGAGGGGTGTGACATCCTTTTGGGAATCCCCTGGTTCCATAAGAACAATGTGGTGATTGATTACAGGGCAAGGAAAGCAACTCTAAAGAATGAGAAGGGTAGAGATATAATTCTTGATGTAAAATTAAAGGGCAAGTCTGTCCCACTTGTATCGGCCTCGCCCATTTCCAAATTAATGAAATCCAATCTGTTTGTTTACTCGATCTACTTACATGAGTTGGATGACAAGAAGACGTCAAATTTGTCCAACCTTGAGAAGGAACGACAAAATTTTTTGCAAGCTCAAGCTGATTGCTTCTCTGAAGGCTTACCTGGAAAGTTACCTCCTCAGTGTCCTCAAAATCACATCATTGATTTGATTCCCAGCAGCACGCCACCGAGCCGGGCACCCTACGGAGTTAGCAAAGCTATGAATCAAGTGAAAGAGCTTCTAGAAAAGGGTCTTATTCAGCCCAATACATCGCCTTACTGTTCGCCAGTGGTGTTAGTCTTAAAGAAAGATAGATCTTGGAGAATGTGCATTGACTACAAAACTCTCAACAAAATCAACATCAAGAACAGGTTTCAAATACCCAAGATCGATGATATACTAACAGGCTACAAGGTTCTACATGTTTCAATAGAATGGACCTGAAAATTGGTTATCATCACGCAAATGCTCTTGCAACGTTCAATAGGATGATGGACACAATTTTCCAAGAGTATAGGTCATTTGTGGGCACTTTTTTCGCCGACATCATTGTATTCTCCAAGAGTGAGGTAGAGCACAGACACCATTTGTTACAGGTTTTTCACGCACTGCGGCAACATCGATTGGTGGTTAATAGAAAGAAGAGCGAGTTTTTCTTGCCAGAGATGCACATTTTAGGACACATTGTCTCTGCAGAGGGTGTCAAAATGGACTTGGCCAAGGTTGAGACCATTCGAGATTGGCCACATTTGAAGAATGCTCACGAAGTTGGCAGCTTTTTGGGTTTGTGCTCGTACTATTGGCACTTCAATCTCTTCTCCTTTGCATGTTTTGACACGAAAACGGGTTCCTTTAACGTGGGGACCATCTGAGATTGCAACCTTCAAAAATCTCAAAGAAAAGTTGACACCTCATCTAGTGTTGGTATTACCCGACTTGCAAAAACCATTTGAGGTTTACTATGATGCATGTGGTCATAGTTTGGGAGCGATTTGGATGCAAGAGGGCCATGTTATAGCTTACGAGAGCAAAATGTTTACACGACAAGAATGGGTTGCACAGATTTATGAGAAAGAGCTTCTAGCAATCATCCACGCTCTTACTCAGTGGCGACACTTTTTACTCGGAGCTGATTTTACAATGTTCACTGACCACCAGAGTTTGCGATACTTTTTGTTTTAGAAACAGCTTTCGGATAAGCAGATGTGGTAGGCAAACATTTTGTAGCAATTACATTTTTAGATTGTCCATGTTCAGAAATGAAAAAATGTGGTGGCAGATGCATTGTCTTGCAAGCCATTGATTTTGGCTATTTTGGCAAATCATCATCATAGCTTCGAGGATATGGTAGATCAATACGCCACAAATCCACATTTTGCTGACATCTTTTAACACATTATAGAGCACGGAGCTAGTTGCAAACTACTCCCTCAAGGAAGGCTATTTGATGCGGAAAAATACGATGTGTGTTACACAAGCATTGCGGAATAAGATTTTGACAAAGTGCCAATGTCCACCTTTTTCGGGCCGTCAAGGCATAGACACCACCTTGAAAGGTGTGGAACAGTTCTTCAAAAAGGATGTGGATGAGTTTGTACATAGTTGTTTAGTATGCCAAAAGGTCAAGTTTGATAGGCATAAGGCACCAGGCCTTCTGCAACCTTTATATATATCTAGCGGACCGTGGGAAAGTATAGCAATGGACTTCATTTTTATCTTCCCAAGACTCGGAGTGGACATGATGGCATTTGGACAGTCATGAAAAATTCAGTAAATAGGCTCACTTTATTTCGGTTAAGAAGGCACTTAAGCCCGATTATTTGGTTAGATTGTCTATAGTTTCAGATAGGGATCCTTGCTTTACTAGTTTGTTTTGGAGGGAAATGTGAGAAAATATTGGTGCTCGATTCATAGTTATCCGGAACGCAGAACGGGAACGGCGACGGACCTCCTTGCAAAACGGGGAAACAAGAACAAGTCCGGAATGGGAACGGCGCGGAACGGGCGGCTTAAAAAACACTTAAATAATGCAATTTTAGCGTTAATGTTTGAGTCAAAGTAGTCCTTTGACTCTAAAACCTACAAAAAACACGATTTGAAGACCATTCAACCTTATTTATGACTTGATTGTGATGTGCGGCGCCGCGATCATGATACATACACAATAACACATTCAATTACAAATTCAAGCTCTCAAATAATTGCAAGAGTAGAAGTGAAAAGATAAGACTTAGTTGAGCCATAACATTGAGCAGAGTACACTTTTTCGCTTAATTTTGGCTAAGAAGGCCTGCCACGACGCTTAAAAAAAAACCAAAGGTGACATATACCATATGGCATAATGAGACTATAAGGGGGAAAACCACAATACAAAAAGACCAAAGGTAACAAATACCATATAGCATAAAGATGTTACAAAGAGGGCAAGCCGCAATACAAAAAGGTAAGGATAATGGATTATGGAAGTCCTAAAGTCTCAAGACTCAAGACTCAAGAAACACTAGCCTGAGAAGCCTCCCAATTCGTACTAGCCGGTTGTACGTCATGCACTTCCTCCCATTCCTCATCATCGAGCTCTAGGCCCGCCGACCTCAGCCATGGATAAAGTACCTGGTGTCGATGCCCCTATATCTCCACCTACCTGAGGCGCCTCTTGCTCCATCTCCCACTGTGTAAAAGGATCTGCTTGTTTACTTGCACTCTTGCAAAGCATTTTCAAATTTGCACAGACAAAGACAAAATCATTTTCCTTCTCCACTCCAAGCCGATTCCTCTTCTTGGAAGCAATGTGGCTAAAGTACTCCACAATTGCTCCAAGCATGAGATACTAGCTGACTGGCTGAGAATATGGATCGCCAATCTCTGAAGCTCACGACCATCATAGCCATAGTCCTCCCACCATAGCACTGAACCTATCTTTTTGCGATCAATCTGAGCATTTAGACTGCCAAATGATCCCCGCATCTCTCTGTATTGTCTCAATTGATCTCTGACAATGCGTCGCACATCTCTGTCCGGAACCATCTTGTTTAAGATCTCTGTAAATTGGTTCATGACTTCTCTATCTGTCTCTTGCCCTGCACCTTGGAACTCTGGATCCACCATGTAAGTTGCCCTTGTAAAGGAGAGGCATACGAATTCCACCTCGAGCTGCAAAGCGCATGGATCTCCTCATATCGCTTTGCTTTCGGCTCAAGCTATGCAAGCTGCTCGATCATGCGGTCCATTGCCTCATAAACCTTGCCAATGCAAGGATCCATGCCATCCATAACTCGAAGCAAATGAACCACCGGTTTTACCTGTGCGTCTAGACTCTTGAGCTCCTTCCAGAACTCAAGATCCTCTGCCTTCTCCTTGCACAAAATCCCTGCAACTGTCTTTGCATAGAGGGAGGTCGTGAACTCATCACTGATGAAGACCTGTCGGACCGCATTTTGACATTCAGACAGCCTACACATAAGAAGAAAGTTGAATGCGAAGTAAGTGTCTGAATACTATAGAAGCACTTTGCCGCCCGACCTCTTGAGGTACTCGCTCCGAACCAAGTTGTAATTGTTGATAAAAGTAACAATCTTCATTGCATCAACAATGACTGGAGCAATCCATTCTAGCTTGCCGATGTCTTTCAACAGGTTGTTCAAGCAGTGTGCCATGCAAAAGCACACTGTCACATGCGGATAGTGGCCCTCTACAATAGTTGTTGCTGCCATGTTTGATGCCTCCCCATCTGTAACAAAGGCCACCACGCGTTGCTCACCAATCGTTTCTATGGCCATTGTCCACGCTGCAAAGAGGACATCGGCGAACTTACCACTCTCGGTGGCATCGTGAGAATGCACAAAGTACATCTCTCCACTCAAGTATGCGACGAGGCCATGCATAGATCTCTTCCTTGTATCGCTCCACCTGTCGGCAATGAGGGAAACGCCATGTTTTGCCCAAAACTGTTGAATATTGATTGTTGCTTGCTCCACGATTGCCTTCTCTCAATCGAGCAAAGTGGTTCGGAGAGCCTCTGAAGATGGCGGCACATAGCCCGTGCTGTATTCTCCTATCCGTTGCACCATAACTTTCCAATACTCCAACCTATTTCGATCACACATAGAGGTGGTTAGTATGGTAATTGATTATTCATAGTTTAAATTTTAGAGATCATAGTGGCAGAAACAACGATAACAAAAGAAATGAGAGAGAAGATCGATAAAGCATACCTCGCCGCGACAAATGGGATATGGTCGTGATAGAAGAATCGGGCCACGGCGGCATCCACCTTTTCCTTCTTCTTTGGGTCCCAAGAGGTGGCAAGGGTCCTTTGGCGACAAATCGGACCCAATGAAGATCCATCGCCATCGGCACCGGGTGAAGAAGAAGAAGAAGGGAAAATGAGGGGTCTTTAGGTCCATACCTTTGTGTGCGGACATGGCTGTATGGTTGAATTGCCGATCCTTTTTCTCAAGCTCCTTCCTCTTCTCGATGATTACATTGGTGCAAAATCTCACCTCATGTCCCGACACTCGAAGAAAGTGTGCCCTCACTTTGTCATGCCCCCCTTTCCGTATGTAACTTTAAAATGTCATTCACTTGAAAAAAATATTAGTCATATTGGTCCTGAAATAACCATAGTCATATGTCGTCTCGCTATGCAAAAATATTGCACACAACAGGCTATCCGGGTGTTTTTTGCATACGGACCGAAATGCTGCAGTCATTTCGTCTTTCAGTTCCTACACTCAAACAAGTAAGTACAAATCAATCATTATCATTTTCGGGAATTCCATTTCATAAAGTCATACAGCAGAATACTGTCAACCCAGCAGTATCCCTGAAACCAAAAGGGACATCAGTGACTCTATATCAAAATCGGGGTAATCCGTTGACAAAGGAGCGGAGTGACTCCCCTCTTGTGCAAGCCAGCTACACTAGATTCATCCATGCTGAAATCGGGGTTCTATTGGAGTAGACTATGCTACACCGAATGCTTCAAGGTAAAGTTCCAAAATCTGACGAGTATTTGCTAGGTCCTCCTCCATCCACTTCGCATCCAATGCAGGATAGTTCTTGAATTTAACCACGAACCGCCTAATCAGTTTACCTTTAATCTTTCTATCTTTATGTGCCAATATCTATTCTGGAACGAGTATCTCCTCGCTTTCCTCCACTTCAGGTTGCTCATCTGGCTCCCCATCATCAGGCACATCGCCTTTAAAAGGCTTCAAGAGACTCACATAAAAAGCATTGTGAATTCTCCAAGTATCGGCAGCTTCAGTCCAAAGGAGACATTATTTATCTTTTCTAGGTCCATAGTATCTCATGCTAAGCTTTGGAAAAAGCCGCTCCTTTCCCTTTTACTTTCTCAGGCGTGCCTTCTCAAAATGTAAGAGCACCCAATCGTCTTCCTTTAATTTCAAGTCGCGACGGTGTCGATCTGTTGCCTTCTTGTGTCTTTCTTGAGATTTCGCTAAAGCCTCCCAGACTTTGGCAAAAGCAGTGTCCAAGTCCCTCATGTACTAGTCGGCTTCAAAAATCTTATCTTTCGTGCTTAGGAAGAGTGGAACCTTCCTAGCACCTTCAATAATGTCAAATGGCGTCTTCCCCGTCGAAGAGTGAATCGTGTTATTGTAGGCAAATTTCACCAAGGGCAAAAACTTTTCCCATTGAGTCTTCTGATCAGAAATGTAAGACTTCAATAAATCCAGTATGACTGAATTTGCAATCTCAAATTGCCAATCAATCTGCAGGTGGAAAGATGACGAGAACTGCAACCGTGTACCAATGTTCTCCCAAATAGCCTTCCAAAACAATCGAGCATCTCTGTCAAAGACTATTGTCTCAAGCATGCCATGTAATCTAAATATCTGGGCAATGAACAGTCTCGCTAAATGATCCGCCTTAATTGTTTTCTTCAATGGAATAAAATGAGCTTGCTTGCTAAATCTGTCAATAACAGTCCAGATAATATCGTGCCCTCTTTGTGTCTGCGGGAGATCAAAAATGAAATCCATTGGAATACTTTCCCAAGGGCGGGTGGGAATGGATAAAGGCTATAACAATCCCTGTGCTTTATGCCTGTCAAACTTGACCTTCTGGCATACCAAGCAACTGCGTACAAAATCGTCCACATCCTTCTTGAGTCTCGGCCAAAAGAAGTAACGCTCCACACCTTTCAAGGTGGCATCAATGCCGCGGTGACCCGTAAATGGTGGACAGTGGCATTCGGTTAGAACCTTTTCCTCAACGGCTGTGTAACGCACAACATCGTTTTCTTCATCAAGTAGCCATTCCGTATGGAATATCCCGCTACTACCTCCCCATTCTGTATTCGACTGAATACATCTGAAAAATTTGGATCTGTGGCGTACAGATCGACCATGTCCTCGAAGCTTCTATAGTAAATCGCAGAAATAGCCAAGACTAATGGCTTCCGAGACAAAGCATCTGCCACACCAAGTTCTTTTGTCCCTGTACATGGACAATCTGGAAGTGAAACCGTGACAAGATGTTAGCCCAACGCATCTGCTTTTCAGAAAGCTTCTTCTGTGACAAGAAGTAGCGTAAACTCTGATGATCAGTGAAGACCGTGAAAGTAGGTAATGTCGCCACTGAGTAAGAGCATGGATAACTGTCAAAAGCTCTTTCTCATAAATCTGTGCTGTCAATTCCGACATTGAAAACAATCGGCTCTCATAGGCAATGACATGGCCTTCTAGCAATAAGACCGCACCCAAACTACGACCACAAGCATCACAATATACTTCGAAGGACTTTTGCAAATCCGGCAAAGTCAAAACTGGTCCTGTAGTCAATTTCTCTTTCAAAGTCTGAAAGGCAGTCACCTCTATGGGTCCGCACGAGAAAGGGACTCCTTTTTATGTCAAAATATGCAAAGGGGAAGTAACCTATGCAAACTTTCTAATGAACCGCCGGTAGTAAGAACATAAGCCCAAAAAGCTTCTTACTTCATGAACATTCTTCAAATCGGGCCAATCACGTATAGTCTCAATCTTGGCCGGGTCCATCTGTACTCCTGTTGCTAAGACGGTGTGTCCCAAAAAGTGTATCTCGAATAAGAAAAATTCATTCTTCTTGGCATTGATTACTAGCTTGTGATCTCGCAATGCCTTAAAGACTCGTAGCAGATGTTGTCTATGTTCCGCCTCATCCTTGGAGAAGACTATAATGTCATCAAAGAAAGTGCAACCCAAAGATTTGTACTCTTTGAAAATCCTATCCATTATTGGGTTAAAAGTCTCCATCATTGGGTTAAAAGTCGCTAGAGCATTGGTAAAGGCCAAAAGGCATCACCAAAAATTCATATAAATCGAAACTCGTCCGAAAAGTTGTCTTGTAGACATCTCCCGGTGCAATTCTGATCTCATGATATCCGCTTTTCAAATCGATCTTGCTGAAACAAGAGGATCCCTGTAGTCGGTCAAGAAGATCATTGATCCTTGGAATCGGAAATCAATTCTTGATGGTGATTTTATTGAGAACTCTATAATCAATGCACATTCTCCAAGATCCATCTTTCTTTAAAACCAACAACACCGGAGAACAGTAGGGTGAAGTACTCGGCTGGATAAGACCCTTTTCCAAAAGGTCTTTCACTTGGTTCATAATCTCTTCATTCGGGGCTCGGCTAACATGGTAAGGTGGCCGGTTCGGTGGTGTGTTTCCAAGTATCCGATCAATAGTATGATCCTCATGACAAAATGGTGGCAACTCGCCTGACAGGCCCTCAGAGAAACAGTCAGCATGTGTGGAGATTGAAGTTCTTTTTCAAGGTCAAAAGGTACAATCTCTTTGCCCTTCATTTGTCAAAGTCACTTTCTCAGCCTGATAGTCAACCACAGCATTGTTCTTGTGGTACCAAGAAATTTCTCGAAGGACATCACAACCTTCCTTAGGGCATTATGTAGAATTCCCGATGCCCTAAATACCCCTGACATTGCAAACGAAGTTTGCAAACGATCGGTGTAATGGCAGCATCCCGTCCGAGTGCCACTAGAACTGCCTCTGCCTGTCGGGCGTAATTCCAAGTCGAGCCGCCAATTCAAGTGAAAAAAAGTTGGCCTTGGCTCCTCCATCAAAGAAAAATGAGGGCTTCCTGATCTTTCACTTTGCCCCAAGTGCGGCAAAGATTTGTACTTTCATTCATCTGATTCGGTTCGGGCCCCACGCAATGTGGTACCAGGTCTGTTTTCATCTGCCTTTTCTGCCACATTCCTCTGCTGCTCTAAAACTCTCTAGCCTGTCTTCAATTTGTTCTTGCTATGCCTTTTTGTTTTCATCTGCCTTTTCTGCCACGTTCCTCTGCTGCTCTAAAACTCTCTAGCCTATCTTCAATTTGTTCTTGCTATTCCTTTTTGGGGCACGAAGATGTGTCTAAATTCCCCGCAACCAAAACACTTCCCCTCTTTGAGATAGATAGCCCTTTCTCTAAGAGTGAATCGGGGACGTGTATCTTTCTTTTCTTTGTCCTGGGAACTCTTTCTCTTTCTACTTTCATTGTGAGAGGTCTGTTGGGTTCTCAAAGTCAAGATCTCATCAGTGGGGTAAGTAAAATTTTCCGAATGTATCGCAAAACCCCGTTTCGCATGACCCATCAATTCTTGAACAGAATTTGACTTTTGTTCCAAGCAGTAGTCGCGGATCTCTGTAGGAAGTCCGCAGCAAAAGCGCTCAATCTGTTCTTTAAACGAGACCTTCTTAAATAAAGAGGCTGGTAGAAAAGAGCTTCAAAAACTCTCGCAATAAGCATCCAAAGAATCTCCCTTGGTCATCCGAAGATGATTCCAAGCGGTTCGTATATCTCATTCGTACTCCCGAGTCAGCCAAGAAGATATAAAAAGCCTTCTGGATTTCAACCATTTATTTTGGAGCTTTCTTCCTCAGAAGAAGAGTGGACCACCATGTTCGAGCATTTCCCTTCAAGAAAGATGTAGCCCTCCTAATCTTGGAGTGCTCTGAGTAATGCCCTCCAGAGAAAGCTATGTCAAACTGCTAAATGAAGGCCAAAGCCCTTGGCGCATCTCGGAACCCAGAAAAGGATTCACAACTTAATCGAGAAGTGCTTCTTGTCCATGTCTTTCTGCGAGTACCATTTCCACTTTTCTGCACTCGTCTGTCTTTTCAGCTTTCCTCCCTACCTGAGAGGAGAAGCAATGGCCACATGCCATCTTGAGTGTATCTTATCAATCGACTAATCCTTCAGGTGTTTCGCCAATCTTGGGTCCCTGGAGTACTTAATCAGTTTGTTCACACATATGCCAATTTATTCAGCCACTGAAGCTTCTAAAGAAGCTATTTGGTTAGCACGCCTATGCAGTGAGTTTGGTTTGCTTGCCAAGGCACCTATGCTTGGTTGTGATAGCCAGAGTGCCATATGTCTTGAAAAGAATGCCATGTTTCATGGACGCACAAAGCATATTGATGTGCGGTATCACTTCATACGAGAAGTGCTTGAGGATGGTCTTATTACATTGCTTAAGGTCCATACATCACAAAATCCAGCAGATGCTCTCACTAAGTGCTTATCCAAAGCACAACATCATCTATGCATAGAGATGGTGGGAGTCACGTAGCTTAAAGGCGCCATTTATGCCTTTAAGTGGGAGGTTGTTGGGTTAAAGGCCCAAATGGCCCCCTGTAATGTATATTTTAAAGGGTACTAACCTTTGGCCCTCTGTAGTACACAATGTAACGATCTTTTGCAATCTAGAACACCATGAAACAGCACCTCCTGCAAGAGTAAATACATAGCCACTTGTGGATTTCCGTATACCCACATCACCAGCCATGTCAGAGTCACAAAATCCCTTTAACTCCAATGGTCCTTTACCATAGCAGAGGCATTTATTTTTAGTCCCTTTCAAGTACCTCATAATGGACTTCACTGCATCCCAATGCAACCTGCCTGGATTAGCCATAAACCGGCTCACAACTCCCACTGCATGGGCTATGTCAGGCCTAGTAGCAACCATAGCATACATAAGTGAACCACAAGCTGAAGCGTAAGGCACACTTTGCATGTCATTGGCTTCTTCCTTTGACTTAGGACAATCATCCTTGGAGATTTTGACATATGGCTGTAATGGCACACCAAGAGGATTTGCTTCAGCCATGTTAAATTTGCCCAGCACCTTTTCAATGTACTTTTCTTGTGACAAATATAATAGGCCCTTGTCTCTTTGCCTTGTAACACGCACTCCAAGTATATGTTCAGCTGCCCCAAGGTCTTTCATTGAAAATGCAGATTTCAGCAGCCCTTTAAGAACATCAACACTGCTTCTATTCTTTGCAGCTATCAACATATCATCAACATAGAGCACAAGAATGATAGGGCTGCCATCCTCATCAGGTTTGGTATACAAACAATGGTCTGCAAGGCTTCTTTTGTAACCATGTTTAAGCATGAAGAGATCAAACTGCTTGTACCACTGTCTACGATTGTTTCAGCCCATACAAGCTTCTATTGAGCATACATACCATACGTTCCTTGCCAGGAATAACAAAACCCTCGGGTTGCTTCATGTAAAGCTCTTCTTCCACATCACCATGCAAGAAAGCGGTATGTACATCCATTTGGTCCATTTCCAAATCAAGAGCGGCCCTTATGGCAAACAATACACGCAAAGTGGTCATCTTCACAACAGGAGAGAACACTTCCTAAAATTCTATGCCCTTGGTTTGAACATATCCCTTTGCAACTAGCCTTGCCTTATACTTGGGTTTTGCATCAACAGTCTTGATTTAATACACCCATTTGTTGGAAATAGCCTTCCTTCCTTTGGGCAATTCCACATAATCCCAAGTATGATTAGCATGCAAAGCTTTAATCTCTTTCTGCATCCCACTTGTCGCTATGCTCACATGTCTTTGCCTCTTTATACGTAAGAGGCTCTCCCTCATTTGTCAACATAATGTAATGCAAAGAGAGATCATATCTGCTCACAGGCCGTCTTTGATGAGTAGACCGCCTCACCCAATGATCCACATTATCCGGCAATGGGTTTACATCACGTGGCATGATAAAATCATCAACAATAGGCTGCTGTACACCATTTTCAGCATTGATTCTTGGCTGCAAATGCCCTTCAAGAGCCTCAATTTTCTGCCCAGCTTCATCTGGCTCAAACACCATTGGATCATCTACATTTTCAGCCATATGTGGTGCATCCTGAGGGTCAAAAATAGGCCTAACAGGTGGCTGGTCATGCTGAAATTTGACCCTTTTATGGTCATGCTTTGAGGCACAATTGTTTTGTAGCAGCCTTGCCTCATTAAAAACAACATCCTGGCTGCGTACAACCCTTTTGAGCTGAGGTAACCAAATCCTGTAACCCATTTCGCCTTCTTCACCATATCCCATGAAGAGGCCTTTAATGGACTTCGCATCTAGTTTACTCCTCAACTCAAGTCGAACATGCACAAAAGCCTCGCAACCAAAAATGCGTAAGTGACCATATGAAGCAGGCTTGCTAGACCAAACCTCTTCAAGGATGTCACCTTTCAAAGACATGTGAAGGGATCGATTGCATATATGCACTGCAGTTTTCAAAGCTTCTCCCCAAAATCCATGAGAGAGATTAGCTGTGGACAACATGCATCTCACCCTCTCACAAAGTGTCCTATTGAATCTTTCAGCCACACCATTAGAAGAGGGGCTGTATGGCACAGTAAGCTCCCTCTTAATGCCCAAATTTTCACAAAACTTGTTAAATTCAACACTTGTGAACTCCAAGTGTCCCTTTCTTTGTGCCCTTTACAATCAGCCTTGAGCCTTTAGTCATTTTCCATGATCCTCTCTAACAAGATGCTGTAACCATGCATATCAATATGACCAACAGAAAGCAGACTCTTCTTGATTTCCGGCACATATCTAACATCATGCAAGACAAGCTCATTTGTGCCATCTATGGAGAGATGCACAGTGCCAATACCCACAATGGAACATGCATGATTGTTTCCAAGGTATACATGGTCACGCTTGCCTGCATCAAAAGTAGAGAAACACTCCTTGATAGGAGTCAATGAAATGAAGCACCGGAATGAACAATCCAAGTCTCGGATAATGCATCATTGACAGTCAACAAAGCATCAATAAGATCACTCTTGGTGATCTGCATGTCCTGTGAATGAACATTAAGAGAGGCATCAAGGTCATAAGCATCATCATCTGACAAAGTGGCACACAAGATGTCCTCTACATCTGACAGCTCCTCAATCGCAACACTAGAGGCCACATTGGCCTTCTCTTTGTCCTTTGAGCTATCCTATGCATCTGTCTTGACTTCCTTCTTCTCTTTCTTTTTGTCTCCGCCGTTCTTTTTCCATTCTAACTCGGCTTTATAGTACCTGCAATCGGGTTTCTTGTGACCTTTCTTGCCACACTGATAGCAAGTCACATCACCCTTGCCTTTGCTTGCACTTCCCCTTTCCTTACTCTTACTCTTACTCCTTTGTGCATAGACATTGTTCTTCTCTGTCCTGCCTCTAACCATGTTGGTAGAGCTGCCTCCCTCTCCACTTGCTTTCCTCCTGATTTCCTCATTCAAGATAGAACCCCTAACACCATCAAAGGTCAAATTGGGGTTATTGGACAATGAAACCACCAATGTTTCCCATGACTCAGGTAAGGTCATAAGCAAGAAGATAGCTTTCAGCTTATCATCAAAAGGGGGCAAGCCTGAATCCTGTAACTGCGACAAAGTATCTGCAAACAACGGCAACTGCTCTGCAGCGCTTTTGGACTCATCTAGTTACATGCCAACAAGTTTTCACATCAAATGCACTTGGTTGACAGGCATTGTATTCTCATACATTCCCTTTAACTTCTCCCACACATCAAAAGCACTTGTGAGATCTTTCACATCAATGATTGTTTCATCGGTCATGGCCATTTTAATGTATGTAACAGCCTTCCTGTTCAAGCTAACCCATGCTTCATCCGTCATATTCTGTGGCTTTACTTGTTCAAGTGCCCCTTTACGATCCTTAAGAAATAGGATTCCCTGAATCCTGTCTTTCCAAAGGTCGAAGCCTGTTCCATCGAACCTCCTAATCTCGAAGAGATTCTTCACATCCGAAGAAGATGAGGCCATAGTTGCACGAATAAGAGGGCTAATACACTGCCTCATAGAGGTGTGCACTACAGCTCCAAATGGTCACAGGAGCAATTTGGGGCAAAATAGGTTGATTTGGGCACAAAAATCAATGTCTGAAATTTTTGCGTAGGAAATTTCAGCGAGCGAATTTGTGCTCAAAAACAACAATTTTAGTTGTTTTTAGCCTCACAAAACATACATAAAGCTAATACACAGCCTTTAGAAGCATGTAAGAGCAAAAGCCCCAATTTGTAGCATCAAATTGCACGAAATTGAGCCACAAATGGTCATACATAGCCAAAATTTGTCAAACGTGCATAGATTGCATCAATTTGCACTTTCCCCAGTGTAGTCGCATCATAAAAACACTTGCAAAAACCTGCGTAAATCTGAAATTTGCTGAAAACACCTGTTTTGGGACCTGTTTTTCGACAATTTCAGTGCTTTCGGGTAGCAGGGACTTAGCAAAAGTGTTCCCACACCTTAATACATCATTTGCAAAACCTGTATTTTGCTGTCATGACCTGTAATTTGCTGTTTTTGACCTAATTTCAGCCTGTTTTAGGTCTACCGGGAGCTCTCTAATGTCCGGGGACGAGTCCTTTGGCGATGAAATTGTAAAATCTCGCGTGAAAGTTGACCTCCTTGGCTGAAAATCAGCCTTTGCAGGTTTGGGGACAAACCCTAATTGGGCTCTGATACCAGTTGATGAGCGCGAAGCGGTGTGTGCAAGTGAAAGAGCACGCGAAGAAGTGCAGGGTGTGCACCTTGGAAAGGGGCGAGTGCAGATAGATAGCAGGGCGCCAGCAGAACGAAGAGGGGGAGAGAGGGCACGCTACTCGATAGATGGGGGGAATAAGTGAGTGAGTTAAAGAACTCACATTCCCTTTATTAATATGTATAGGACCAATTTAAAGTTAGTGGCCAACTTCACAAAGGTTAGTAACCTTTAGAATATACATTAAAGGGGGCCATTTGGGCCTTTAACCCAACAAAACGTAGAGCCCAAAAAGCATCAGTTCTAAAAGCTCTTGCACCCATAAGCATCTGCTTTCAAAAGCCCACGCAAAAAGATGCCAAAACCAACCAGCGTAAAACGTGGAAATCTGTACAATACTGCCATTTCAACAACCAACGCGTTTTACAGTAATCAGGCTCTGAGCTTTGCTTTGAAATTTTAGGGTTTAGGCCCCTCCGCCGTGCTTTGTAAGTTCTTCAAGTTGGCAGGGGGTTAAGTTTTTGAACCCTAACCCCTTAGGCCTCTCGACCACATCTTCACAGTTAAAATCTATGGGTTAGAGTTTTTAAGCTCTAACCTTCTTGTCCTCTCAGCAAGTCCTTCCAATTGGGCACGCAATGTCACCAACTTGTGAGAGGTGCATTGGTTGTGACTTCAACCTGCTCGAAGTCCCTACAAATAGGAATGGAGACAACCATGCTACTATACATGGAGCTCAGTTGGCTGCTTGGGAGCGGGAGCTATATACTATGTGGATTTCATATGTATGGCTACATGTAAAATTTGTGCAGCCCTCAGAGTCCAAACAACCTCTCGTTCTCTCGGTTCGACCGCAAGGTAGGGACAATTAATCTATCCAAGATAGATTGTTTTTACATTAGTGACCACATCTGTGACATGCGCGGTTCACTATGCATTTTCATAGGGACTACTTTCTCAAATCATGCACCAGCAGCACCACTCGTTTTTTCTTTGTCAAATAGACAACAAAGTGACAATCTCAAGCTACGCATTCCATAGAGGATTTTGATACAGAGCTCAGAAAGCAGGTTATATTGCTTTGGAAAACGAGTTTGGACACACCGGGCGACCCTACTGCTAGAGCGGCCACTGGCCTTGTGCAGCTTAGTCGTTTATTCCTATAGGAGTCAGCAGCCCGCTAGCTGATGGTAGCGCTCATTGTAGCAGATGATAGAGCTGAGTTGCTTCTGCAGCGAACGAGAGAGAGAGAGAGAGAAGGTTGCGTGTAAAAATTCAATGGTACACTAAAGATCAAGTGTATATTTAATATGGTTTTAAAGTATATGGGGTGTGTTCACACCCAGCGTTAGTGGTGTGAGTTAGTGATGTGAATTTATACATTATAAGGAGAGGGCCTTTACACCCAACAACCTCCCACTTAAAGGCCCGAAGTGGTACCTTTAAGCTAACCAATTCCCACTAGCTGTATACAATGCTCATGTTGAGCCTTTCCAAGACTCTTAGTGAGAGCATTTGTAAGGTTATCTTGGGTTTTGATCTTAGTCATTGTGACCAAACCATCATCCAAGACCTGTCGTATGAATTGGTACTAAACATCTATGTGTTTGGTACAAGTATGAAACATAGCATTCTTAGCCAGATATATTGCACTCTTGCTATCAAAACCAAGCACTGGAGCACGTGCCGAAAGTCCAAAATCTTTGACAAGACGGCCAAGCCAAACAGCTTCTTTGGAGGCCTCTGTGGCTGAAAAATATTCAGCCTGTGTAGTACTCAGTGTGACAATTTTCTGTAGTCTTGAACACCAAGAAATAGCCCCACCAGCAAGAGTAAAGACATATCCACTGATGGAGTTCTTAGTGTCAAGATCTCCTGCCATGTCTGAATCACAAAATCCCCGCAATTCCAATGTACCCTTTCCATAGCATATACATTCCTCGTGTACCTTTTAAGTACCGAAAGATGCATTTCACTGCTTCCCAATGTGGTTTGCCAGGATTAGACATAAATCTACTAAAAACTTCCACTGCATGAGAAATGTCAGGCCGTGTGGCAACCATGGCATACATCAAAGATCCACAAGCTGATGCATAAGGTATACCCTTCATAGACTTTGTAGCTACATCATCTTTTGGGCAATCAGCTTTTTGTGTGGCGATAAAGGCACACCAAGAGGCTTAGCATCAGTCATATTAATTAAACCTTTCAAGTACTTTGCCAATGTACTTGTCTTGAGAGAGAAATAGCATGCGTCTTTCTCTATCTCTCCTAATCCAAAATGTGTTCTCACGTGCACGTGGCACACAGAGCCACGTGGACATGCTTCATCAACTTCTAGAGCCACTTTTCCCCTTCTTCCTAGATAGGGATGTCTAGAATCCTAGAAGGATTAGTACTGGCAATTTTGTGAGCCTGTTCACAGGATCTGCATGTCCGGGCAAGTCCATTAGATTAGGTTTTCCAGTTTTGGAACCCTCTTGTATAAATGGTTGTACACGCATTTTGACACATGTTATTACACTACGGTGGGCATTTGGCATGACGTGCATGTAGTTCTAGATTAGAGGAATCCAACGAGTCATTCCCGACGTCAATGGGATTCCAAGGTGGGCGTATGTGCGACATTTGACCCAATATTGGACCCCTAGACCAATTTTAAAAATAAATCCTTTTATAATTTATTTGTTGGGAAACTTGGTGGACACTTGCCCTACCTAAGGCCTAATAAGTTAATAAGCTGCAAATCTCACCTATAAAAGAAACCCAAGAGCTAGCATTTAATCTCAGATTTGCCTAGCG
Source organism: Adiantum capillus-veneris (assembly GCF_014529385.1). NCBI lineage: Eukaryota > Viridiplantae > Streptophyta > Polypodiopsida > Polypodiales > Pteridaceae > Adiantum > Adiantum capillus-veneris. The sequence goes on along the minus strand of NC_140932.1, from coordinate 74,573,657 downwards.
CTATGAGAGGAGCAAAACAGCCTGGCGTTATTCAGCGTGCAAGTCAGCCTTGCGTTTTTTGAGCCTTGCTGCAGATCAGCCAGTGATTTCAGCATTCAGCCCCAACGCTCATATTCCAACCAGCAGATCAGCCGGCGTTTTCAGTTTTCAGCCCACCGTCATCGCGGTGCGGGTGAGATCTACAATCGCTGCCATTGCCAGATGCGGTCCGGTACTTCGGCAGCCCATTGAGCCCTCACCTCGGCCATTCCCTCACCGTCATCGAGTGCTCCATTGCTGTCCATCATCGGCCTCGTCGAGATCTGCTTTTCAGCCCATCATTCCTCTCACATCGTGAGCGCAAATCAGCCCCTTGGTTGCTATCCGCAATCCCACATCGAGAAGGATCCAAGGTGCATCAAATCAGCCCCGTAGGTGCCTCTTCCTGAGTAGTTACCGCGGCAATTGTCATCATCGAGTCAGTAAAATCTGCATTGAGGTATTTCATTGTGCGTACATTCCATTTACGCAATCTAAAGGAAATATCACATCGGTAACGGTGTGGGGGGCCCTTGAGAGGGTTGGTTGGGACCCCATCGGGTATCTCTCTCTCTCTCTCTCTCTCTCTCTCTCTCTCTCTCTCTATTGCATTCTCTCAGCCCCTCTCTTTAGGGGAAAGTAAGAGGAACCACAATGAAGCTAAAAGGAATCACTGATGCAAGGAAAGAAGTTGAAGGATTTGTGGAAGTGTAAAGTTAGATCTTCACTATGATAAATTCCGTTGTACCTGACATTGGTATCAGAGCTTTGAAGATTTTGCACTAATCCGCTAATCCCCCCAAAAAAAAAAAAAAATCTCTCGTGTTTTTGGTTGTATTTGCAGCCCTTTGGTGTATACTCCTCCCACTCTTGGAACAGCAAGCCTGCCATTTCGCGTAGAGGCATGCGCCTTCAGCGTCGGAAAATAGCAACCAATAATATATCGGGTGTTGCATGCGGGTGCGCGGAAGAGGGGGTAGATAGTCTCCCGAAGATCAGTCTGCGACCTTCCTTGAACCAAGAGGAGAAATCCTTGCATGGTCAAGACTCGTAGCAATATGGAGACCTCCAATCAAGAAGGAGAGCAAGTGCCACCTACGGATCCTCCTAGCCCTCCCCCAACCCCTCCCCCTTCGCCACCAAATCCCATGGATGCCATGATGCGCATGATGATGCGGCAAGAGGAAGCTTGGCGACAAGAGCGTATAGACGCAGAGGAAGCACGCCGATTAGCGGCAGTGGAAGCTGCGGGGCGTGAGAAGCACGGATTGGCGGCCGAAGCCGAGGCTCGTAGACTCAAAAGGAAAACCATGCGTGATCTCATCACCATCTTGGCGGTGCGATCCGATACACCTCCTTCGAAGCCAGATTATGACAAGCTTGCCAAGACCGCGACCAAGGCTAAACGATCGGCCAATGACCCAATTCCCGAGAAGATCACGTTCAGTAAGTATGACGGTAAGATAGATGCTATTGTCATTTATTCTTGGTTGCATCAACTTACATCTTATTTTGCGGTTGTGAAAAAGTCTGAAATGACAAAGTTCTCTTGGCTTCCATGCATCTCACGGGTGATGCCATCGCTTGGAAGGATGAGTGGATGGAGAAGAAGAAGGAAGCCCACATGGTTGCCCATTCCGGGTCTCTCCTCGTTCTCCCTCTTGAGCTTAGTTGGGAAGATTTCGTGTTGCAAGCGCTAGTAGCAGGAAGCGCTAGCTGTTTTGCAAGTTACGAGAGAGAGAGAGAGAGAGAGAGAGAGAGTTCCACGCAGGTTTTTGGTCGTGTGCTATGCAGCACCCTTTGCCACGCTATGTTTTTATTATATTGAGGGTACAAATATAAGGGTCACTTAAAGTGACCCTAGGGGTGGTTCACACCCAAAGAATAAGAATGTATAGAAACTATACAAGAGGGTGGCCAAAGGGCCTTTAGACCCAACAAGCTCCCACTTATAGGCCCGATGTGGTACCTTAAAGTAACTCCCACTAAGTGCAAGCAATGCTGCTTAGCAAGACACTTAGTGAGAACATCTGCAGGGTTATCCTGTGTTTTGACCTTTGTCAGTGTGACAAGGCCATCATTCAATACCTGTCGTATGAAGTGGTACTGAACATCAATGTGTTTGGTACGAGCATGAAACATGGCATTCTTAGCCAGGCATGTAGCACTCTGACTATCATAACCAAGCACTGGAGCATGAGCCAGAAGATCAAAAGTCCTCACAAGACGGCCAAGCCAAATGGCTTCTTTTGAAGCCTCTATGACTGGAATATATTCAGCCTCTGTAGTGCTCAATGCAACAATCTTTTGCAATCTTGAACACCAAGAAATAGCTCCACCAACCAATGTAAAAACATAACCACTGGTAGATTTCCGAGTGCCTAGATCACCTCCCACGTTCGAATCACAAAATCCCCGCAATGACAATGTACCCTTTCCATAACATATGCATGTGTCCTGTGTACCTGTCAAGTACCTAAAAATGCTCTTCACTGCCTCCCAATGTGGTTTGCTAACAATTTCCACTGCATAAGCAATGTCCGATCGTGTAGCAACCATGGCATACATCAAAGAACCACAGGCTGATGCATAAGGAATACTTTTCTTAGCATGGGCAGCTACATCATCTTTTGGGCAATCATGCTTACTAAGCTTTGTGTGAGGTGGTAAAGGTACACCAAGAGGCTTAGCATCAGCCATATTGAATCTCTCAAGCACTTTCTTTATGTACTTGTCTTGAGAAAGGAATAAGAGATGCTTCTTTCTATCCCTTGTAATGCGCATACCCAAAATATGTTCAGCTGCACCCAAATCTTTCATAGAGAAAGTTGAATTCAACTCCTTTTCAAAGCATTCAAAGTTTCCTTACGCTTACCTGCAATCAGCATATCATCCACATATAGGACTAGCACAATAAGACTACCATCAGGAGCCTTTTTAGTGTAAAGGCAATGATCTGCATGACTGCGTTTGAACCCATGGTTAGGCATAAAAGTATCAAACTTCTTGTACCACTCTCTAGGGGCTTGTTTCAGCCCATACAAACTACGTTTCAGTTTGCATACCAAATGCTCTTTCCCTGAAATGACAAAGCCCTCAGGCTGCTGCATGTACATCTCTTCATTCAAGTCACCATGTAAGAAAGCAGTGATAACATCCACTTGATCTAACTCCAAATCCAAGAGAGCACATAGAGAAAAACAAAACACGGAGCATAGTCATCTTCACCACAGCTAAAAAGATCTCTTGGAAGTCTATGCCTTCCTTCTGCGCATAACCCTTAGTTCCCAAACGCGCTTTGTACTTGGGTTTGTCATCTACACATTTAACCTTATAAACCCACTTGTTAGGAATAGCTTTCCTATCTTTGGGCGAAGGCACAAGCTCCCATGTATTATTTGCATACAGTGATTGCATCTCAAATTTCATAGCAAGCTCCCACTTACTTTTGTCTTCACAAGACTTGGCCTCTTTGAATGTAAGAGGTTCCCCCTCATCGGTCAACAAAATGCAATCCATGGATGGCTGAAACCTCTGTGGTTGCCTTCCTGACACGTGTAGACCTTCTCACCCAATGATCTACATTGACTGGCAATGGGTCTACATCATCCGGAATATGCACACCATTGATTGGCAGCAAATTTTCAGCATTACCTTGCTGTTGTAATTCATTTTCAGCATGTTGGTCATTTGGTATAATCCCATTTTGTGCATCTATTTGTTGTCCGTTGTCTTCTGGCAATTGCACAATAGGTTGCTCTCATTTTCAGCATTAAAAGGAGTCGAATTTTTCAACCAAAGGTAGCTTTATGGCTGGTTGATTTTGTTGAAACTTGACCTTCTTTTTGTCAATGTCTACATGTGTAGCATTTTTCAGCAATTTAACCTCATTGAAAACTACATCTTGGCTGCATATTATCTTCTTGTACTGAGGTATCTAAACTCGGTAACCCATCTCTCCCTCATCTCCATAACCCATGAAGATGCCCTTGATAGATTTCATGTCAAGTTTGGTCCTTTGATCAACAGTTACATTGTCACAAATGGGTGACGTGGCAGCAGACCCCGGACATGACACATGGCAGACAGTTCGGATCCCTGTAATATGCGCCACCAAGCTGACGTGGCATCCATACGGAAATCCCAGAATTTGCGGCACAAAATCCAATGACATGCTGACATGGCAAGCGTACAAACAACTGTAAAAAATTCCCTGCTTTTGCGTTGATTGAATTAGCAGCTTTTGGGATAAATTGCTTATTGTTAAAGGGCTTTTAAACTTTTGATTTTAAGGCTCTGCTTTTGGACATCCCTTGTACCAATAAATAAGTGGGCCGGGCCTCACTTCTCAGAGCATCTGGACGCAGAGTCTGAGAGTGAGCACCTACCCACTCTCTTGTACTTTGAACCCAGATTAATACAAAAAGAAATACTGAAAGGAGTGCCTGTCACGTGACACATCCAACCCTATGTATCTGTGGACAAGCTACAGCACGACAAGGGTTGAGTCAGTCGAGTTAGTCTAGATTTAGAAGTGATCTGGCACTTTTGTGAGTCTGTTCGCAGACCGTAAGGCTACACCGCAAGACAACCTCATCCCCTGGCCTTTTCCACAGCCCTAGCGTTTCCAGGTTGCAGCCTCAGCCCATAGCGTTTTTCCTCCAAGAAGGCTTTGCAGCCCTTACGTTTTTCAGAAACCCTAGCGTTTCCAGATTTGCAGCCTCAGCCATGGCGATTTTCAGCAGATGAAGACCAGCAAATTTCAGCCCTAAAGACCAGCAGTTTCCAGCCATAAAGACCAGCAGTTTTCAGCCATTAAGAACCAGCCCATTTCGGCGTTTTTGGTGCCAGAACCTTTCAGCCATCAGCGTTTTTGGGACAGCAGCGAATCAGGGACAGAATTCAGCCATTAGCGTTTTTGGACAGCAGATAGAAAGCTTCAGTTTTCAGCCCTTAGATCGGTCTCACCATCCCCGTCGTCGTCATCGATCTAGCCTAGACTTGCATCAGTCACATGCATTCAGTTTGTACCGGTTTGTGCAATCAATAGTAGACCACTCTCGCCGACGAGAGTCAGGCCTTCGGAGGAGGGTTTTACAAAGTCCTTGGTGTCGTACTCTCTTCTCTCTCTATCTCTCAGTCTCATACACTTGCACGCACAGTGTCCATTCACTTTGTTTGTGATCATTGCACTCTCTCATTAAGAACGGAAGGCTCTCCCTTCCATAAGAACAAAAGGAACCTTGAGCACAATTCGGAGCACTCATCTTGAGCAAAGTTCAAACATTCACTCCACTGCACCTTACATTGGTATCAGAGCTTTGGCAGTGTTCTGTATCACTCAAGGAAAGAACCACAAGAATCACAAGATTTTTTTTTTGCTTGTTGCGGTCGCACGAACCCAAGCTCGCTTGGGCGTGTCGATTCCTAATCGTGTTTTTGAAGAGTGACAGGAATCCCAGGAAAGAAGGGCTTGTCCAGCCTCCCCTTGTGCCTCTTTTCACTCATTGAGAGCGGACCGTGCACTTAGCGGCCGGCCAATCGACGTGAGGTGGGAAAAAGCAACCTTGGTGTGAGCGCAAGGCCGCCAAGGGGTGCGCCCGCGGAAAAGAGCAGAACTCGGGTGAAGAGAAGATCCTTCTCAAACACAGATTGCAGGCAAAAGAAGACCCTCAAGAACCTCAAGAACCCAAGAACCCAAGACCCGCAAGAACCCAAGTTCCTCGTGAACTTAAGAACCAAACATCATAGTGCATGGTCATCACCCGAAGCGGAATGGATACTTCGCATACAGGTGATGAGCATGGAAGTGGCGAAGAAGAGTTTTCCCCAACAAGAGGCTTTCCCGACCCTCCCCCTTCCCCATCTACGCCACGAGTTGTACCAAATTCTATGGAGGCGATGGTCAAGTTGATGATGGAGATGATGGCACAACAACAAGAAACGAATCGAGTTGCGATGGCACAACTAGAAAGAAAAGCAGAACGACAAGAAGCCATGGAACGCGAGCGCGAAGAAAGAAACGAAAGAATTGCCATACAACAAGAAGCGACTCGCATTGCCTTGGAACGCGAGCGCGATGAACGAGAAGAAAGAAAAGCACAAAGACAGGAGGAAGCTGAAGCAAGACGAGCGGCCTTGGAGGCCGATCGGGAGGCTCAAAGAGAACTCCGCACTTAAGAATTGGTTCGACAAGTTCTCGCTTCGAAGTCTGAACCAACCAAAGATGTTCGGAGTGCCTCAAGTAGCGCAAGCCAGGATGCGGATTCCAACAACCCAGTCACAGAGAAGTTGACTTTCAATAAGTATGATGGTAAGATGAATGCTACGGTTATACATTCTTGGTTGCATCAATTTAATACTTATTTTGCGACAACTAAGAAGACAAGAAATAGCAAAATTTTGACGACAGTTTGTAGCTTGCCGATGATGCCATCAATTGGTACCACGCATGGCAAGAGGCACAGTTAGCCGCGCACCTAGAGGAAGCCGACGAATTCACGCCCCTTTCCTTCAATGATTCCCAAGACAAGCTCAAGGCGCGGTTTATGCCACCTCAGTACCTTGCACGATTGAAGGACAATTGGCGCGCTCTCAAGCAAAATGGTATGCCGGTTATGTCTTTTTCTAATCGTGTTTTGCAGCTAGGTACTTAATTACGCAAGTCGGATGATGAGCGAAAGAGGCATTCCTTTTTGGGTTAGACGAATATATCAAGTTTGATGTAGAAGTCTTCGATCCAATCGATCTTAACAAGGCGGTAGCGATTGCTCTCGCACAGGAGATGAAGCACAACAAAGGAAAGCCTAAGGAGAACAAAACTTCCACAAGTACCTCGCAGACTTCTCAGAACCCTCAGAATTGGTAAGAACGGTAACTCTTCTAACCAATCTTCCAATCGTCTCTCAAAAGGGAACTCTTCCAATGAACCTAAGGGTAAGCTGACACAATTGCTAAACCTAAGCTCACTCCAGATGAAAAGGTAGCACAAGGGATACATCACGTCGAAAGAGCAAAGCACTTATTTTAAGGAAGGTCGTTGTTTTCATTGTCACATTAAGGGTCACATCAAAAGAACATGTCCTAAGCTTGACTCTAATGAATCTAAAGAATCCACAGATCCCACTTCCTCTGTCAATGCAATCAATGACAACACGAGTGTGCCCCAAGTTTCTCTTGACCCTCCCATTGATGAGTCTCTCATTAAATGTTATGGTCATATGACAGGGCAACCTTTTGTCATATTGTTTGACCCAGGTAGTATGCATGATGTGATCAGTCCCTCTCTTGTTGAGAGAGCCCGCCTAGAAGTTAGTCTGAAATCTCCTCTCGAGGTCTCTGGCTTTGCTGCCGGTATGGACTCTCTCATCACGAAAGAGTGTCTTGGTGTGTTGTTTACGGTTCAACAAACTGCTTTCCGTAGAAAATTTTTCGTCTCTCCTCTCTCAGGATGTGATATGATTTTGGGCATTCGATGGTTTCGTGAGCATAACCCTCTCATTGATTAGGCGGAAAATACGTTCACTTTCAATGCCAAAAGTGACTCTCCCATTTGTCATTCATGAAGAGGAAGTTGTTTATTCTCCCTCTCTCATTGCAAATGTGCAGGCGAAGATTGAACGGATTCAGGAGAAGGAGACTCTCTCAATCTCTTCTTCTCCAAAGCATGACACACATGATTTGCATGATGATACGCATGATGATTTGGATGATAATGATGATTTTGATGATTTAAATGACACTGACAAGCATGATGATTTGCATGATCAAGATGTGATTTCTCACAAGCATGATGAGTTGGATGAAGAAGATGTGATTATTCACAAGAATAATGATGTGTTAGTTGATACTTTCTCTAGTGAAGCTAATCTCATTGCAAAGACGATCAATCACGAAGACCCGATCTTGGCTCTCGAGTCTAGGTCCAAAGAACCCCCTCAGGAAGAACCGATCTTGGCTCTCGAGCCTAGGTCCAAAGAACCCTTCCAGGAAGTGCTATGTGTTCGCATGATTGGTCAGCACGCATTGTTCGAGTGTTTCATTCGTGATCGTTTCCTGTATTTTAGTAAGCGTCGTTATGTGATCCCTTTTCCTAGGCATGACATGTTGTACGTTGAGCACGTTTCACTCATGAATGAACACGGATGTATGCGGATTTTTCATGAAAAGCTAAAAAGTATGCATGTAAGGAAGTCACATTCTATGTCTCTTCCTTGGCATGACACATTTGTAGAAAGAGCACATGAAAGTATGAGCACCAAGCATGGGCATTTCCGTTGTGAATTGCCACAGTTAATTGCTTTAGATCAGAAGAGAAAGATTCAATCTCATTGTTTGCGTGTGTGTGATAAACGGATTGGCACTCCGCCTCTTTGTTCATCTACATTGCATGCACAGTCTTTCAGGAAGACAAGATTTTTTCCACTCACTTTACATGGAATAGGTATGTTCATGGTTTGTGTTGGAAATGGTTTCGAGAATTTTCAGCCATGGAGATTCTTAAAGAAGAAAGAAGCTTGACTCTCAACGAAGTTGAAGCATTGAAGGAGCAATAGAAGACTTTGTGTCGCTTTCCGCGCGGCCCAAAGAAGCAAGCTTTGTAGACCTTTATGAAGTTCAAGTATCATATGACACGCGCATCAGAGTGGGCCGGCGAAGAGTCCCTTCCAATATTCCGGATGTTACTGGCGCTCTCCCTCGACGCCATACAGTTCAGTGCCAGTACCTCACTTTGAAAAGAAGGGGATGTCACGTGACACATCCAACCCTCTGTGTCCATCGACAAGCTACAGCACGACAAGGGTTCAGTCAGTCCAGTCAGTCTAGATTTAGAAGTGATCTGGCACTTTCGTGAGTCTGTTCGCAAACCGTGCATGCCCAGACACTTAGTGTAGATGCATATCCTCTAGTTGCACATAGCATGATCATAAGCATTCCCATCAGAATCCATCAAAATCCTTTAGGGGAATTTTCCAGTGCATTTAGCCTATTTTCCCTATTTTTGACATTTTTCGCTCATTATTTTTAAGTGACTTTTGTTGGAAAGTAGGCAGGGCAAATTGAGTAAGTTTGTATATAAGCAAACCTAGACTTAGCACTAATTGGCAGAAGAGGTAGCAGGAGCTCCATCGCTCAACAGGAAACTTCTCAGCAAGAACCCTTGGTGGCGTTTCTCCTCCAAGCAAGACTCCCTTCACCTAGCGTTTTCAGCAAGCAGCAACATTGCCATAGTTCCCCAAGTCCTTGGCGTTTTTCATCAAGGCTACACAGCAAGACAACCTCATCCCCTGGCCTTTTCCAGAGCCCTAGCGTTTCCAGATTGCAGCCTCAGCCCATAGCGTTTTTCCTCCAAAAAGGCTTTGCAGCCCTGACGTTTTTCAAAAGCCCTAGTGTTTCCAAATTTGCAGCCTCAGCCATGGCGATTTTCAGCAAATGAAGACCAGCAAATTTCAGCCCTAAAGACCAGCAGTTTCCAGCCATAAAGACCAGCAGTTTTCAGCCATTAGAACCAGCCCATTTCCGCGTTTTTGGTGCCAGAACCTTTCAGCCATCAGCGTTTTTGGGACAGCAACGAATCAGGGACAGAATTCAGCCATTAGCGTTTTTGGACAGCAGATAGAAAGCTTCAGTTTTCAGCCCTTAGATCGGTCTCGCCATCCCCGTTGTCGTCATCGATCTAGCCTAGACTTGCATCAGTCACATGCATTCAGTTTGTACCGGTTTGTGCAATCAATAGTAGACCACTCTCGCCGACGAGAGTGGGGCCTTCAGAGGAGGGTTTTACAAAGTCCTTGGTGTCGTATTCTCTTCTCTCTCTATCTCACAGTCTCATACACTTGCACGCACAGTGTCCATTCACTTTGTTTGTGATCATTGCACTCTCTCATTAAGAACGGAAGGCTCTCCCTTCCATAAAAACAAAAGGAACCTTGAGCACAGTTCGGAGCACTCATCTGGAGCAAAGTTCAAACATTCATTCCGCTGCACCTAACAGTGCCAGCCCAGGCACGGAACTACGCCGGGCCGTCTCGACTCAAGTGTAAATTGTGAGTTGTTTTGAAGTGAATCTCTACTGCGTCACGGTAGAATCTTGACTTGGGGTGTCAAAATTTGTTACAGTGGTATCAGAACGCGGCCGATTCCTCTTCTATTGGGAAATCCGAACCTTTTCTCGCGGCACTTAAAGATTCCAACAGAGATCAGTCGACTTCTTCTACATCTAGGAATGCGAGAGAACATCACGAAGAAGATTCTCATCAAGAGTACGGCCAACCTCGGCCTACTCGGGCTGAGATTGAAGAGATAGAACGTCGACAAGTGGTTGACGATGCAACAAAGATGATGATTAACATTGCGAAGGATCCAAAAGTTGCAAAATTTTTGACTCAACAATCCTTCGAAGAAGTGCACACCCAGTGGGCAGAAGGCCACAGAGCCACCCAACAAACTCGCACTCAAGAAGCCTCCTTCTCCGAGGATGTTTACAGAGCAAGAATTAGAAGAGGTGGTTCAGACACAGATCAGCCGGCTTTTGGACGCGAACAATAAAGCCAAAAAGCACGACAAAAAGCAGAAGAAAGAAACTGACTTCCCGGGTTAGTTGGGTTGTCAACCTACTTTTGCATCGGCAAGAAAGCAGAAGCGTGTACGATTTGAAGGACTACCCAGTTCTTCTTCTTCTTCTTGTGACAGTTCTTCTAGCTCTTCTAACTCGAGCGAAGAAGACAAGAAAGGGAAAAAGCGAAGCAAAAAGCAAAGCTTCAGAAAGGGCAAGAAAAATGTAACAAGAAAAAAAGAATTATCTAATTAGTTGTGTGCACCTCAGAATAGATCTAGCAATTCTGGGGCCTCAGGTGCATCCAAGTTTGGGCCAGAGCACCTCAGGGAGAACCTAGAAGAAAATACCCTGAAGCCCTAGTGATTGGGAACTCGGGTCTTCAATAAAGGGATAGATAATAGCCTCAGATTTTAGGCTCAGACAATTACGCGCGTCATGCGAGCACAGGAATGAGATAGGGTCCTTAAAACAACCGTAACCCTAAGGCCTGAATTATTTTTACAGCCTTAGGATAAATCAATTAAATAATTTTAAATGGTTTGTGCTGGACCAAATGGCCGGACAAGTGCGAGCAGGTAATACCACAGCAGTATCGGTACGGCATTGTGCTGGGGAGCAGCTAACATTTCATTAGTAGCATCTGTGTGTGGAGTTGTGAGTTAATTTGCACATTTCATTAATAGCCTAGGAACTTTAAATGTGAAAGTTGAATGGTTTTAAAGTTATTAAGTATGCCATATGCCACTTAACACACTTACCAATACTAAAAGGCTCTCTCACTCTCACTCGCACATGGCAGAGCACCCCCTCCCCCTCTTCACAGGTTGGCAGTGCACCTACCCCCCCAAATGTGAGCGTGCTCTATGCAACGGAGCTCTCCATTGAAGCTAGAAATCAGCCCTTGTGGTGCATGTGGAGTCTTGGAGCTCCCATCACCTAGAACAAGGTTTCTCTTTATCATAGGCTGCTGTGGGGGAAGATTCATCGCGAAAAAGTAGAGAAGGAAACTCTCTTTCTTTCACACCTAGCTCCTGCAAATTCACTGTTTTCAGCCCCTAATCACCTCCATTAGGGTGAATTTCAGCAAAGCACTCATAGAATCTAGTTCTTCTCTACCTACACTACGCGTACACTAAGTTTGGTACGATTCCATCGCAAAAAAGGTCTCTAATTCCGCATTGGAACATGCTCAAGTAACATTTTCAGGTTATGTGCAGAAAATTACAGCAAGCATGTGTGCGTGCATTTTGCGTGTTTCTCCCTTGTTTTTATTGCAAGAATGATTATGCATAAAGGGACACAATTAGCGGAAGGTAGATTCTCATTTTTCGAGAGCTTCCATTGAGTTTTGTGGAAGATAGCCTCTCGTTTTCGAGAGCTTCCTAAAATCTCATAGCAGAGGGAAAAATCCTCTCAGTATTCAGAGAGTAGCTTTCGCACTCTCTCAGTCAGAAGCAGAAACGAAAGAATAGAGGAAGGGCTATTGCCCCGTTCTTGTGCTTGTAAAGCTTCTCCCTTAGTAATAAAGATAATCTCTTTATGGGAAGGGACCAGCCCATCTTCTCGTCCCCAATGAAGTGTCAAGCTTTCTCTCTTTCTCTCTCTCTCTCTGTCTCTCGTATTCTCTTGAGTATTTTGAAGTACAATTAAAAGTCAATTTACACTTCCGTATTTTTGTGAAAAAAAAAGGCAAAAAAGGCTAAGTTTCGCCCAGTTTCTTACAATTCTACAGAGGACTCACCTTCAGATAGTTCGGACTCCAACGATCACATGTTTTACGCAAAGAAGAAGCATTTCTATAAAGCCAACCAATATGACGTCCTTGAAGATAAAAGCAAGAAAGTTAGAGAATTCAAAGAAGGTGGATGGTCAATTAAATTTGACTCTTTTTTTGGATTTCAAGATGCTCCGAGGGCTTTGGCCTTTATACAGCAGTTTGACATAGCTTTCTCTGTAGGGCATTACTCAAAGCACTTCAAGATTCGGAGGGCTACCTCTTTCTTCAAGGGAAATGCTCGAACATGGTGGTCTACCCTTCTATTGAGAAGGAAGCTCCAGTTAAATGGTTCAAATTCAAAAGGCTTTTTATTTTTTCTTGGCTGACTCGGGAGTACGAACCAGATATACGAACTGCTTGGAATCATCTTCAGATGACCAAGGGAGATTCTCTGGAGTCTGGACGCTATTGCGAGAGATTTTGGAGCTCTTTTCTACCAGCTTCTTTATTTAAGAAGGTCTTGTTTAAAGAACAGATTGAGCAGTTTTGCTACGGACTTCCTACAAAGATCCGAGATTACTGCTTGGAACAAAAGTCAAATTCTATTCAAGAATTGATGGGTCATGCGAAACGAGGTTTTGCCATACATTCAGGCAATCTGACTTACCCCACTGATGAGATCTTGACTCAGAGAACCCAACAGACTTCTAATAATGAAAGTAGAAGAAAAAGAGCCCCCAAGAAAAGAAAGACAAGGATTCACGACCCCGGCTCACTCTTTGAGAGAGGGCCAACTACATCAAAGAGGAAGCAGGACTAGTTCCGTTACACCTATCATTGGCAAACTTCGGTTGCATTGTCAGGGGTATTTTGGGGCACGAGGACTTCTACATAATGCCCTTGGAAGGTTGTCATGTGCTCCATAAATAAGTGGGCAAGGCCTCACTTCTCAGAGCATCTGGACGCAAAGTCTGAGAGTGAGCACCTACCCACTCTCTTGTACTTTGAACACAGATTAATACAAAAAGAAATACCGAGAGGAGCGCCAATGTAACAAACTGCTGACGTGTCGAAACCCTAATTCTTTTGAAACCCTAACCCTAAAATCAAAAACCCTAATTCTGCCCGAAACCCCAATTCTGCAAAAACCCTAACCCTAAAATCAGAAACCCTAATCCTACCCGAAACCCTAACCCTAAAATCATAAACCCTACGAAGAAGTAGCAGAAGAAGAAGAAGAAGTTTTACAAACTTACAAAGTCTTGACGAGTGGCCCATTTTTAAAGAAGAGTTCCCACCAACTTATGGGACCTCGTCCGATGGGGCCCAAGTGACATAAAGGCATTAAAAATAAAACAGAACACACTCAAAAGACTTTGCACATCAAAATACCTGTACGGACGTTCCGGAATTCGCGACGGATTTTTAGGGAAATCCCGAAATTTTAGGAAAGTGATTTTTTGGGGTCAGATTTTCATATTTGATGCTTTTAAGCTTTGGGCCTTTAAATATGAGCCTTGGGGGCCCTCTCTGGCACTCTTTAGCGCACAGATTGCAGAGGAGGTGCTCCCCGGCTGTTGTACTTTGCGAATCAGCAATAATATAAAGAAATACAGAAAGGGGCGCCAAGGTTTGGGGCCAATACTCTCTGGGGTGGAATTCCGCCACTCCGTGTCGCGTGGCGTCTCTCTCTCTCTCTCTCAGTTCAGTTGTTATTGAACACTTGTTATTGAAGTGCCAAGAGTCTGTTCAGTCTCTTCTTTTCTATTGGCACGTGGTGCCCGTCTTGTGACAGTGATATCAGAGCATCAGGCGTGTGCTTTTCTGAAAGCATACCGGTCCTACAAAAGAGCAGGCAGAGTTATTGAAATTGAATTATATTTGAGGTATCAGCAACTCCCACCCTTACTTCATCGCGCATCGAGCGCGCTCAAGTCTTCACCGCTCATGTCTTACAGGGCATAAGCCAATAAAGATCCCTTGCAAGAGAAGGATCCAGATTTGTTTCAAGTCACTGTTTTTCTTAGAAGCAGTGCCATGCAGATGTTGATGTCTACAGCTACCAAGCAACATACTCCAAGTACTTGGCAAGCTTTCAAGAAAAAAAAAATTGCCCGAAGTTATATGGTTTCTGACATTTTCCTTCGGAGTGCAACTTCTGGCAGAGTGGGGTATCCTGAAATGCTTGCCATGGAAACCCTAGCAAATGATATCTTGAAATTTCTCGACATCTCTCAATCGATGTCTCTTCACGAGCAGATGACCTTGGAGGTTTAGTGCGATTGCTATCTTGGGGCTACCATCGCCGCCAAAGTTTGTCCAAGAGCTGAAGGACCATGTTGTGCTCGGCTACGACCTCATGGAAGGAACCTAACCCTAATTTTTGGTGCAAGTTTCAAGATGGAAAGTCAGTCGACTATTCGAGCTCGAATGTTGTCGAGATTTCTTTTTAAGTTTGAGTTCTATTTGATCTTGTTTGATGATCCTGTTTGGAATTTGTTTGAGATGGATAGTATCTGTTTTGAACCTGTTTTGGTGCCGATTTGAATTGTTTGACTCTGGTTTGATACTGGTTTCAATGATTGGTGATTTTACTCCCGCGTGGAGAAGTGAGAAATACTGTTTTGGTATTGTTTGAACTTCGGAACGACGCAAGCCGATGCCTGCGGGGCGTTTCGTTGTATGTTTGAAAACCTCGGAATGACGCACGCCGATGCCTGGGGAGCGTTTCGTTGTATGCTAGAAAACCTCTGAACAACGCAGGCCGATGCCTGGGGAGCGTTTGGTTGTATACTTGAACCTCCAAGCGACGCAGACTGCGGTCTAGGGAGCGTTTGGTTGTACAGTCCTCTGAGCTCATGCCCCGGACCCTTTTAGGTTATTTGCGGGGGGAGTGACGAGGTAGTTGTTGAATAGCTTCATACCGCAGACCGTTTGTCTCGGGGGAGTGCTCAGCGGCGCTGTTTGCTGTGTCTTGTAACATGCATATGTGAGCATTTGTGTTGCATTCTGATGTGTCAATTACTGAATGTTCCTAATTGAATGAGATTGCCTGGGTATGTAATTTTAGTGCATCAACACACCCGTGGAAGATCAGTACGGTCTGGGTGTGATGGCTAATTTTACTACGCCGGAATATCAAGAGTTCCGATCTGGACGAAAGGAGAAGCTAACTCCTTGATCAAAAGACCAGAAAGGAGAAGCTAACTTCTTGATCAAAACAGCCGAAAGGAGAAGCTAACTCCTTAATAAAAAGAGCAAACTGATTGTCCCTCGGAATGTCCCTCGGAATGACCCTCGGAAATTTTTGAGCTAACTTGAGTTGTTTTGCAGATATGCTGTAATCGCGGACGATTACTCTTCTTTCAAGAAGGGGAGATGTAACAAACTGCTGACGTGTCGAAACCCTAATTCTTTTGAAACCCTAACCCTAAAATCAGAAACCCTAATTCTACCCGAAACTCTAACCCTAAAATCATAAACCCTACGAAGAAGCAACAAAAGAAGAAGAAGAAGTTTTACAGACTTACAAAGTCTTGATGAGTGGCCCATTTTTAAAGAAGAGTTCCCACCAACTTATGGGACCCCGTACGATGGGGCCCAAGTGACATAAAGGCATTAAAAATAAAGCAAAACACACTCAGAAGACTTTGCACATCAAAATATGATGATGTGGCACATGTACGGACGTTTCGAAATTCGCGGCGGATTTTTAGGGAAATCCCGAAATTATAGGAAAGTGATTTTTTGGGGTCAGCTTTTCATATTTGATGCTTTTAGGCTTTGGGCCTTTAAATATGAGCCTTGGGGGCCCTCTCTAGCACTCTTCAACGCACAGATTGCAGAGGAGGTGCTCCCGAGCTGTTGTACTTTGCGAATCAGCAATAATATAAAGAAATACCGAAAGGGGCACCAAGGTTTGGGGCCAATACTCTCTGGGTGGAATTCCGCCACTCCGTGTCGCGTGGCATCTCTCTCTCTCTCTCTCAGTTCAGTTGTTATTGAACACTTGTTATTGAAGTGCTAAAAGTCTGTTCAGTCTCTTCTTTTCTATTGGCACGTAGTGCTCGTCTTGTGATAGCCAGTCTTTGGGGCCAATATCTCTAGGCACGGAACTACGCCGGGCCGTGTCGACTCAAGTGTGAATTATGGATTGTTTTGAAGTGAATCTCTACTGTGTCGCGGTAGAATCTTGACTTGGGGTGTCCAAGTTTGTTACAACATGCACAAATACATCGCACCCAAAGACTCGTAAATGGTCATATGAAGCCGGTTTGCCAGACCAAACCTCTTCAGGGATGCCATTATTCAATGCACAATTCGGAGAGCGATTGTGCACATGAATTGCAGTTTTAAGAGCCTCTCCCCAAAATTCTTGAGTAAGATTAGCCGTGGACAACATGCATCTCACTCTCTCACCGATTGTCCGATTATATCTTTCAGCCACACCATTAAATGATGGATTATAAGGGGCTGTCCATTCCCGCTTAATGCCATACATCTCACAAAAACTACGGAACTCACGTGATACATACTCTCCTCCATTATCCGTCCTGATAGCTTTTAACTTTAAGCCCTTTTGTGTGGTTACAAATGCATGAAACTTCTTGAATGAGTCAAGCACATCACTTTTACTCTTTAGTACATACACCCATGTCTTTCTACTGTGATCATCAATGAAAGACACAAAGTACCGTGCACCTCCATGTGAATTCACAGGCATAGTGCAAACATCAAAATGTACTAATCAAGAACATGCAATTTACGAGCGACACCAGAGGAATAAGAGAACTTCACTTGCTTTCCATAGATACAATTATTACAAAAATCAAGGCCTGAGCTTTTCACATCAAACTTTCCCAAAGAGGAGAGAACATCAAGCCCCTTTTCACTCATATAGCCAAGTCTTTTGTGCCAAAGCTCCTTGTCGGAGTGAACTTCAGCTACAGCCAAAAACTTGCCACGTAATGCCTTGCAATGTAAATAATAAAGAGTTTCCTTTTTGCTGCCCTTTACAATCATCATAGAGCCTTTAAGCACTTTCCAAGAGCCACCATCAAACATAGTGCGATAACCTTTGACATCTCGCTACCCAACTGAAAGTAGACTTTTCTTGATGCCATGTACATACCTAGCATCATGCAAAATCAACTCTTGACCATTTTCAAGCGCCAAGTGTATAGTAAACTTTACCTAGACTACCTGCAATGTATGAAGCAAAAAACTCCAAAGATTGAGTAACATGAAACGAGGCACCATTGTCTACTATCCATGATTGTGACAAACCATCTTGTATTGAAAGTAATGCATCAATTACCTCTGGTTTTGTGATATACATGTCACTAGCCATTGCCACACTATCATCATGAAGACATGAGTCAACAACAAGTACATCATCCGTATCAACAATTTCTTACTCTTATTCTTGCCCATGCTCTTACTCCTATTCTTGCCTCTATTGTTTGCATTATTCTTCTTTTCAAACCACCCTCTTACATTATACGCTGACCCGCTGCTTTCACCGCCGCTGGTCTTTCTTCTAATCTCTTCATTGACAATAGAACCTCGTACACCATCAAATGTCAAAGTAGCATTGTTGCTCAAAGAGACCAGCAAAGCTTCCCAGCTGTCAAGCAAAGTCATCAATAAGAAAATAGCCTTTAGCTTATCACCTAATGGCTACAAACCAGTCTTGCAATTGACTCAAGACACCTATGAAAGCACTTCAGTATTCAGATACAAGCTTAGACTCATCCAACCTTATGTTTACAAGCTTCTCCATAAGATGCACTTGATTCACACGAGTTGTGTTCTCATATATATCTGTCATTTTTTTCTAGATAGCATAAGCAGTGTCAAGACGCTTTATGTCAATGAGCACATCCTCAGACACAGCCATCTTGATGTAAGCAATTGCTTTCTTGTTAAGCCTAGCCCAATCATCATCTGACAAAGCTGCAGATTTCACTTCCAGAAGTGCATCGTCATAATCTTTCAGGAATAGTATTCCGTGCATTCTATCGTCCCACAAGTCAAAGCCAAAGCCGTTAAACCTCTTGATTTCAAGGGGAAACTTTGACTCACTGCTCATAGACGCATTAAAGGCCATTACAGTGCAAAAAGACCCAAAAATTCACTGCTGTAATTTTATGACAGCAGGCTGAAAACTGAGATTTTAGCCTCTTACAGGCCCAATACTCAATGTAAAAGAGCAAGAGATGGTTACACAGTGTTACCGGCACTTTACCACAAGTGTACAGCAGTAAAGAAGGATGAATTTCAGCAGTAAAAGATGAAATTTCAGCACACAAATAGGACATATAATCCTTGCATGAGTACTCCCACTTCAGCAGTATAACCAAAGTGCATATGCAACAACCTCAAAATCTGCAAATGGATTAAAAGCTGCTGCAAAATGTATTTTCAGCAATACATCAACTCAATGGCGAGTATCCTGCATGTAAAATATATAAATGTGGGCAACATAAACTTTCTGATGTGTATAAACCTGCCTTTCCTATAATTTCTTGAAAAACTTAAGAATAAAACTCAAATTCTCTACTCAAACTGTTCACAAATTGCGATACGTCTACAAATGTCTGCAAAGTAAGGAAATTTCAGCAAAAGCCCCAAATTTTGACGATCTAATTTCTGCAATTTCTGCAAAAACCCCAATTTCTCTCAACCTGTAAGCGCAACTTCAACCTGGAGAGCATCAATATGCTGTGAAATTGCTGAAATATCAGCCACATGTGAATTTCCCCTTTCTTCTGTAATTGATTTTGCCTACTTATCCCTGCCGTGTCGCGAAAGTGAGACTCTCACAGTCTCAAAACTTCATAAAGAAGCTATGGGCTGTAGTGAGAGGAGAGAGAAAGAGCGCAAGGCTGAAAATCGTAGAGAGAGAGGAGTGGGCTAAAATCGAAGAGAGAAAACCTGTTGCCTCTTGCCCGGCGCGGAGAAGTGTGCAAACTAGGGCTCTGATACCAGTTTGTTGCAAGCACTAGCAGCAAGAGAAGGAAGCGTAGGAAGCGCTGACTGTTTTGCAGGTTACGAGAGAGAGAGAGAGAGAGAGAGAGAGAGAGAGAGAGAGAGAGAGAGAGAGTTCCACGCAGGTTTTTGGTCGTGTGCTATGCAGCACACTTTTCCACGCTATGTTTTTATTATATTGAGGGTACAGACATAAAGGTCACTGAAGTGACCCTAGGGGTGGTTCTGTAAGGTGCAGCGGAAGTGAATGTTGAACTTTGCTCAAGATGAGTGCTCCGAATTGTGCTCAAGGTTCCTTTCCCTTACGGAAGGGAGAGCCCTCTGTTCCTTTAGTGAGAGAGTGCAAATGATCACAAACAAAGTGGATAAACACTGTGAATGAAGGTGATGAGACTGAGAGATAGAGAGAAAAGAATACGACACCAGAATGTTGTCAAACCCTCCTCCGCAGGCCCCACTCTCTATGGCGAGAGTGGTCTACTATTGATTTCACAAATCTCTACAATGCTTTGGACTTGCCGACGATGAGGACGACGACGAGACGGGCTAAAGAAATCTGAAAATGCTAAGGGCTGAAATTTTCAAATCTTTATCTGTTGAATTCTGACTCTATGTCGGTGACGACGTCGATGGCGACAATGCGACGACGACGCACTGAAAACACAGATGCTGAAATCTGCGTTTTCCGGGCTGAAACTGCAAACTTCGCTGGATCTGACCGTACGGTGAGGATCTGCTGCGGGGAGATGCGATCTGCGAGGTTCGGGAGTTCTTTTGCGGGTTCTAACTGCTGAAAACTGAAAACGCTGGTCTATGGGCTGATTCTGTCGCGAAGATCTGCAAAACGCTGAGGGTGTCAGGCTGATGCAAAAACGTTGGGCTGATTTGGTCTTGTTGTGGAGAGTCTGCTAACGCTGGGGCTTCTGCTTGGTCTGTTGTCGCCAAGAATTTGCAAGAGCAAAAACGTTGGCTGTCCTGTGGATGCAAAACGCTGGCCTTGCTGCTGTGTTGCAAAAACGCTAGGCATTGCTGGGGGGTCCTCCTGAGAAGGTGCCTATTGAACCGAAGCTCCTGCTGCCTCTTCTGCCAGAAAGTGCTAGCGCTAGGTTTTCTTATATACTCCACTTGCCAATTTGCCCTACCTAGTTCCCAACAAAAGTCACTTAATAAATAAGTGAAAAATGTTAAAAATAGTGAAAATAAGTCTATGCACTGTAAAAATGCTACCAATGGGTTCTAATGGAAATCTAATGATCATGTTGTGTGCAACCAGAGGATATGGATCTAATCTAAGTGTCTAGACATGCACGGTCTGCAAACAGACTCACAAAAGTGCCAGATCACTTCCTATTCTAAACTAACTGAACCCATGTCATGAAGTAGCTTGTCCACGTACACATAGGGTTAGATGTGTCACGTGACATCCCCTCCTTTTCAAAGTGAGGTACTCCTACCGAACTGTATGACTTTGAGGGTGATCGCCAACAGTGTCTAGAATCCTGGAAGAGACTCTTCGCCGGCCCAATCTGATGTGTAGGTGGTGCAATACTTGAACATCATAAAGGTCTACAATGCCCTCTTCTTTGGGCTGCGCCGAAAGCGACACAAAGTCATTTGTAGCTCCTTCAATGCTTCAACTTCGTCTATAGTCGTGTGTTTACCTTCTTCAAGAATGCTGAAAATTCCTGAAACCACTTCCAACACAAAAACATGAACATACCCATTCCATGTAAAGTGACTGGAAAAATTATATTCCATCGAAAAAACTGTGAATGCAATGTAGATGAACAAAGTGACGGAGTGCCAAACCGTTCATTAAACACACGCAAACAATGGAGTCGAATCTCGACTTTCTGATCTAAATCAATCAACTGTGGCAAAACACAATGGAAATGCCGATGCTTGATGCTCAATCCTTCTTGTGCTCTTTCTGAGACTGTGTCATGCCTTGCAAGGAAGAGACATGGAATGTGAATTCCTTGAATGCAAACATGTCATCTTTTCATGAGTAATCCGCATACATCCGTGCTCATTCATGAGTGAATCGTGCTCATCGTACAATATGCCATGCCTAGGAAAAGGGATCACATAAAGACGGTGACTAAAATACAGGAAAGCATCACGAATGAAACACTCGAACAATGCGTACTGACTAACCATTCGAACGCATAGTACTTCCTGTGAGGGTTCTTTGGACTTAGGCTCGAGAGCCAAGATCGGTTCTTCCTGAGGGGGTTCTTTGGACCTAGGTTCAAGAGCCAAGATCGGTTCTTCTTGAGGGGGTTCTTTGGACCTCGACTCGAGAGCCAAGATCGGTGCTTCGTGATCGGTGCTTCACTAGAGAATGTATCAACTAACACATCATCCTCGTAACAATCACATAATCTTCATGCAAATCATCATGCTTGTCATTATCATTCAAATCATCATGCTTGTCATTATTATTCAAATCATCATGCTTATCATTGTCATTCAAATCATCATGCTTATCATAAACATGCAAATCATGTGTGTCATGCTTGGGAGAAGAAGAGACGAAGAGAGTCTCCTCTTCCCAAATCTCTTGCATCTGTGCTTGCCTGCACTTGAGAAAAGAGTTGCAACATCTCTTTCATGTGTCGGTCGTCATTGCTTTTCTTGCTTTGTTCTCACGATCAAATGCTGCTTCTCTTACTTCGTGCTCACGATCCAATTCGGCTTGTCTTTCTTTGGCTTCCAAGCGTGCTTGCTCGCTCTCACAGGCTATGGCTGCCATTCTTTCTTGGTACTTACAATCAATTTCTGCCATTCTTTCTGATGTTCGTGCTTCGCGTTCTAACTTCCTTGCTTCGCGTTCTAACTTCCTGTCCATCATCATCTTGTCGAAAGCCTCCATAGGAGTTAGTGCAATCCTTGGCGTAGATGGGGAAGGGGGAGGGTCGGAAAAACCTCCTGGTGGGGAAAATTCTTCTTCACCACCCTCATGCTCATCACCTCCATGTGAAGTATCCATTCCGCTTCGGGTGATGACCATCCACTGAAGTCTTGGGTTCTTAAGTTCACGAGGAACTTGGGTTCTTGTGGGTCTTGGTTCTCGGGTTCTTGAGGGTCTTGAGGTTCTTGAGTTCTTGAGGTTCTTGAAGTTCTTGAAGTTCTTCTTTCACCTGCAATCTGTGTTAGAGAAGGATCTTCTCTTCACCTGAGCTCTTCTTTTTTCCGCGAGTGCACCCCTTGGCAGCCTTGTGCTCACACCAAGGTTGCTTTTTCCCACCTCACGTCGATTGGCCAGCCGCTAAGCGCATGGTCCGCTCTCGATGAGTGAAAAGAGGCACAAGAGGAGGCTAGACAAGCCCTTCTTTCTTGGGTTTCCTGTCACTCTTCAAAAACACGATTAAGAATCAACACGCCCAAGAGGACTTGGGTTACGTGCAGCCGCAACAAGAAAAGAAAAATTATGTGGTTCTTGTGGTTCTTTCCTTGAGTGATACAGAACACTACCAAAGCTCTGATACCAATGTAAGGTGCAGCAGAAGTGAATTTTGCTCAAGATGAGTGCTCCGAACTGTGCTCAAGGTTTCTTTTACTTACGGAAGGGAGAGCCTTCCGTTCCTTTAGTGAGAGAGTGCAAATGATCACAAACAAAGTGGATAAACATTGTGAATGAAGGTGCATGAGACTGAGAGAGAGAGAGAGAGAGAGAGAGAGAGAGAGAAGAATACGACACCAGAATGTTGTCAAACCCTCCTCCGAAGGCCCTATTCTCTATGGCGAGAGTGGTCTACTATTGATTGCACAAATCTCTACAATGCTTTGGACTTGCCGACGATGTCGACGACGATGAGGACGACAACGAGACGGGCTGAAATCTGAAAATGCTAAGGGCTGAAATCAGAAAATCTTTATCTGCTGAATTCTGACTCTATGTCGGTGACGACGTCGATGGCGACGACGACGCGCTAAAAACACAGATGCTGAAATCTGTGGTTTCCGCGCCGAAACTGCAAACTTCGCTGGATCTGACCGTGTGGTGAGGATCTGCTGAGGGAAGGTGAGATCTGCGAGTTTCGGGAGTTCTTCTATGGGTTCTAACTGCTGAAAACTGAAAACGCTGGTCTATGGGCTGATTCTGTCGCGAAGATCTCCAAAAACGCTGAGGGTGTCAAGCTGATGCAAAAACGCTAGGTTGATCTGGTCTTGCTGTGGAGAGTCTGCTAATGCTGGGGCTTCTGCTTGGTCTGTTGTCGCCAGGAATCTGCAAGAGTAAAACGTTGGCTGTCCTGTGTATACAAAACGCTAGCCTTGCTGCTATGTCGCAAAAACGCTAGGCATTGCTGGGGGTCCTGCTGAGAAGGTGCCTGTTGAACCGAAGCTCCTGTTGCCTCTTCTACCAGAAAGTGCTAGCGCTAGGTTTTCTTATATACTACACTTGCTAATTTGCCCTATCTAGTTCCCTACCCCTTAAGTGAACACTTTGAGTAGGGTAGCGCCAAAAGCTAAGCAGGAGGGGACTTTCAAAGAGGATGAACTCATAAAATGTTATGGACATGTGAATGGTCAGAGGGTTGTTGTGTTATTTGATTCTAGAAATTCTTATGATGTTATAAGTGAATCTCTTGTGAAACGTGCATGTCTTCAGGCTTCCCACATCCCCACCTTCCTGGTGCAGTGGTTCCTCGGCCTTTTTCGTGTACAAGCAGTGATCCGAATGACTACGTTTAAATTTATGGTTGAGCATAAAGGTGTCAAACTTGATGATAGCCAGTTTTCAGATAGATTCTGCTAAAACACAAAGAGCCCTGTAATCTGTCAAGTATATCATCAATCCTAGGTATTGGAAACCTCTTCTTTATGGTATTTTGTTCACAGCTCCAAAGTCAATGTACATTCTTCAAGATCCGTCTTTCGTCAAAACAAGTAGCACTGGTGAGCAAAAAGGCAAAGTACTTGGTTAAATTAGACCCTTTTCTAGAAGATCTTTCACTTTGTTCATTATTTCTTCATTCTGCGCTTTGCTCACTCTGTAAGGTAAGCCGGTTCAAAGGCGCAATCCCACGTATCAAATCAATCGCATGATCTTAAGGTATCACGTGCGCACTACAGTTGAGCCGCATGGACAAGCTTATGCTACAGTCTAGCGTCAATCCTAGTTCAGCATAGGACCTAGCTTGACACTTTGTGAGCCTCTAGCAAGACGTGCATGTTCAGGCAGGTCATTGTACAATCAGTTCAACATAGGCATGTAGGCATGTGAACAATCCCTTGAGCTACTTAATAATAAGTGACATTTTAAGCATTATTTTGTCAGAATCGTGGAGGCTGAGTTTATGGCTGCTCGACCCAGCAAGAATCTGCTCTATAAGTGACCTAGGGGGTCACCTCCTAAGGCAAGAAGAAGAAGAAGAAGAACCCGCACTACCAGTACCAAAGTACCCATAGTACTCAGCATTTTCAGCACCTCGGTCCTCCTCATCAATGTTTTTCCGCAGCACCAGTGTTTTCTAGCATCAGCATCAGCACTTATCAGCGTTAGTACTTTCAGCCTCATCAGTCCAGCGTTTTTTAGCCATCAGTTCTCAGCTTCATCGCAAGCAAGTGCAAAATTCAGCCCCATCTATTACCGTTTTCAGATTCCCGGATTCCCTCTTTGGATCAGCAATTGGGCAAAGTTTCCTAGCATTTCAATATTCAACCTTAGCCTCGCAGTACCAAGCATCTCTAGCAAGTACCCATCAGCATTTGAGCATCTAGGATCATTGTAATACCATTGTGAAAGTAAACAAAGCAAATACTTGCTCAGGCAACAGAGCAAGGGGTCCCTTGAAGTGGTTGGGACCCGACATGCAGTTTCCTCTCTCTCTCTCTCTCTCTCTCTCTCTCTCTCTCTCTCTCTCTCTCCTTCATTGTGTTCAGTTCAGTTTCTCTTTTCAAGTGAAGTAAAGTAACCTTGTGTTTGTGCGGAGAACTAGATCCGAGCTAAATCCTTAACATTTCCACTACACCTGACATCAGGTCTCTCAGGAGGGAGCTCTCCAAGCAAACCCTCAGAAAAACAATCTGCTTGAGCTTGCAAAAATTCTTCGTGTTCTGTTTCTAACTCTGACAAATTTGAATTGGTATGTTCTTCTAGAGCTCTCAAAAGGATCGAGTAAACAAAAAGACTGGATTTCATTACTTTAGAAATGGCCGAAGTCGATACAAGTGGACAAACTCACTCTTTAATTTTACATCAAGGATGATTTCTTTACCCTTTTCATTTTCCAATGTTGCTTTTCTAGCCCAATAGTCGACTACGACAAGGTTCTTGTGGTACCAAGGTATCCCCAAAAGTACATCACACCCCTCAAGTGGCATGATATAGAAGTCCTCCCTAGATACCCCTGACAATGCAACTGAAGTTTGTCTATGACACATGTAATGGCAACATCACGCACAGGTGCCACTAACTGCATCCATTTGTGATCCCATCTCTTTGGGCAATATTCCAAATCGAACCGCCAATTCTCATGAAATGGAGTTGGTCTTGGCTCCTCCGACGCAAAAATATTAGGACCTCTTGATCTCGTATCTTGCCCTACGATCTACATAGCTCGCTACTCTCATTCCTCTAATCTAAGGTCTGGAACCAGTCTTGCCTTTGTCTTCACTTTCTTTCCATGCTCCTCTGCGGTTTGGAACTTTCAACTCTCTCATTAGATTCTTTCTTACGTTGCTTTGCCAAAATGTGCCCTTGTTCACCACAGCCATAACACTTGCCTTCTTTGAAATACTTCGCACGCAGCTCTACTGTCAATTTAGGCCCTGTGGGTTTCTTCTTCTACTTCTTACCCTTCTTCTTGGAAGTCTCCTTCTCCGTTGACTTGGACACCGGCTTGTTCGTTGTGTAAGTCAAGGAGCCTAAATGCATGAAGAAATTGTCGTTTGCGAGTTCCATAAATTTTCGAATGCTCTTGGACTTTTGCTTCAAACAGTATCGCCGGATCTCTTTGGGTAATCCTGAACAAAATTGTTCCATTTGCTGTAGAAAAGGGATCTTCCAAAAGGAAGCAGCTAGCAAAAAGGTATCTCAAAAACGTTGACAATACATAGCCAAGGTATCATCTTCCCGATCTTCAGATTGTTCCAGGCCGTAATCACATTCAAATTGTATAGCTCGGTCAACCATACCAAAGAAAACAACTTCCTGAACTTCACCAAAGTTTTCAGAGCTTTAGTATAAAGAAGTAGGGTCGACCACCATGTCTGAGCATTACCCTTTAGAAAAGATGTCACCTTTCGTACTTTGGAAACTTCAAAGAAGTTGTCCCAAGAGAAAGCGGTGTCAAACTACAGTTTGTAACAGTATGTAAGAAAGGGCTCCATGGGAATCCTTGTAGCCCGAAAAAGTGTCAAACCTTGCTTCTTGACCCAATCCTTGAACTCTTTAATCTTCCTTTTGTTCTTTTCGAGGTTGTCGTATTGAGTGGCTCTTAACAAGTAATTTTGCTTCTTACCATAAATGGTACCAAAAGTGAGGACATCACAATCTAATTTGTGGAAAGAAGAAGAGATTTCCTCCTCCGAACTGCTAGATTGATTTTTATGCTTTCAAGTGTAATTGCTTTTCTTGCTCTTTCTTCAATTCTTCCGCCTCTTCTCATCCTCATTGGAACTAGAGGAAGAGTAACTGTCAGAACCCTTTGAAAAACGAAGAGGAATTGAGGTCATACTCGAAGCAAATACACTTTCGGATGCACTAGCCGCCTCAAAAGTAGATATTCCGGCCCAAGTAGCTGGCATAATCTTTTGAGTTGCTTTTCTTCCGAGAATGCTTGTTGGCTTTCATCATCTGACCGACCTTTCGTTCAAGAGCTTCATCAAGCTCTTCTTGTGAGTACAGTTTTTTTCTTTTCTACACCAGCTTTGCTTCGGTCGTCATGGCCGACTTGATAGGAGAGTGAATGGCCTTCTGCCATTAAATGTGAGCCTCATCAAGTGAATGATCCTTCAAAAACTTCACATAGTTCAGGTCCTTGGAGTACTTGTTCGCTTTGCACGGGTATCAACCTGGAGTTCGCAGTGTACTCTGCTTTGTCGAGATCCCCTGCAAGAAACTTGTCATTGTCCTCTCCCAATTCTCTTGAAGGAAGTTTGCTCCCATTGAATATCCGTTGGTTCTTTTTGTTTCTCCATTGGGAGTGGAGTGCTCTTCATCCTCTCGCGAACGTATAGTTGATGGGATGTTGTCCTCCCTTTCAGATTCACTCCTAAAACCCATTTGTGGTACAAAAAAAGGATCGGATCCTTCAAAGGAGAAGAATTGTCTGGGCTCTGATATCAATGTCACAGGCTTGGACATCCAAGCAAGAAATCGAATAGCAACTCACACACTAAAGTGCAACAAGTAAACTTGAATAGAGAGAGAGATAGAAGAGTCGACATGAAGCGCCAGAGTTCGGCTTCTAGATGCACTAGCCTCAAAGACTCACGTCCCTTTCGGTATTTCTTTCTTAGTGATGATGACAAAGGTACAGCACTCGGGGCTGCTCCTCTGCAATGCTGCCACGACTAATCTGCCAAAGAAAGCCCCCAAGGCTCACATATAAAGAGTCCAAGGGGCCCCTACATTGGGCATTCCAGAATCCAGATGCTTTTCAAATTTAGCGTGCTAAAAATAGTCTCCCAAAAGCATTGCCAAAAGCTCGTGCTACACAAACTATACGGTCTGCTTCGTCAACAGCGCGATTTGCGGCACGCTTTGCGGCGGCCACATCTACAGCTTATGCGTGAGTCTTGTTCAGCATCAGTTTTTTTAGTCTGGACTCCTCTTTACTCCAATGGCCACTTTAGGGGCCCATTAGGTCATGCCACGTCATCTCACTTATGAGAGCCAGGATGTTAGGGAGCGTGAGTACTCTTTCATAAAGGCAGGTTACAATCTTCAATTTAGCGAGACAATCAATTCTTGCACATAGAAGGCTCTCTTTTCAACCTCACTACCCTTCTTTCCTCCTCTTCAAGCCGCATTGCAGACTGAAATTCTCAGTCTATTGCAATTCATAGAAGTGTTGGAAGAACAGAAAAACTCACTACAAAGTGATAGGAAAAATGAAAAAGACAAAGAAGAGAGGGCAAGCTACATCCCACAATACATCACTCAGTGCCTTTTATAATGACTAAAGCATATTCAACATACCTCCAAGAGTCTTCCATATCTATTCTCCATGTGCAAGATTAAATGATTCAAGTTTCATCCTTGAAGCAAAGTTGCAAACATTACTTTGAGTGGTTTTTGGTCATGCTCCATACACCCTAGGGCCTATCTATTCTCCAAAAACACCTCCCTCTTGCAGGAGTAGTTTGTCCAAAGCTCCATGTTTGTCTTCCAAAATGCTCATTTTCTCAGTATGTGTGTTAGTGTGTGCAGGGGTGCACGTGCATTTAGGAACCCAAACCTTTTAAATTAAAAACAAACCGACTGATATGTTATCTAAGGGAAACGGAAAAGCTATGAAATCTAAAAAATATTTCCCCCCAAAAGAGATCGTTTCAAACACCTTCGAAAATCCAAACCCAAGCAGGAAACACTCTTTTTGGTTCTCTGCTAGTAATAAACAAACATGATTTTCTCCTTTATCCACACTTTTCTTCCAAATCGGATTACAACGTGTTATAAGCTGTGACCAGCAGCATACCAGGGCACTCACATACCCACAATTGAGGATGACCACCAGCCACTATGGAGGCAATCATTTGGCTGCCAACCCTGAGCTTGCTTTGGACTCTAATTTTGTGTCACAACAAGCTCAATGGCAGCATTTGAGAAAACAAGCACTCTGAAATACAGTATGTGTTGGATGGTTGAAGCATGCTGCTCAATAGATGGACCTCATGAATGAAACTCTCCAAGTTCCAGGTGAATCCACAACAAATAGATCTTTTTCATTTTATATGAAGACAGCTTGGATGGGGTGTTTGTGTTCGCTTGTATGTAAGGAAGATGCAGACGAAAGATGATACCTGGTTTTGCTCCTTTGCTAGCCTCAACGACAGTCTCCTCTTTGCAGGAGCGTGTCCAGAAGCTGATAAGTGACCCCTCCCAACAGGAGCACATCTTATCTTCTTCTACTTCGGCCCGCTGGTCCTTGCTGAAGCCCATCCTTGCTTGCGACCTGCTAACTGCTCTGTATTGCAGATACTTGCGGTATTATCAAGTGGGCTACAAAGCCCAAAGCAGCATTTCCTGCCCAAATCTTCATTCCCCTTCACAGTGTACCTAATGCAGAGAGCTCTCTCGCTCGCTCTCTGTCTCTCTCTCTTCTCTCTCTCTCTCTCTCTCTGCGCGCAAAACCCCCACAACACCTGCACTTCCTTCTCTCTCTCTCTCTCTCTCTCTCTCTCTCTCTCTCTCTCTCGCGCGCGCGCGCGGATAATGCTCCCTCTTTTTCACTGTGCCATTGCTGTCTACAAGTAACTAAAAGCTTGCAGGTACTAGGCTTGGACTTGTCTCGTTCCACTTCGAATAGTTTGCTCCACTTAAGCAACGTAGGCTACTACCTATTCATTAGTCGAGTGATTTCAATTTTCTCACGTTTATATTTCAAATCTTCCAACGGGCCCCTTCTTTTTTGTAGGTTTAAACTTTAGACGGGATGACAAAGGCTTTTCTCCGGAGAATCTGTCCATGGAATGGCATTTATAAAAGTTGCCAATCCAAAACAAACTTTTTTTCATGTATATATATAAATAAATATATATATTATAAATGTTGTACAAATTTTAATATATGAGATCTATGTATGGCCTAAGCTCTTAGCCCACGTTCAAACTTCAATTTTAATATATGAGATTTTGTGGGTGGGCAATGGGCACTAAATCGTAAGTGGCCAAGAGGTGGGAAACCTGAAAATTTTGAGCGCTATCTTGAATTGAACCAGAGAACCAGAAAACCAGATTTTTTGGGCGAGCTACACCTGCACGACTCCCGAGCTGCTCGTTTTTCATTTGTGGGTTTACGAAGCATAAGTCTTGGCCCTTAAGCCTTGGCTTTTCAATCCTATAAGTGAAATTGTGAGTCCTCTTAGCTCTGTTTTTTTTTTTAGAAATCAAAAGTTCAATGCTTTTCGTTTGTGGCTTTATGAAACATGAGGCTTGGGTCTTTGCCTTTTAATCCTATAAGTGAAATCGTGAGTCTTCTCAGCTCTGTCTTTATTCAGAAATCAAAAGTTCAATGCCTTTCAAATTTTCATTTTGATGTCCATATCCATAGTACATGTTATAAGTCTTGCTTGACTTAAGTTTTGACATGTAAACTGTTTGGAATGTGGACGTATGGTTTAGGATCCCTTTGCACGGATATTTTTGCTTCGAGTACGTGATTTGGAGCAATCGATTTTCGATCGTGTCCATCGAGTACGTGCCATCAGCTATGCATTCCATGTTTCTATTCTATTTGCTGTGATTGTTTTTTTTTTTTTGTACATATTAAGTTAAAGTTTAAGTTTGTGATAGGGTTTTGGTTTTTAATTTTCTAATGTTTGTGGGGAATTTTATTGACTCTTTTCTTTTACGACTAGTGGTGTAGCTTCCGTCATGGCTTCTTTGTGTCCTTTGAAGAAGACTAAGAAGCAAAAGACTCTTGAGGAGTCCACGGGGTTGCATGCCTTGCCTAAAGAGACGTAGGGTGCTGCATTGGGTTCTCCAAACCCCGCAATTGTCCAAGGAGAGGTTTCTGAGAAGAAGAAACATCAAAGAGTGTTTCTAGAATCTTGGAAAATTGATCACCCTTGGGCTTATTTCATAACCAATAGCAGGGGAAAAGAGAGGTCCAAATGTAAGTGGTGTACTTTTGCGAATAAAAAGACACCTTTTGCACATGTAGACGGATCAAAGTCTTTGATGAAAGCTGCCTTGCGGGTTCATGAGAATTCCGATGAACATCGCAAGGCAAAGTGTTAGGATTTGGATCGTGCTAGCTATGGTGGATGAAAGAGAAACATGGTGCAAGTGTGTGAGTGTGTGTAAGCAAGGTTATCACTCAAGTGAATTAGGTTCCAAGATAGATTAGCTTCGACTCATAAACACAATCTTGAGTATTGACTTATCTTAGCACAAGCTCACCATAGACAAGCATGTAGTGTAAAATGAGTTGTTGTTTATTGATTCAAGAAATGAGCTTTAAGTAGCTCTACAGCCTTGCTCCACAGTATGTGGGATAAATCCACTCTCCTCTCCTTGACTCACACCTTAGGACAAAGCTCACACTTTACAATCCTCCCCTTGAGGTTTGGACTAAGACAAGATACTGAAGATGCATGATCCACACAGGCTAACAAAATCCACATAGGATGGTGATATCCACACAGGATGGTAAAATCCACACAAGAACAATCCACAAAGGATGGTGATGTCCACACAGGATGATAAAAATCTACACAAGAAATATCCACAAAGGATGGTGATGTCCACACAGGATGATAAGCTGGTATCCACACAGGAAAAAATCCTCCCCTACAAGTAGAGAGTCTGCATCTTCAAAATGGGTCTTCCCAAACGCTACCTTCATCTTCGTCCTTTTTGTCTTCTACTATGTAAGCTGATCCTCTGTCAGGTCTCTTGCCTTCGTTGCTTCTGCTGTTGCTTTCAACTGCTTCATGGTCTGACTTCGTATCCTCCCATCGAATGAGTACTTCTGTCCCCCTTTTTGTGGTACAATCAGGCTTTATTCCATGCGTCATAATGACATGCAACAATATGCTAAAATATCCTATGAAAAGGTTTATGCAAAAATTAATGCTCTCTTCCATCTTGGTCATACTCCGAGAGCCCAAGCATGCAGTGTTTCTCATACATTTTGTCACAAAATCTTCAATTTGGAGACTCTCCAATGCCAATGTCTATCCCATCACAAAAGCACATAATGTCATCCATGTAGACAAATACAAGTACATACATTGCAAGAAATTTGTTGTGCTTGGCTGCAAGATTTTAATTTGTACTTTGGATTTTTCCTTTCAATGTGAAGCTCCTCTTCATTGTTGGTGAAGCCCCTCTTCACAATGAAGTAATGCTCCTTTGGATGCTTGGTGATGCTTTGAAGATTTTCTTTGAGTGCTTTGGAGAATCTTGATGAAGCCTTTTGAAGTTCTTCAGACAAGATTTGTTGATATCAAAGCCTTTGGTTGCTTTATCTCTTCCACTCGGAGTTTTTTTTATGCCTTTGAGGCTTTGAAAGCTTTCGGGTTTATTTGCCTTGAAAAAGCCCTTGAAGCTTGGCAGGGCCGCGGGAAGGCGGGCTTATGCAAGTAGTGTGGACTTGGGTAGTAGCACCGTGGAATCGGCCCCTTGAGCTAGGCTCAATGGCAGTGAGAACCGCCTCTTAGGAGACTTTGAGATGATGCCGCGGGAAGAAGCTCTTTTACAGGGGCTTGGGAATGTGTTCCAATATGGCTTGTTGGTCAAGGCTCACAAGCGTGGGAAGGGGGGCCCAAGAGGTCGGGTAAGCCGGGCAGAAAAGGGCAGGATAGCCGCGGGATGGCCCACTTAGTGGAGCTGAAAAGAAAGAAGTGTGCTTCCGATTAAGTCGTGGCTATGGGATTCCTCCCCCATTGGACCCGCCAGCTCCACAAAACCCTTTTCTAATGAAAATTCGGGTCTGCCCACCTTACCCACCTTGGGTTGGCCAATTTGAACCTTGGACCCCATAAGCCAAGAAAGAACAACCTATTTTGGGCTAGCCAACAAGCCCACGGGCTTCCTTGTGAAGGGTACTCCGAAAAATAAGTTGTTAAGCCAAGCTTGCCAGTCCCTTTCCCACACAAACTCACACACACACCTATTTTTAGGCAAGATTGGGGGTGGAGTTTTAGGGGGTTCTCGAGCTCGGATTTGAGTGCTTGTAGGCTCTATGAAAAGCTTGCAAGGAGAGCTTCAAGAAGAGGTGAACAATGCAAAAGGAAAACGAGTTTAATGAATTTAATTGAAGGGGCAAATGATGCAAAAATTGATGCAAAAAAGGCAATCTAAAATGCAATTCAAATGATGCTAATCCTCTCCCTAATCAAATCTACCTAGCCATGGAGGGTAGTGGCTTCTTGGGTGTGCCAAGGACATGCCCACACATAGCTAGATTAGTGCTTAATTAGTGAGATATGCAACTTAAATATGAAACTGTTAATGGGCCGTGACAACAATTATGCAATGCTAATCGATCTAATGGAGATGCTAATGATTAACACACACTAATGCATAATGAAAATCCTAGCTATCACACCATGGCTCTGATACCAAATGTTAGGATTTGGATCGTGCTAGCTATGGTGGATGAAAGAGAAACATGGTGCAAGTGTGTGAGTGTGTGTGAGCAAGGTTATCACTCAAGTAAATTAGGTTCCAAGATAGATTAGCTTGGACTCATAAACACAATCTTGAGTATTGACTTAGCTTAGCACAAGCTCACCATGGACAAGCATGTAGTGCAAAATGAGTTGTTGTTTATTGATTCAAGAAATGAGCTTTAAGTAGCTCTACAGCCTTGCTCCACAATATGTGGGATAAATCCACTCTCCTCTCCTTGACTCACACCTTAGGACAAAGCTCACACTTTACACAAAGGCTATGTGGAAGGAACATGAGAAGCGAAGCATGGTTCCAATGCCTAAACACATAGAAGAGATGCATGATGCTGAGAAGGAGAGGATTGTGACATGCATGCAAATCTCTTGGTATGTAATGAAAAGGTTTATGCCCATAGAAGAGTATGCAAAGCAATGTGGTTTTCACAAGTTTATGGGTACGCCGAACATGCCAGTTGTGAGCGAATACGCTTCTTATGTAAGTAAGGATGCTGGAAAAGAATTTGGAAAGGCAATTCGCCATGTTTATTTGGAAAAGCTAAAAAGCGATATTTCCAGTAGTCCATGGTATGCATTGCAAGTTGATGAAAGTATTGATGTAAGTACCACGCAGTATATGATTCTCTATGTGACTTATTGAGAATGCAGGCACTGGTGAAAAATGCACAAAGTTTATTGATATCTTGCGTCCAGAAAGTGCTTCTGTGGAGTCTTTGTTTGATTCATTAGTGAGCTATCTAAAGCTTGTGGACTTGCCAATGCAAAAGTTGGTTGGAATTGCCACTGATGGAGCCACTGTGATGACTGGGCAACACATTGGACTTGTTACTAGGTTAAGGTAAAAGGCGCCACACCTTATTAGTTTTCATTGTATTGCCCATCGTCAAGCCCTTGCTGCTGGGGATGCATTCAAAACAAGCAAGGAGTTTAAGTACGTTGATAAGCTTGCAAACAAGGTTTATGAATGGACCTCTAGATCAGCTAAAAGGCATGCATTTTTGGGTGAGGCTGTAAGAGCTTTTGGCATTGGAAGAAGGGGAAAGTTGAGAGTGTTAAAAATGCATGATGTTCGTTGGCTTTCCAAGGGACAAGTTATGGTGAGCATTGTGAGAATTATGCCTGCATTGTTGACGGTACTTAAAAGTGAAGATGCAGCCTTGTATTCTTATTTGACAAACTACAAGGTCCAGTTTTTGTTTCACTTTTTTGCCGATGTTCTTGGTGAGCAGTTTCTAAAGAATGGTTGCAAGTCTTATATAACCATTTTGGAAAAGGATCAAAGCCACTCATTGGTGAGGAGGGATCCATGAGAGAACGTACATCCTTTGTTACAAGGATGAGGAATTGTTTTAAGGAAAAAAATATGCATAATGCTTGGCAAGAATATAACAACCACGAGTTTTGGGAACAGTCTTTTCCATGGACCATTAAGTTATGGCGAGCTTTATTGGTTTTGCCGCTTTCATCAGTTGCTTGCGAAAGGGGCTTCTCCAAGATGAATAAGATAAAGGATAAATTTCAAAATCAGCTTTCTTTGGAGAGCTTGAGTTTGCTGATGTTTGTGGGCTTAAATACCCCGAAGGTGGAGAAGCCTGAAGAAGTGCTTTGGAGTGAATTCTATGAGGCTTGGAAGAATATGAAGAATAGGAGAGCTCGATCAGTGATGACTACATAGATTTGGTTTCTTTCATTGTTGATTAAAGCTCTTGGCTATGTTTTTAAAGTCAATTGTTAAGAGAGAGGTTTTTAAGCACTAATCAGTGATGACAACATAGATTTGGTTTCTTTCTTTGCTGATTTAATGGTGGAGTCCTGGTTGTTGGTAAGCCTTTTGGCTATTTGTGCCAGCCGTGATTTAGTTGCTTCTCATTGGATATTTTGTTTTGCATCCTGCGATGATTTTTATAAGAGCTCGCGCCCGAAAAATATGTTTTTGTTGTACTTAATTTATCTATCGCCAGTGTTGTTTTATTATAGCCATTTACATGTAGGATTATGAAGTTAGACTTGCAGCAAAAAACAGAAAGCGTCTATGGACTCGCAAAAAAAAAAAAAATTGCCATTCCTACGCAATTGGCAAGCCCCAAAATTACACGTCCCTTGAAATTCTAGGGTACTTGTCCAATCCTAACACTGCTCTGGACCCGCCATCGGTAGGGAGAGCCCCCTCCCCAGAAGAGGGGCATTGCTAGGTGCTTTTCAACGCAAAATGCAGGTTTGGAAGCATTGAACGCCGATCAACATCATAGCACCCACACACATTCTTACTAAGCTAGCACAACTTGTGCTGCTGAGGAAGTTTCCTGCCATTACCAATATAAGTTATGCCGTCGTCTTGTGTGAATTGATGAACGAAGGCAATCAGGAAAGCTGGAGTTTTTCGTGCATACTTGACAGGAGTGTGGCTGTGTGCTAGCGAGATGCAATTGGACAAAAGTGAGAGGGTTTTGCATCCGGGTCCACAAGAGATGGGCAGCCTCATCCCCTCAAACGCATGAGAGTTCCTTCAACTTTTCAACGTAAACTGCAAAGACGACTTGAAAGTGTGACCCCATGCTCATTAGACCAATGAGCTACCCAATAGCTCGTCAGCCATTTATTGAAAACATTAACTAAAATGTCAGATACATTTGTTTTCTAGACAATGTGAACCAACATCATGTCTGGAAGACACTATGACTACCCCTACATCTGGGTAATCGAAACCGGCCCTACGGTAAGTACTAAGGGGCTTAGTTTAGTGATGGCCTCCAATGTTGTTGCAAAAGTTAACATTGGGGGGTTAAAAGCAAAGCACTTTTAGCACTAATCTATGATGCACAAAAAATATATGCCCTCATCTACGGTGTACATTTGTGTTGCACTAGTGTTGGCTACCTTGTCTCAAAAATCTAATGTCAACGTTTTCAGGCTAGCACACATTTCACTTGCAAAGAGATCCATGCAAGCAAAAGAAGGTGAAATTTACCCTTCTATGTTGGACATAGTTTTCAAGGCCCTCAATATCGTGAAATAGAATTGGCCCCTCTACCTTAAGGTTGCATTTACGACATAAAACAATCTATAAGTCTCACAACACAACAAAACCTAAAGATGCACTTCCATCCAAAATAGTCGTTTTAGCTTCAAATGAGACCATTTGCTACCCACATTTTGCACTGACCCATGTTTCCAAGGGTGCCACTCAAGGGCTCTATAAGTGAATTACAATTGCCCATTGTCATTCACACTATACAAGACTCACAACAACAAAAGTTAAAGGTCCAAGTGGCTCCTCGGAGTCATCCAACACAAATTTAGGAATGGCCACCTAAATGTGTGTGGCAGTACCCTCATGCACAATTTTTGGGCCTTGCAATCAACAAGAGTTATAAGGGTTAGGTATGGCCCATGTCACTGAGAAAAGAAGAGTCATATACGGTGTGTGTGTGTGTGTGTGTGTGTGTGTGATCATGTTGCACAAAATTCATAGTCGTAGAAGTTATAGAAACCACAAGAAAGAGGCGCACATAGATACACAAAGAACACATCAGAGAGATTGCATCTAGTTTGCCTCTACATGTAAGCATGTCCCTCACATATGTATATCTCTTAGTTAAAATTGAAGTGCTCAAAATAGAGATTCGTTATAGAAAATTATGATTGACGTCGTTGAGTGGCTAAAAAGTGATGCTTGAGTTCATTGAGCTTCCTCAATTCATTGGTTTGTGTTGTTTATTGTATATATACATGATCCAAAACTACCGAAAGAGCATCAAAATCTTTTCATCACCTTTAGCCAGTGAGAATCATATGAGGAATCGTTTGACTTAAAAGTGAGAGAGGAAGACCATGTCACCAAGTCAAAATGAAAAACTAGAGTTGAATGTCTCTCTTAAGACTAGAGAGAGAAAATGTCCATGTGTGACTTCAAATGGGCCATAGAATGAGCAAGAATGGCAATACTAGGGCTAAAGTATTAAAAGGTTAGGTTAGAACATTCATAAGCATCTAAGATTTGGTTTATGGGTTCTAGTGGATTTTTTCAAGAACAAACTGGGTTAAAATGACCTTGAGATAATTGTTTTAATGACCGTGACACCTTTGTGGAATTGGGGAATGGACACAAAGGTTCCAAAAGCTCAAGAAACATCCATTATGGTGTGGAACATCATTTAAGGATCCCGATATAGCTTCTTGTGCTCAGAATAGGTTCAAAATGGCTCCCAAATCTTGATTTTTGCGATATGAGAGTTGTACAGGAACTGCATGGAAAGACTTAATAGCACGATATTAGCTAAGCATTCCAAGCCAGCAAATGGCCAATATCACCTAGATGTCCAACATCACCTAGAAAAAACCTCTGAAATTTTCTGCTACATGAAATCGAAGAGAAGGAGCTTACATTGCTCAATCAATCTCTCAATAATATTTATTATGAAGAGGTTGAAGCGAACAAAGCCTGGTTTAGCAAAACCTTGTTGGAATTAGCGTTGCAGAGAAACGCACACAGCTTGGAGAAGACAAAGGAAGCTCAAGGCACACAATAGAGAGTGTATTACTTAGTGTGCAATGGAAAGATAGATAGCCCTAGAGTGATGGGCGTATATACAATGCTCGGGGGGGAAAAACCTCCTAAAGAGGGAAAAATGCCCCATCGGTCCTAGTGTGTTCACACACATCACTACCACATGTATATGGTAACAAATCCCCCCTGGAGTGATGCGGTAAACGAGAGCTGGCACATGAGTAAAGGGAAGTGCCATGCCCTGAGGACGTGATCAGTCCACAAAGGGGAGTAAGCCCAAAGCTTTGCAGAAAGCTTCAAGCTTCTCACAAGACAATGCCTTTGTGAAAAGATCTGCAAGGTTGTCCTGTGTTGGCACATAAGCCAAGCTTATCTCTCCTGCTGAGAGCCTCTCCCTGACATAGTAGTAATGCACCTCAATGTGCTTTGTGCGAGCATGAAAAACTGGTTTCCTCGCAGCTGCCAATGCGCTCTAACTGTCAGTTTAGATAGTGTTGGCAGTGTCCTGTCCAACACCCAAATCAGCCATAAGGCGTCTGAGCCATACACACTCAACCACAGCTGTGAAGACTCCCTTGTACTCAACCTCACAACTAGAAGTGGCCACACTAGGTTGCTTCTTGCTCAACCATGATATACATGAACTGC
Organism: Adiantum capillus-veneris; assembly: GCF_014529385.1. NCBI lineage: Eukaryota > Viridiplantae > Streptophyta > Polypodiopsida > Polypodiales > Pteridaceae > Adiantum > Adiantum capillus-veneris. The sequence continues at coordinate 74,534,910 of NC_140932.1, read as the reverse complement.
CAAGCATGAAAAAACCACTTGTGGACACTCACGTGTCAAAACAACCAGCCCAATCTGAGTCCGAAAAAGCATGTAAGTCTGGCGGCAATGATCCCCCCTTGGGATAAAACAATCCAAGATGTAAAGTGCCACTAAGGTAGCGAAAAATCCTCTTGACAGCCTGCCAATGCTTAGACCCTGGGCTATGCATAAATTTGCTGACCTGTGAAACTTCAAATTGAATATCCGGCCTCGTGTTGCATACATAAATGAGGCAGTCAATGGCAGTTTGGTAAAGAGTGACATCAGCAGGATCGCCAACATCATGTAAACTCAACTTCAAACCTGTTTCCATGGGAGTGGCAATAGGTTTGCAATCCTCAAGTCCAAACTTACTGTTAACCCTCACGCACATTCCTATCACCTAAGACGAACGCAATATTATTTATTTGGTAGAGGCAGGTACCGGGCTTGTCGGTCCAATCGAAAAAGGCTAAGAGTGATCGCCCATGAGAGGCGCACTCTAACTAGAACATTCAAGGGATTAGTTGGCTAAGCATGGGTGCCCAAGTGTGAATGGTGCGAGCTCATATAAAGGTCAACTAAACCTAAAATTCACTCATTCTCTCATTTGTGCAAATGAAGAGTGCTCTTGCTCCATCTCCATCTTCTTCTTCTTCATCTCCTTGTGTGTGTGTGTGTGTGTGTGTGTGTGTGTGTGTGTGTGTGTGTGTGTGTGAGAGAGAGAGAGAGAGTGTGTGCGATCGAGCATTGCGGCGGCACGACAGTGGCGAGGCGGTTGAGCGTGGCGTAGCGGCATCTCCCTCTTCTTCGCGGCGAGGAATCCTCCACGACAGCAAGCGTAGAGCGGTGAGTGACATACCATCGCCATCTTTGAGCTTACTAGTTTAGGCTTGTTGTGTGCTTGGAGCCATTTGTGGCTCGCACACAGTGTATCGGCAAGTTCCTTGCATTGACATGTGCGACATACGTGCACATTTTTGGCGCCGCTGCCGGGGAATGCCATACACTAAGCTTGAATGGCACTCTGTGCTTCTTTTGTGGTGCAATTTCAATTGTAGGAAAGGTAGGGAAGGAAGGTGTGCGTGTTGAAAAGAAGGATTTTGTGTTGCTACTGTGTATTTCTTTGTTAATGAAGTTTTGAAAGATTACCGTGTTTTCTTTGTGATAAGGTCTTAGTATTAAGGTTGTTAGTTCTGTGTAATGCAAAGTACAGTAAGTAGGAAGTAGATCTGTTAGAGCTAATTAAGTGTGTTAGTGTGTAACAATAGGTGTATTAGTTGTAAGTAGGTAGGTAGAGTGTGTGTGCTCGCGCGCAGGCCGCGGCAACCTTATCCCAAAAAAGTTTTTTTTTTAATACATAATAATAAAAATTTAAAGGTAGGATCGGGATCGAGAATATCTCCCAGACCCAAGCCCAAGCTCACGCTCAGGCTCAGGCCCAGGCCTCAGTCGCCCTTTAAAATTACGTATTTTAGCTTCACACGTAGCTAAAAATCGACTTTTTTTAGGACCAACGGAGCTTCAGGTGACCGAACGTTGTGCTGTAAAGCACACCGCGGCCCTTTGAGTGATACGCTTGTTTTGAGCTATCACACATATTTAATCAAAAAACCGATCGATAAAAAATATTAAAAAACATTATTAAAAAAAAACGAGTGAAAACGGACACCTAAAAAAGTAAGCGGTTAACCTAGAAGTAAGGCAGTACAAATAGCCAAGCTCACACAAAAATTTAGTGGAGACGGGGATGTGAGAAAGCATATCAAAGTGTTTGAACAAATATGCGATTCTCTAGGAGAACACAATGACCAGCATAAGGGTAATGCTTTAAGCCTAACCTTAAGTGGGAAGGCAGGGGATTGGTATAGAACCCTAAGGGTGGAAGAAAAAACGATTTACCCTACTCTCAGGAGACTATTCTTAAAAGAATACATACGAGAGGGAGTGCTTTGGGGTGTAGCCTCTCAACTCTAGAAAGCCCAACGAGAAGAAGGAGAGTCGGTGAGAGACTTTATTAGTCGCTTAAAGCATTTGAATTCCCGTTTTAACCCAAATGAGCGCTTCAACAATAACCAATTGCTCGCTAGATTCATTCCGGGATTACGACATGAGGATATCTACAATGGCCTAGTCATTAGAGGTATCACCACTTGGGAAGCAGTCACCACCAATGCGATCCAATTGGAGGATAATTTAATGATTCAAGGAGAAAGAGTGTCTGGTGAGCCTAAATCTATTAGCTCGCAAGCAACAGGGCATCAACCAATGACCCTAAAGCCTATTGCTAAGGAGCCAAAGATATCTGAAATGACTTTAGCAGATCTCACCAAGGCCATTCAAGAGAGTCTTAGAGATAATCGTGCTCCGCAAAACAATCATATGTATCCAAGAAGGGAGCAACAATGGTGCTCGGTATGCTATGGACCGCATAGTACCAGTGAATGCCCTACTTTTAGAGTAAAATTCAATGGGAATTGCAATGCCTGTGGAACGTATGGTCATCAAGTTAAGGATTGCATAGTATTTAAGCGCGCGATGGCCAATAGACCAACCTTAGCATGGACAGACACACCTCGAGTGCCTGCATTGATGCTGGCCCCACCACTTGAACAAACATCACAACGCATGGTCCCTAGGGCCCAAAATGTTGTTCAAACAATACCCTTACCACCTCCAGTGCTAGGACCGCAACCACCGCATCCGAGAATCACTTCTGTGAATCAAGTGGGTTGTGAGTCATCTATTGCTTGTTTGAAAGGCTGTGAGGGAGATATAGATCCTAATATTGCCTATGGGATGGATGTGCTCGAAGAAAGTTCAGAATACTACATGGAGGACTATTGGGGACAAGTCAAACCTATCTATCAAGTAGCTGCTCTTGCTCCAAGAGGCCAAAATATCAATTACACTGCTAAGAGACCACCTCTTCAATGCTATGAGTGTGGAGGTTCACATCGTGTAGCCGAGTGTCCTATTAGGCTGCAAAAGAACGCCACACTAATGCAAACCAATCAAGCGAGCACGTCTACAATGCCTATACTCATGTGTAATCGATGTGGCATAGATCATTTGATTGCCCGATGTCCAAATAATCCAAATGCACCGAAGATCACGCCATTAAACTTGATTGAAGTTATCGAAGAGCCATCACAAAGTGCACCTGAGGTACTAGTAAACGTACTCACACGATCGATGCTCCAAAAACAAAAATATATTCTTGAGGAAAGAGACACGACATCAATTGTCCAATCTCAAAAAAAGAAGAAAACACGACGGAAGAGATCGCAATAAACAGTGAAGTCAGACCACAGTTCAAAGACCAACATAGGGACTGGTGACGACCCCGTATATATGAATGACGTTGAAGAGGATTATGATTCAGGTGAAACCATGGAGACCAAGACAACCACTAAGATAGAAACCAACAAGCTTCATGAGCCACAATGGCCAGGATCCAAGAAGAAGATAGAAACTTATCCAAACCCTACAGAGGAGATTGAGCGAGTCAAGCAATTAAGGAGTTTGGTAGAAGATACCCAAAGGGATCTAGAACCAGCACCTAGGCAGATCGAGATTACAGACATCGTGTTCCCTATGCAACAACAACCTCACCAAGTCCATAAACCCTTAGCCATACCTAGAGTCATCCAAGAAGAAAGTGACTTAAAAAAGTCATGGGAAAGTGGGCGTACTCACTTCTTGATGGAAAGAATGTTTATAGAGGGACTACCTGATCCTATCAAAGAAATTGAGATCTCGTCTTCCCCACGTCAAGGGACTGAAGTCCAAAAGGTGCCGTTAAACATTGCTAATTTGATGGATTTCATGTCTTCAAAAGTTAGAACCACCATCATGTCCATACTATATAAAGACCCTGAGCTAGTCTCAGCTCTTCGAGCCTTCCTCAATGGAGAACTAAAGTTTGGGCTACCACAATTTGCATAGATGGATGGGATTGGGGAGATGCCAATAGAGGAGGAACACTTAGATCCACAACCCAACCTAGATGAGAAACTTGTTATAAAAATACCTATTAACAAGTTGGGACAATACTTTGAGGGTGATGAATCCAATGCGACCATACCAATCACTACCAAGGGATTAACTGTGAAGGAAATCCTTGATGGTGGCGCTGGGGTTAGCATTGTGACTAAAAATTGATGGGAAACTATGGGAAGACCTCACCTTGCGACCACCACCATAGTAGTGAAGATGGCCAATGGGTCTATTGTGAAACCTATTGGGATGCTAGAAGATCTCAAGATCAAGGTCTTTGGACGCATAATAAGGATTACCTTCATTGTTATGGATTTCTCCAAACACACTATGGCATCGAAGATGATCTTAGGATGTCCTTTCATGAGGGAAGCAAAAATGGTGCATGACTGGTCTAAAAACCATGTCTACTTGCAGTTCCAAGATTCTGTCATTCGAGTGGATCTTGTGACTGGTTGAGCACACCCTCTACGAAACAGGTTTATAATTGATCATAGATCTGACACCACAGTTCACTCGGCCCCATTGCAGTATTGTTACATGTGTAAAGCGGACACTGATGTTGGGCAAGATTCTCCTTTTATGGATTTACGACTTGGGATGACTGAGTCGGACAATGTGGATTGGGTCCACCTAGCAGCAACCATAGACACTTGGGGAAATAGGGGGACGACCTGGGTAACACCTGAGGGGGATAAAATGCCCGTACAAGTGGGTCCCTAAAGCTTCTTTATTACCATAGCTAGTGCTAAAAGACAAAAGCCTGGTAAGAGATGTCCCACTCGCTCTAAGAAATGTAAGGAAACGTGGTGTTGGATTCCTAAACGACTATCGGAAGCCCAAGGCTACTATCAAGGAAATGATCAAATCTGGGTGCCAAAACGCAGATTGTGTTCTTACATGTCACCTGACCCATGTGAGAGCAATCCCATAGCTCCAAAACAAATGAACAATTATGGAAAGAAAAAAATCACAAAATGCTACACACCCGCTCCAGAGCTAGTTTGGGTACCGAAGAAAGAACGATTTGTTCCACCTAGCTTAGGAAGGGGGGAGTCCCATGAAGCTTCCAGCTCCTCGTGTAATGCATCCATAGAGGTAAAAGCTTCTCCACAACCTCCACCTACAATAGTGGACCTCCATAAAGCTACAAAGAAATCCACACTTCCCAGTGTTCAAGAATCACCTGAAGAACCACTTCAAGTTTGATCCTAGGAGAGTACCTTACCACCCTTGCAACTCGACGAGGCACCTAAGGTAATAGAAAACTATTGGTTAAAGCCTTCACCTATAACAAATTGGAACAATTGGTTTCAAAGGGTGACGAGCATTTCAAACGGTATAATCTACCCAAGGAAGGGGCGAGTGTTTGCTGACATCCATCATTCACTTGCTTTCCTCTCAACCTTCCTCCCCGACCTCCCGATCTCCCAATCTTAGGGAATGTATATATAAAGCCTTATACTCATAAAAAATAAAAATAATAAAGAGCAAGAGCAATTAGCATATGAGTATGCACAATAAAAGTCAAAACATTGACCCATACCTACACATTCACATCTGGTACACTGAAACAGAAACCTATGTCATAAAACACATTTGATCCTCATCACTCGAGTGATGGAGGGTAGATAGGATTAGTATGATAGGAGTGTTTCTGTTTTAGAGTTTAGTGATTAGCAAAGTTCTTCCCATTGATGTGCCTCCTAGAGGTATTCTTTGTGTTTCCTCATGTGTACAGGAACATGTTGCTGTGGTTAGGATTTGGACCTCCATGGAATCTTCTCTCATTCACTCTTCAAACCAAGCGTGATTATCAACACAAACAGGTGTTTCTTGTCCATTAGCATTGCCCCTTATCTTTTTGCATCCATGTTTGTCTACTTTAATTGTGATTGGTAGCATAATATCCAACACATTTGCTTGGTATCAAACATTAAATTCAATGTAATTTTTTGTCATAATCACTTGTCTAGGTTTAAAAATCATAATCACTTGTCTAGGTTTAAAAATCAAGCAGTCTGACTAAGCTAGTTTAATCAAGCTAGGCGTTAGAGATCTTCTCTTAATACCATGGGGAATGCCTTCCTGATTATCAATGGTTACTTAGGTTCTTAATCCGATTTAGGCAGCATTGTGTGAAATGAACTAGGGCTTTCTAGTGAGCTTAGTCCCTATTGACCTTTAGCTTAAGTATTATAAAGGGAGTTTACTAGTGTGATGAGCCTGGGGAGGGTAACAGTGTTATATGACCCCCCAAAGTTACAAAATTAAAATGTTGAAAACGAACAAACAAAAAAATCAAAGTGCCACAATGTAAAATCTTAAGCTCGAAGAGAAATCTCAGTTTGATTGGGTACTTCACTCACATGTATCGCCTATGGTACTAGAGCCTTAGAGGTTCCCAGTGTGGGCGCTTTTCCTTGAAAAGCAAAAAACCCAAGGCATACAAAATAAGCACACACATCAAAATTGAAACAATGTGAAAAGACTTTTGGGGGTCAAAGAAAAGGAAATAAGTCAGGCGATGATTTCATGAGCAATTTCATTTATCGTAGCTTAACTACACCTCTAGGTATAGCTTCTAGTCAGCCCTTGGACATGAAATACTTGGCTCTCGCGATTAAACAACTTAATTGACCAAAGAAAATTGAGAAGTTTGCCCATGGTATTAATAGTCGATCTTTAGTGCCTTTCGACCGTTAAATTAGCGACCCCATACTTGTTTAATTTTTTATCTTTACAACTGTTTATGCATTTGATTATATTGCAATTTAATGTTTATTGCTGACAAATGGTTTAAAATCCTGTTACCAATCAAATTGTCTGCCTACAACTGCATATGCTTTTTAATTGTATATGAGAATGCAATTATTGTGCCAATGTTGTTTTATTTTGCAGTGGATGAAGAAGGCTAAGGACATTCATCTCAAATGCTCTTCCACCTCGACGAATGAGCTTCAACTCAATAGCTTCCGAGGACGAAATCTACATCAGGAAGGGGGGCATGTTAACCCTCACGCACATTCCTATCACCTAAGACGGACGCTGTATTATTTATTTGGTGGAGTCAGGTACCGAGCTTGTCGGTCCAATAGGTAAGAGTGATCGCCGATGAGAGGTGCACTCTAATTGGAACATTCAAGGGATTAGTTGGCTAAGCAAGGGCACCCAAGTGTGAATGGGGCGAGCTCATATAAAAGTCAACTAAACCTAAAATTCACTCATTCTCTCATTTGTGCAATTGAAGAGTGCTCTTCCTCCATCTCCATCTTCTTCTTCTTCATCTCCTTGTGTGTATGTGTGTGTGTGTGTGTGTGTGTGTGTGTGTGTGTGTGTGTGTGTGCGTGAGAGAGAGAGAGAGAGAGAGAGGGAGTGTGTGTGTGCGATCGAGCATTGCGGTGGCACGATGGCGGCGAGACGGTTGAGCGCGGCGTCTCCCTCTTCTTCGTGGCGAGGAATCCTCCACGACAGCAAGCGTAGAGCGATGAGTGACACACCATCGCCATCTTTGAGCTTACTAGTTTAGGCTTGTTGTGTGCTTGGAGCCATTTGTGGCTCGCACACAGTGTATCAGTAAGTTCCTTACATTGACACGTGCGACATACGTGCACACTTACATAGCAATGTCTCTATGTAACTTTTTTGACACAAGGCAATACCACCATCACACTGCTTAAACTGTATACCCAAGTAATGATGCAACAGCCCCAAATCTTTCATCTTGAAAGTAGCATTCAAATCAGCCTTAAATTCAACAATATGTCTCTCATTTGGTCCAGTTATCAGCAAATCATCGACATAAAGGACCACAATGAGAAGTACATCATCCTCACACTTTACATACAATGTGCTTTCTGTTGGACTGTTACGAAAGCCTCGTTTGACCAAATGAGTGTCAGCTTTCTCACACCAAGCACGAGGAGATTGCTTCAACCCATACAAAGCCTTCTTACATCTGCACACTTTGTCCTCTTGTCCTTTTATGACAAAACCGCGAGGCTGCGTTAAATAAACTTCCTCAAATATGTCACCATTCAAGAAAGCAGTAACAATGTCTGATTGATGTACATCCCAACCAAAATGAGCTGCCAATGCACATAGAAAACGTACAGTAGTCATACGAAAAGTGGGAGCAAAAGTCTCTTCATAATCTATGCCTTTTTGCTGTGCATAACCCTTTGCAACAAGGCGAGCCTTATGGCGATCGATCTCACCATCCAGCTTGCGTTTCAACTTGTAAACCCACTTCGTACCAATGGCCTTTTTGCCAGGAGGCAAATCGCATAAATGCCATGTGTCATTTTCTATAAGTGCATCATATTTTGATTGCATGGCAGCCATCCAATTTTCTGAATTTTGTGCTTCATCAAAAGTCAGAGGCTCCTCAACATCATGTAAGCTAGACACAGCCAAAGCATAACAATTTGATGCATAAGATGCATGGCGAGAGCCTAAACGAGTACGACTAGAGAAACGTGCATCCAATTTACTGTCACGCAAAGTGTGCACCAGCCATTTTGGCATACCTCTAGCCTGCTCATTTTCAGCCCTTTCCTCATCTAGTACATCATGTACATCTGCATCAGTAATAGGCTGATCTAAAACATTTTCAGTACATTTGCCTCATTAGAACTTACATTCGTATTTCCACCACTGAAAAGAGGCAACAAAGTGTCATAAATGTCCTGTGAGCTTACATTACTGTCTCTAGTACATGACAGCAAGGGCTGAACAGAATCTTCCACAAACACTACATCCCGTGAAACCAGAATACGCTTTGTTTGCGGATGATACAACCTGTAACCTTTGCTTTCAGCACTATAACCAACGAAAATACATTTGACAGCCTTATCATCCAATTTTCTGCGCTGCACTTGTGGCACCAAAGCATATGCCAAACAGCCAAAAACACGCATGTGCTCAATAGAAGGCTTTCTATCATGCCATGCTTCATATAGAGTAATAGACTGCAAAGCTTTCGTAGGACACCTGTTAAGTACATAAGTGGCACACATGATGGCCTCAAGCCAAAAAGAATGCGGTAAAGCTTGACTTTTGACTATACATCGTGCCATTTCCGTCAATGACCTGTTTTTCCTCTCAACAACACCATTTTGTTGAGGTGTATAAGGCACTGTACATTGGTGTTTTATCCCACGACTAGCTAGAAATGCATTAAATTCATGAGACATATACTCCCCCCCTCGATTGGAACGGAGGGTGCCCATAGTACATTTCGAGACATTTTCAGCCATAGCCAGAAATTGTTTGAAGCACATAAAAACTTCGGACTTCACTTTAAGCGGAAATACCCATGCATGCCTGGAGTAATCATCAATGAAAGTCACGAACTACAGGTAATTGCCCAAGGACGGAGTTTGCATGGGCCCACAAACATCACTATGCACAAGCTGCAACCTGCACGTGGCCCGAACTGAACCATCGTGTGGAAATTTAGAACGCTGCATCTTACCCAAAATACAGCCTTCACAAACATGTTTGACAGGTGCTTCAAGAGGCGGCAAAGAAGCAACCATATGAAATTTCTGTAAACGCAGCAAACTGGCAAAATTCAGATGACCAAAACGTGTATGCCAAAGTTTTGCATCTGAAATTAGCCCTTGAATCTGCAACATCATTTGCAAAATTTTGTCGACACTTGTCATACAAAGTGAGCTTATACAACCCACGGCACAAAAGGCATGATGCAACAATTTCATCACCAAAACTGAGATCATGAACTGTACATCTGTCATCCACAAATTTGACTACAAGTCCAAGTCTAGCAAGTGCGGATACAGACAAGAGATTCTTCTTGATCAAAGGTACATAAAGTGCATCAACAAGTGTGAAGGAACTGCCATTAGCAGCAGTGAGCACAATCTTTCCAACTCCTTGAACTGGATAAGAGGCGTTGTTGGCACAAGTGACCTAATTCCCATGAGGGACAGACTCGAGAGAGGTGAACAATTCACGATGTGAGGTAATGTGCTTTGTAGAACCACTATCGAAATACCACACATGTGAATCTGCAACAACTGATAAGCATGCATCATGGACAACAGGATTGTAAGTGCACTCTGTGCTAAAAGCCCGTTCTGCATCAACATCAGCAGTACAGTCTCCTTTTACAGAAGACTCAACAATGGCTGCATTTGTAGTGGAACTAGCATTTGCAGTGGAACCACCCTCTTTCTTCTTAGCCTCTTTGGCCTTCAACTTAGGACACGACTTGATCAAGTGATCATTGGCTTTACAATAATGGCAACGCGTCTTCTTTTTGCCCTTATCACCAGAATTGCCAGACGAAGTGCTGCGTGCAGAAGCATTGGGAACATAAGTTTTGCCACTCGTCGCAGCAGAACAATAAGAAGTGGCTACATTGCTGTTACCACCCTTTCTTTGAGAAGCAATAAAAGCCTGTTCAACTGCACGCTATCTAGTCCTGTTTTTTCTGGAAAGTGACTCTTGCGATAGCAATGTGCATAATGCATCAAACTTGACAACTTCTAGATTTCCTTGGGTCATTTGTGTTGCTGTTAGCCATGGTAAATGCTGCACCTGATGTGAAAACTGCTCGAAAATAGGAGAAACGGAGCGGGAACAACACGTGCTATATAGCACAAACCGTAGAAGACTGTAAGGCACCTGTTATGCAAAAAATGGCACTGACAAAAATTTTGCACAAAATGACGAAATAGCCTGTGCAGACCTACCTGTAGTGGAAACGGAGGCCAAAATGAGCCCGAATCAAAAATCTGAGCAGATTGAGCTCTACAAGCCTTCCTGAAATATTTGTCGACTTGCGAACACTCGCCAAACCTCACTGTAATCGGAGAAAGTGAGCAAGCGTGTGCTAGAGCAGCTGGCGACTAAGCCCGAGAGGATGCATCCTGCTTTGATACCAATTGTTGGAATTAGGGTTGCAGAGAAATGCACACAGCTTGGAGAAGACGAAGGAAGCTCAAGGCATAGAATAGAGAGTGTATTACTTAGTGTGCAATGAAAAGATAGATAGCCCTGGAGTGATGGGCGTATATACAATGCTCGGGGGAAAAAACCTCCTAAAGAGGAAAAAAATGCCCTGGCAGTCCTAGTGTGTTCACACACATCACTACCACATGTATATGGTAACAAACCTTTTCAATCAAAAATTAGTGACAAACCACTTATACGGAGCATATTGCCAAAGTAGCGCATGTATAATCCTCATAATGTTAATTGTTAGGTAAAGGCGGTGTGCCTCACCATGCTTTACCCATGTCCGCCGACCAGTGTCCGGCCGCCCACATTTATCTCCTTATTCTTTATACATACAAAGAATAAGGAGCTCTCACTCACATTCTCACATGGTGCTCACACTGTGAGATTTGGGAGCTCCACCCCACATCCTCTCTCTCTCTCTCTCTCCTCTCTCTCTCTCTCTCTCTCTCTCTCTCTCTCTCTCTCTCTCTCTCTCTCTCTCTCTCTCTCTCTCTCTCTCTCTCTCTCTCTCTCTGCACGCGCACCGCATCCGCCTACTCACAACTGGTATCAGAGCTGGTTTCATTCACGAAATCGCTTCCGCGTGCGCGCACCTTCAAGAGTGCAAACAGGGTTTCGACTTCGGCATCGGCAAATTCAGCTTTTCGAAAGCGTTTCCACTAGGTGTACTGGCGTTTTACCCCCCTTTCGAAGCCATTCGAGTCATCAGAAACCTCATTCGAGCTACGGTTGAGGAGTTGCATTTTTCAGCCCTCTTTTGGCAGTTTATGCTACGTTTTTGGGCCGACACGGAGGTTTTTGGCATAGCTTTCACACCTAGACTCAGATACATGTGATCCAGGAGTCAACCTTGGGGTTTTGGCACACTCCGGACGCGCTCGTTATATCAAAAATTTAAAATTCTGAACGTTGAATTTTCTGCAGCAGCAGTTGTTTATTGTGTGGTGAGGATTCCACACATGGTTTGCTCTCAAATATGAGAGTGATATTTGCTGCAAGTTTCCTCACAGGTGGGAGGATACGATGTATGCCTTATGTGGTTTGATGCTCAGGGAGACTAATGTGATTGCATTTTGAGCTCAGCAATGTATGCCTCGAGCATGTTTTTTGGCATCACAGGTAGAGCAGATATTTGTGTAGTAGATTTGCAGGTGTTTGCGATGATGTATGCAAAGTGTGGAGATAGGTGCATGCATTTGGAGTGCGATTTGATGCGCTTTGGTTGCTCATGGTTTTGAGCATGCGGTCAGTTTGGTTACTGGTTTGGTAGCCGTTTTATTGACGAAACTCTGGCGAAATTTTCCCAGGAGTTTTATCCGCATTGTTGGTGCGATCGAGATTGCAATTGCTTATAGCACTCAAGATTTGCGTGCAGTGTTTTCCCTTTTGGGTGGTGCATTGCGAGCATGTTTTGCTCTACATTTTGGTCTTGAGTTGTGTGTGCTCGGCCATTTGGAGCTTCCAGTGTTGACTCCTAGCTATACAGGTTGAGTCTAGTACTCCCACAGGTGTTGCCATTTGCAGTTGAGGACATCTTCTGCAGTGTTTTGGCTTGCATATCGGTTTCGACACAGCATGTGTCTTGAGCTTTTGCTTTGTGTATGCGTTTGTGGGATAGTAGTTGGCGATTACTCGCCATAGTTTGTGATCGAGCTTGGCTCTCACATTGACAGGTTTGCCATATTGTTTGGCAGTTTGGATTGCGACGTGTATTCCGCATCCATCTCTTTTGCCCATAGATTGTGGTTCTAGTGGGAGACCTTGTGCGTATTTTGTGCCGAGCTATTCCGCACTTGCTTTTTTTGGTTCTGTCTCACTTGTGTGGTTGCCAACAATTTTTTGGATTGGTTTTACTGCTCTTTGGTTGTACAAGTTGCCAGACATGGCAGTATGCACGTCAGAGTTTGAGCTCTTTGTTACGAGATTTGATGGGTCAAATTTCGCTTGGTGGAGCTCGCATATGCTTGATGCATTGACTTGTTTGGGCCACACATTGCCACTGCAGGGCAAGGATGTGTCATAATAATCAATATCTAATTCTCCTAAATGATTTTCTCATATTAAACTGATCATTTAATGTGGGGAAGGCCAGGGGAGAAAAAGCTAGAATATTGGTTAAGCTAGCAGACCGGCCACAGGATCCAAAGGAGGGAAAATAGGGATCTAAAGGGGGGGCCATCTGCAAAAGAGCCATGTGCAACAATGGGCTAAAAAGACCCTAAGGTTCAGCCCATTAAGACTTCCAAAATGCTAAGGTTCCAAAATTCAAAGGTTGTGTCCAAAGGTCAATCCTAGGGAAAATTGGATGCTTTGTGTGTGCCCTGAAAGTCTTTGCACATCCCTACATGGGAGGGGGCGAGCCCTAAAGGTAGGGGATGAGAGAGAAAGCCACACACACACACACACAGGCTCCCTTTACACAAAGGGAATGAGGGACACATGTCAGCTCCCTAGCCAGATGCCCACAAGGTGTGCCCAATTTCTATTGGATGACCCTTGAAGTGGACCAATGAGAATTAAGCTAGAGTAAATCTAGTTTAATTAATTTAAAAACATTTAATAAAAGAAACCAATGAGAATTAAGTCTCCTAGAAGACTATTGGGCAGTCTCCCAAGGGGTCCAATGAGCATTCAGGAGCCCCATGGCTTGCATGATTCCTATTGGCCAGGAGGCAAAGGGGTCCAATGAGAGTTTAGTTTAATTATTTGATTACTTAAAGCTCTCACAAAAGGGGAAAGGGGGACACATGTCAGAAGGCTATCACTTATGCTGCTTAACACCCATTGGCTTGACTTGGGGAGGGCCAATGAGGCAAAAGCCAGACCAAATTAGCAGCAAGGGCTCGCCCAAGAGAGAGAGGGGGCTGATTTTTGCAAGGCATTATCACACATACACTCACACAAGCTCATGTGTGAAGAAAGAATACTCTATCTCCTCCCAAGCTTTAATGGAGAGCTCATCACCTACTCCAAGCTTGTGAGATAAAAGCCTACATCAACACTCTCTTGGCATGTGGATGCAAATCCAACCAAGAGCCAAGCTTCAATGCATGCTCATCTTCTCTACCAAGCTAATTACTAAGCTAAGCTATGCTAATATGAGTGATTATGTGAGGAGATGTACATCTTTCTCGTAAGATACTCCTTCTTCCTCTCAATCTACTCTCATACCCTGCTAGCTCTCACCATCTTCGAAGGTGTGTGAGGTCTTGGGTCTGAGAACGGGGATAATTCAAGTTGTGTTTGATTAAGTGTTTTGCTTAGTGCATGAAGCTTCCATCTTCATTGCACTAGCTAGTCTCGAAGGAACACAAAGAATTGTATTGTACAATGTCTCTCTTAATGGGAGAAACCATAATACAAAGCCTTTTGGAGGGGGGACCGGCTCCATGCAAATCCGGTCCTCAATTGTTGTCAATAGCTTAATTTCTCTCTCTTTTGAAAGTATTGTTGATGCTATCTAACTAGGTGTTATGCTTTTTGTTGCTCTCTCCACCCAAGCACTCTTGTAATTCTCATTAGGAATCTATTCTAATGAAATGCCCACTATGTTCATGCTAATTTCCGCTACACATAAGTTATTAAGCCATTAAATGTTACAGGATGCGAGGCCAGAGTCTATGTCTAACAGTGCATGGGAGGACTTGGATGCACTAGCACGGTCGACGATTATGTTGAGCCTAGTAGAGTCAGTCTATTGCATAGTTATGCATGCATGTACAACTAGAGATTTATGGCAGTTGTTGTGTCAAAGATATGGCTCTTCACAGTCCAGAGATGCGCCTAGAGCGAGATGCAGGTCTCAGAGACGGAGACTACACACTTGTTGGCATTGTGGACACACAGGACACATTCAAAGGCATTGTTTTCGCACGATGCGACAGCGCAAACGTCAGTACAGGTTGGATGCTTCAGCTTTGACTACATCGGAGGCAAATGTTGTGTACGAATCTACACACGACGGTGAGGTCGTTCTTGCTTCCATGTTTACTCCTGAGGTTCTCATGTCATGCGATGGCACATTACCTTCGCAGTGGATGCTAGATATTGGTGCTTCATTTCACGTCTCAACGAGACGCGAGTACTTTTGCTCGTATGCTAGTGGTTTGCTTGGACATGTGCGCTTGACTGATGGTTTAGTCCATGACATTGTTGGTGCAAGAGATGTTCGGATGTCATTGCCGAGTGGAGCAATGCTAGTGCTGAGGCATGTTCGCCATGTGCCGAGTTTGACTCGGAGTTTGGCCTCCATGAGTCAATTGAGAGACAGTGGGTGCCATGTTGTGCTAGATGAGCATGGTTTTAGTTTGCATCATGGACAGCTTGTTTTAGCTAGAGGTGCTAGTGTTGATAGCACATAACCGATGCATGTTAGTCACGTGAGAGAGGGCACTATCTCTGTGACATTGTTGTAGCCATGTAGACAATAGAGACGGGTTTCCTTTGCTAGTGGGTTGCATACTACTTTGCCTTTGTGTCAGCAGAGCAGTGAGACAGTTGTGTGTGTGCCTACTGAGGTTAGACAATTAGAGCAGGGAGGCTCTTGTGAGACACAGCAGGTTGTGCATCTGTCTTGTGGTGACGTTCACGCAGACAGTGGTATCTCTGGGGATGCACACCTTGGTCAGTCATCCATTGAGATGGCATTAGTTGAGCCAAAGACCGATGCATTATTCTATGATGCGTCTGATATGTTTGAGGGCGATAGTGTCCTTCAGACAGCTGTGTGTGATTGCAGTGGTGCTTATTTTTTGGTTTTGCAGTCATTCTCAGTAGATATGCCTTTGCCAGAGGATGCTGACATGGTGATGCATAGTCAGGTGGTTCTTGATGAGGATGCATATGGCACTAAGGTTGCTGACAGGGATAGGTTGGCACACATAGTGCATGTTTCGTCAGCTTTCGGGTCTCTCATGTCTGACCTTTTGGTCTCGAGACCTGATCTTGCTTATGCGGTTGGTGCATTTGCAGTGGGAGTTGTTAGTCGTGCAATGACTAACACTGGCATTGTGCATTGTGGAGCCATGCAGGTCATCACTCGATACCTGCATGAGGGGTGTCATAGTGGCTCTAGCCATAGTGGTATGCATGTTGCATCTACACTAGAGCGGTTACAGAGTGAGCCAGTGGGCATAGGTTGAGAGCCGTCTTCTCTCACCTCTTGTATATACTAGCTGTAGGCTAGTCTTCTCGCCACTTATCGGCACACAGCCTTTAGTGGGAGAATGTTAGGTAAAGGCGGTGTGCCTCACCGTGCTTTACCCGTGTCCGCCGACCAGTGTCCGGCCGCCCACATTTATCTCCTTATTCTTTATACATACAAAGAATAAGGAGCTCTCACTCACATTCTCACATGGTGCTCACACTGTGAGATTTGGGAGCTCCACCCCACATCCTGTGTCGTGCTCTCTCTCTCTCCCTCTCTCCCCTTCGCACTCTTTGTGCACGCATATCGCATCCGCGTACTCACATTAATCAAACACCATAGTCAAAAAACCATTTAAAACAACAAGCTACGGTAGAAAAAGACTAGAAACAGATTGCAGCAAATGGTTCAGCAACCAACCTGAGAAGCGGTGCTATGCTCAACCAACCCCATAGTGCAAGGCCTTAGTGCAAGAAGCTCATCAATCCAACACATAAAGACTTGTAGTAAGCCCACAAACTTTCTTTCCATGACACACACAAATGCAAGGCAAGGCTATGTGATCTTTCACCTTTGAGGAGGTACCCCCTGTCAATTTCGGACAACGACACCCAACCCACAATCTCCGTTTCCAGAATCGTCCTAGAATCCAAGTGACCAAGCAGATCCATTCACCACATATTCCTACATGAGTCTATGGTCATGGCATGGGGGGGGGGGGGGGGGGGGGGGGGGGGGAGAGGGAGAGAGAGAGAGAGAGAGAGAGAGAGAGAGAGAGAGAGAGAGAGAGAGAGAGAGAGAGAGAGAGAGAGAGAGAGAGAGAGAGAGAGAGGATCAGATATAGCACTAGGCGGGAATGAAGCACTCACTGATTTTCATATATGGCTCAGAAGGATAACCACAATTCAAGGGCGTGTACTCGAATGTACCAGGGTAATTAACCCCTTGAGAATAACTAATAGGGGGTGTTCATACCACTACAGGATGTCAAGTTACCCCCAATGTATTTAGGGATAAGTTCCACCATAATTTAAGTGCCCAAAGAGCTATGCCAAACTCGGGATAGAACTAGCACGGGTTCAACTCACTAGGATAGCCTATAGAGTATAAGCATTAAGTGAAAGGTCATTTAGGGCTAAAAATTTTCCAAGACATGATTTTTCTAGAAAAAAGTTAGGTTATACAGGAGTGTTTAAAGGTGAGATCATCCCTACTGGTCATACAAACTTTAGGCCACGTAGGGGTGTTTAATGGTTAGTTCATCTCTAAAGAAAAACAACCAAATTACTTTACTTAACCTAAGGTATTGTCGGAAGGGATTTGGCCCGAGAGGGAGCTATATTACTAAAGCCTCCAATGGAAGGTCTTTCCTTGAATAGGGTCAGATCCAAATTAATATTGTAGTTTAAACATTTGAGACATAAGTTTCAAGGTATAGAATAGGCCAATAGTAAGTCACAGATAAAAGTGATGTGTGTGTGTGTGTGTGGAAGCTAGGGGTGAGATCAACCCAGAGCATAGTAACACCCACCTCTTACTTGAGCCAAGAAAGTGCCAAAGGTTTATTGTCACTTGTTATCATTGATCTACCCCTTTTAGGGGAAGATTCTGATATCCTTGTACCTAAGACCATCATAGACCATTGAGACACTTTGACATGTAGTGGTATATTCCATCGCAAGTATTTGCTTAAGGATAAGAAACATGGCCTTGAAAAGTGTCAAGTGGATGTCAAAGAGGTTTTTTCGCTCTCATCCTAGTATCCTGGAAGAATAACAAACTTCTAGAAACTGAAAGTTTTTCTTCTTAACCTGAGCTGATGACTATGGTATTTCATACATCAGGTTCGTCCTTTGACAGCTCATTCGGTGGTAATTTGATGTTGAGGATTGATTGCCCTTGACTGCTAGTTTGTGGTATTTGGTACCTGAGGTTTGCCTTTGATAGTTATTAAGTGTATCATTTAGATCAATACTTGATTGATGTTTTTCCCTTTGAATAGTATAAAAGGTGATTGCTTTTTGTTGTTGTTATGCTCTTCTTGTATTTATTAGAGGGCATGCTAACAAAGATCTCTTTGAGTTTTGTAAATATTTTGATATGTGAATTGCACTTACCTTTTTGGTCTCCTCTTTGTAGAATTTTATGATGAGCAGTGGGAAGTTCCCTTTTACTTGATTCAACATATGTCATATGGAGATATGCCTCGTCTCCACACAAATTTTGAAGATTCCTAGTTTTTTTATTTCCCACAATTGAGGGCAGTTGCTTCCCCATTGGGAAGGATTGTTATCGCTATTAGTACTTTTTAGCATTTTATCAATTTTGCTTATGTTTTATTCCCAAAACCGTTCAAAAGAAGCAATGTAAATAGAGCTCCCCTTATTGAGAGTTTAAGTGAAAAGCAACCTCTTATATTTTGGGTGCATGCATGTAAGTGATGAAGAGAGAAAGAGAATCACGTCATTCCATACACGGCACTTTCTCAGCACGAATCATCTTCTTGACCCTCCACAAGGAATGAGTAATATGTGAGTATCTTGATTAGATGAGCTATTGTTTTACCCCCTCTTTGAAGCCAACAAAGCCATCAAAATCTCCATTAGAGCAAAGCTACAAAAGATGCGATTTTTTTCTCTTTTATGCTAATTTCTCTCTTAATCATAGCATACACTCTCTTGATTACGTAGGTCACGCTCTCTAATCTTTCACATGTTTATCTTATTGTAATTCATGCTCCATAACATGAATAAAGAGGCAGAAGGCAAATACTTAAATCATATTGATTGAGGGAGATGGTTGGTACCCACTACAGTGTCTTATGTTTTGATTCTTGTTAATGTTGTTCTCTTTACATGTTGTGATTATTCAATCAACTGTTTTGTTGAATTTATTTTGATTTAAGGATTTGAAATTGTCTTAAAAGTGTTCGAAAGATATCAAGAAGCCAACATTGTAATAGTCATTTTTTCTATTCTAAGCCAAACATATTCGGTTTCTTAATAAGTCATTGATCCACATTTCTTTTTATCTATTCGATGCAATGACCTTGATGTTTCTGAATAGCTCAAGTCACTTCGGAAAGAATTTGAGTCCAATCTCTAGCTATTCTATTCAATAGGTATGAGTGAGCTTTACCAATTGTGCACTTTTATTGCACGTATCGGAAGTTGGGTGTTACCATATACATGCGGTAGTGATGTGTGTGAACACACTAGGACCGCCGGGGCATTTTTTCCCTCTTTAGGAGGTTTTTTCCCCCCGAGCATTGTATATACGCCCATCACTTTAGGGCTATCCATGTTTCCATTGCACACTAAGTAACACACTCTCTATTGTGTGCCTTGAGCTTCCTTCGTCTTCTCCAAGTTATGTGCGTTTCTCTGCAACCCTAATTCCAACAATTGGTATCAGAGCACGTTGCATCCTCCCGGGCTTAGTCGCAAGCTGCTCCAGCACACGCCTACTCACTTTCTCTGATTATAGTGAGGTTTGGTGAGTGTTCGCAAGTCGACAAAAAATTTGGGTGAGCTCGTAGAGGTTACTCTGCTCAAATTTTTTATTCGGGCTCATTTCGGCCTCCAATTCCACTACAGACAGGTATGCACATGCAATGTCAGTGCCGTTTTTTGCATAACAGGTGCCTTACAGTCTTCTATGGTTTGTGCTATATAGCACGTGTTGTTCCCACTCCGTTTCTCCTCTTTTCGGGCAATTTTCATATCAGGTGCAACATTTACCATGGCTGACAACAACACAGATGTGTTAAAGATGTTTGCTGTTGAGGACAGGTTGGATGGGGACAATTACCCTATGTGGGCTTATATGATGCAACACGTTCTTGTGTCAAAGGGCATCTGGAATATTGTGCAGGGCATTGATGTACGTCCTGGTTCTGAGGATGTAGGCGATGTTGAGGATGTTGCAGGTCTTGCTGCAAGGATTGCTGCTATTAGAGTTGTTTTGCCTACGGCAGAACAAGCTCATTGGGATGTAAAGGATGCGCATGCTCATGCATTGATTGCGATGTCTGTGAAGCGCACCATTGTTCCTCACATTCGTTCAACAAAATCTGCAAAATAGGCTTGGGATATTCTAGCAGGTCTTTATGCAAGCCGCAATGAGGCTAAAATTGCTTTGTTGCGTAAAGAGCTGAAATCGAAGATTATGCTTGAGGAAGATGATATGGACACTTTCCTTGTTGGTGTCAAGGATATCAATGAGCAACTTATTTCTGCAAAGTGAAGTCATTTCAGACAGTTCCCTTGTGCAGACTGATCTTCATGCCTTACCAGATTCATACCAGACTTTTGCTAGTACTTGGAGACTGATGACCCAAGGAAATCCTGAAGTTGTCAAGTTTGATGCATTATGCACATTGCTGTTGCAAGAGTCACTTTCCAGAAAAAACAGGACTAGGCAGCATGCAGTTGAACAGGCTTTTATTGCTTCTCAAAGAAAGGGTGGTAACAGCAATACAACCACTTCTTAAATTCTGTTCCTAATGCTTCTGCTGGCAGCAATTCGTCTGGAAATTTTGGTGATGAGGATTTTAGGTCAAATGGACCTTTTATATGAATCGGACCCATTTACACATGGGCGCCCACAATGGTGAGTCATAGCAAAAATGTTGTAAAAATAAGATAAGTGGTGCGCCTCTCATCGGCAATCACCTACGCACCTATAGGACTGACAGGCCCGGTCTAATAAAGTGATAAGGCGTCTGTCAAAGGTAATAGGGTGTCCGTAAGTGGTTAACATCAATAGACAATTTCAAAAGAGGCGCTTTGCTTTGGTTGAATGCACATGGTTGCTACAAGCAAATTGTAGTCAAGTTAAGTCTTTATTTGGAAGAATCCAACAAGGTACCATGATACTTGGAGGATTTGGTATATCTAAAGATGATTTCCCAAAATTTTCCAAATTGTAGTCACGGCTACTATTTGAATGGATATAAAAATACAAAAAAATGAGTCCTTTTAAGCATGAATGAGTTTAATAAGGTTTATATTATTCAGTTTGATAATATTATGCTTAGAGCAGAGCTATAGTCAATATTTAAAGCCTAGGTATAAATTCTAACTCCCAATTAGAGATAAGGATCTCCAGTCTAGTGTCATTACTATAGAGAGAGAGAGAGAGAGAGAGAGAGAGAGAGAGAGAGAGAGAGAGAGAGAGAGAGAGAGAGAGAGAGAGATCGAGATCTTAGTATGTTGCAACAAGGAGCTCCATTTAGCACATTATACTCAACATATGGTGCAATTAGGAAAAGTTTAGTTGATTCGATCCATTGTAGTGTCACTTTTGCTAAGTAAATTGCTTTAATCACAAAGGATTTCTCACATATAGTGGATTCCTACTTGCTTTTCAAGCTTCTTTGGTGAGTTATAGTAGATTTATTTTTCATTTCTTTAGCATAGTCGTATTGATGCGAGCTATAGATGCTCGCATGTAATCACTTGCATATTCGTGCTAGTTGTGTATAACTTTCTATTTACAAACACTAAGTGTTACCACTTTTATATTTGAGAGATCTATCCCTCATTACGGTCGAGTCTGCTACACCCTGAGATGGCTTAGTCTATAGTTGTTGTGAAGTTGCTTCATCCATCACACAAGAACTTGCTACATTTCCATCATTGTCAAGGTTCTAGTGGCCTAAACTAAACAAATAGAGTAGTATAATTTAGCTCTTGAGTCCCTCTAGACTTCACTATACAATGACGTTCACAAGATGATTGATGTAGGAGAGATATATATGCAATCCCATGCTTGCGTGGTTGTTATTCTACCCTCTGGTAGGCACCATCAAAGTACAGATTGTGAGCCTCTTATAGAAGCTCAAGCTCAGGGAGGGGTGGAGCCTTGCTAGGTTGCACCTTCTCTGGTCTCTCATAGCATCGCTGTGTTAGCACATCTGCCAAGCATGCCTTAGTAGCCTTCTCCACTTGTAGTGTGTAGTCAAATTCTTATAACTACACCACCTATTTTGTTATCCTTGGGATACTTCCATGTGTTGCAAAGCATATGGGAAGACATCCGCAATGTGGTAAACACAACAAACCTTTTAGGTAACAAGTAGGCCCTAAACTTTTCCACCACAAATTTAAAGCCCGAGACTAATTGTTCTATAGAGGTGAAACTCTTCTCAGATGCAGTCATAACCCTACTTACAAAATAGATAGGTCTCATCAGAAGTGTCTTTGGATTCTTTTGTATCAAAATTGCCCCCAATGCTTCACATCCAAGGCTAGGGTTGACATACAAGATATCCTCCCAGCAAGGCTGCAAGACAATAGGTAAAGAATCCAAAATTCTCTTAACCTCCTCAAAGCACCTCTCACTACTCTCATCCCATGCCAAGGTTGCATGTCTCGTCAGCTATTATAGTGAATAGATTTCCCGTGAGAGGAGGTGAATAAAGTGACTCAAATAGCGTACCTTTTGTAGAAATGATACCAATGGATTCATATCTAAAGGTGGGTAGAGCAAGGAGTGACTTCAGTTTTCTGCGGTTGGCGTCTATTCCTCTTTGGACATTACATGTCCCAAAACTCTCACCTTGGACTCTCCAATATGACATTTATCCTTGTTAAGTTGCCGCCCAACTAATCCAATCGTGTAAATCCTTCATCTACCTTGCTCAAGTGTAATGTCGTTGAGCTATAGATGCAAAAATTATCAATGAACACTCTTATGGACTTACCAAAATATGCTCTCTTCTCCCATTCTTGTGCTAGTGATTGTGGATATTCCTACATTGTTGTCATGCTCTTGTGTCGCCCCGAGAGTGACCTCTATCCCCCTTTATAAAGCAAAAGAGAGGGGATTTAGAGAGATTATTTTAGTGGAAATCTTATCCCAGACACGTGGGGACCAAGCACATGGCCCCGATGCCCACCAAAAGACCACTATCTTGGCTTATTAAAAAAGGAGATGCAGCTAGATGCTCCCTCTAGTGTGTGGGTGGCCACAACAGCTACTAGAGAGGGAGAGGATGAGGGGGGGTGTATGGTGTGTGTGTGGTCCTGCTTACACCACCGAAGGAGGGAGAGGGCGCTTGTATGCTCTAATAATTGGGGGGGGGGGGGGGGGGGGGGGGGGAGAGAGAGAGAGAGAGAGAGAGAGAGAGAGAGAGAGAGAGAGAGAGAGAGAGAGAGAGAGAGAGAGAGAGAGAGAGAGAGAGAGACTCATATGCCAGAGACAGGAGGAGAATGAGTCCGAGGGAGAGAGAGTTGAGGGGAGAGTGATGCATGGCAGTGTGGGGGAAGGTCCCTCCTCCTCCTCGACGCTTTGGGAGGGTGGCGGCAAGCTGCCACCTTCCAGCATAATAAATAACGTTTCTTTTCTTTATCAATAATGCCCTCATGGGCTAGTTCCCACGGCCAAGGGTGGTCAAGGCTCTTCCCTGACTCGTTCTCGAATGGTAGTGCCACAAATTCTACCAAGCTTTTCGGACTTAGACACTCGTCAAGCCTTTTTTGTGCTAGTATCCTACATTCAACCTCCGAGTAGCTTGTGCATGTGTATGTCATCGAGACACGAGTATAGGTAATTGCATTTGGAGAAAGACCCTTCCCTTGGTGAAAATGGTCTCCTCGTGAACCCTTCTGCTTCTTAATTTGTCATACAAGCATACATCTCAACCAGAGCATTGCCGAGCATTTCTTTTCCAAGAATCTTCCGACTAGCTATGGTACTTTGCCACCCACATCGGCATCTCGTATAGTGTCACATACCTTCAAGATGCAAGGTGGGAAGTTATATTCTTTTTTTTAAAAACTTCTAGCTATATACAGTTGATGGCTTCTAGGGATAGTGGTGAAAAGCATGCATCACCAAGCATTCCATTATTCAACACATTTACTCATAACACACAACATGACACGCAGGGGATAGACTGCCTTCTTTCTATGTAGGTTCGAATTCAGTAAAATTTCTTACTTGCATCGTAAGAAGCTAGAGTCCAAGGTTATGCATGAGGAGGATGACATGGATTTGTTTATTGCAGAGGTTAAAGATTTGAACAAGGAGTTATTATCCATTGGTGAGGTCATTCCTAAAATAGAACTCTTACATAGACACCTCTGATGCTTTTCCATATTCTTATCAGTGTTTTGCCTCTACATTTAAGAGTATAATGTGAACTTTGATGGTATTGTCCTTCAATTGTTGTAAGAGGCATAGTAAAAGAAAAAAAAGACCTAAGCAACTTGCTATTAACAAGCATTTGTGGTTGCACAATACAAGAAGATTACCATTGTTGCCACCTCCAATGCTTACAAAATTATATTTCTTTAAAATACAAGGGTTTATGTAGGGGGATGCCTTTGAAGAGGCAACAATTGTGTGCTTGAATTCCAAAATCACAACTCAATCCAAAGCTACAAATATTTGTCACACGACAATTGGATGATATTTTCACCAAGGTTGTATCAATATGAGAAGCATTTTTTGTGCATGTAACATGTTTGCCAATAAGATCCCTTGATGAAGAGAACTCGATGAATAGTTGATGAATGCAGGCATGGTGAGCAGGTGCGTGACTATGTAGGGTTCTGGGTGTGCAGGGCTAGGGTTAGCTCAAGCACTGAGAGCAATTGAGGGAATTGTGAAGAAGGAGAGGTAGTGGGAGACATAAAAGGAGAGTTGCGTTTAGGGATTCCAAGTTGAGATAGGCCGCGCACTAGTCTTATGCTCCTTCGTGCTTACCTTCCTCTAAGGACTACCTCAATGTGCTGTTGATAGCCCCTATTGCCACCTTTTGGTGGTGCCATTACTCCCCACCCCTTCACTCAAATCGGGATTAATAGCCCCCCTTTTTGCTTTGGGTGTTGTTCTTGATTACAATGCCTTCAATTGTTGTCAAATCGTCATTAATAGCCCCCCCTTTTTTTTGCTTTAGGTTTTGCTCTAGATTGCAAAGCCTTCAATTGTTGATACAACAACGATATTAATCGTTGTTTTTTCAACATTTACTATCATCCCGCTTGTTAGTAGAAGCTTTTTTTTCTCCTCCTTGAACTTTGCAGGGATTTTTGAGGGTGTGTAGTTGTGCTTGGTGTGGCACGGATAGTCAGTGCAAGCAATGGATATTGAGACCTTGCCCATGGAGGAGGATATTGTCAAGTTCTCACAAACATTCATTGATAGGAAATTATCGTTCGTCAAAGCAGTTGTGCCAATGGAAGAAGGGGGAGGGGTCAACCCCGACCGTCGATCAATACTATAATGACAGGTGGTGCCTCGTCAAGGAATCCGACCACGGATAAAGAAAAAGATAAAATGATTGACCAAACTGCTCAAAGGACTAATTTTGAGATAAAGACCCTTAAGGCCAGTGAGCCCCAGGGTCTGATATGTGCGAATGGAAATAAAGTGGCAACTGGTTGTGCATCTCTCAAACCAGGCATTTCATTTGCAAGCATTCTTAAGGGCCCTAACTATAATATTTGCGCTAATGTTAAATTGGATGAGTCATTAAAGGATGGAGACATTGAAAAATTGAAGAATCTAAAGGCTCGTCTTGAACACGAGCTTAAAGAAGTCAATAAACAAATGGAGTATGGCCTAAATGATAATAAAAGATCTTGCTCTCGGGCGGATTATAGTGGGCCTTTCAAAGACGGGTTGGTGGATGGGGCCTTTAGTGGTATAAAGAGATCTCTGTAGTAGAGCAGGTTGAGATTGCATAGGCTATTTTTGTGGCGATCCCACCCATTCAAATTAAATAGCATTGAGCCATGCAAGATAACCTTACACTGGTATTTGGATTTAGTGGGAGAGTCCCGAACAAATTTGAGTTGATTCAGTGGCTGCAGGGACCGCAGGTGATTGGGCATGGAGGAGCAATTGTGAGAATTTCTTACTTTTCCAAGGGGTTCTGTTCAGTTAGATTCAAAGAAGCCTCCGATGTATCAAAGATCCTGGAAAAAGGTCCCCTTATATTTAACACGACTATTGTCTGTGTTGTGCCATGGGAGCTAGTGTTTGACTCGGCAGAATCCCTCCATGGGTTTCATCCAATCTGGCTAGAGTTTGTGGAATTGTCTGTCTGGCTTTGGGATAATTTCAAGATGCTTGCCAGTCAACTCGAGACCCTTTTGTTTGTGCCTAACAAGAGAGGCCTAGGCAAGGCCTCCAACCAGGTTTGTTTTGGTTTTGACTGTTTCTTAGACACCACCTATACGAGCA
This sequence comes from Adiantum capillus-veneris, assembly GCF_014529385.1. NCBI lineage: Eukaryota > Viridiplantae > Streptophyta > Polypodiopsida > Polypodiales > Pteridaceae > Adiantum > Adiantum capillus-veneris. Next base: position 74,508,584 of record NC_140932.1, on the reverse strand, counting down.
TGGTGATCAATGTTGGTGCAGGGCTGGTTAATATTCCACTCAATTTTGTGACTTACTTTGGGGCATGCTTTGAATGCAACAAATTTGGACACTTTGCCAAAGATTGTCCCATGAAGGCTAAACTGACTATGGATCCTACAACACAGGTCTCTGGTGAAAGGGAAACCATGGTGGAAGGGATTAAGAAACAGGTAAAGAGTAATGAAGGGTCAAATTTAAAGGAGGTAAAGGAGGATATGATATGCGACAAGATGGGCACCGAGCGAAACCCTCTCAGCAAATCCCTGAGGGCCCATGCAAAGATAAAGCATTTGTTTCTCCTTCTTCCACCCTTAAGTTTATGACAATGACAACTGCATGGGCTATGCAAGTACCAGGTTTCAAGAGGGCCAAAAGGTGAAGGCAGTGGCAAGAGATTCCATGGCAATTTACGCTACAAGAGCCTTGAAGGGGAAAGGCTCTACTCCACCCCCCACCCAACTAAAAGGAGGGGCGTGTGTAGTCCCACTACACACAACCCATTTGCGGTGTTGTAGGAAAAGAAATCCCCTAACCTAGAACCCTCAGATTCTCCTAGGGCTAGGGTTATGGTGGTTGGGACGTTGAAGAATTTTTCCCTCTCTCCCAATGATGGATTCTCTCGCTATTCAAACTTGGAATGTGAAGGGATTGAAGACTCGAAATAAGAGTGCCCTCTTTTGGGAGGAAGTTAAAAAGGAGAAGGCAATCAATTGTTGGGCCATCCAGGACCACCATTTGCATGCTCGCTGCAAGAGAAAGCAGACATTAGGAAAAAAGCTTGTGTTTTATGGAGAAGGAAGTGATGGATTTAGTGGCATTCTTCTCATGCCGATAAGTAATTGGAGCCAAAGATGGTTTTGAACCACCCTTTGGCAGAGTCCTTGGGGTTAGGATCAGGTGGGAAGATCGGACCCTAACCTTATTGAATGTGTACGACCCTTGCAATGCAAAAGATAGAGCTAAATTGTCGATGCATTATAGAGATACTCCTATTGAAGGGGAGTGGCTGATGGTTGGTGATTTCATTATGGTAGAGAAGAGCGAGGATAGAACAGGTGTCTCTAGTATACTCAATGGCATAGAAAAGGATAACTGGCAAAGCTTGTGTGAGAAGTGGGCTATGATAGACTTATGGGAAGTAGGCACATGGAACAACATGCTTGGCTAGTCTGCAGTATGCCTGCACCGCCTCCAAATTGGACAAATGTTATTGCTGTCACCAAGTTGATTGGATCTCACCGTTGCTAGGGATGAAGGTGATTTCAACAAATTTTTTTCCGATCACATGCCCTTGCACATACAACTCAAGAAACCTAAAGGGGAGTAGCAGATCCCGAGAGAGGAGAACAACTCCTTATAGCAGGGGCACACCTGTGCAAACACCCTCTTTTCAGAAATCTCACCAAGAAAGTAGTGGATCTTAATTTTAAAAATGCTTGGAACCTATTTTCTTGGAGCATACAAAAAGAAATCAAAAGCTCGGGCCCTCAAAAAAAAGAAGGCTGTGAGATGCACCTCAAGCGTCTCACATAGGAGGTGGCTTGGTGAACCTCGAGGAAGGCTGTTGGACTGGCTACTAAGTATAAGCATAAGAGGTGGCTTGAAGCTAAATCTAACCTGGCCAACAAGTAGCTCGAGGAAATCAAGAAGGCAAGATTGCTCTCCAGGGAGACCTTCCTCCAAACAAAAGCCTCTAATCAAGCATATTCCTTTAGGGCTGTGAAAGTCAAGAAGAGCCGAGGGCCACGTCCAATTGCTCTTGATGAGAATGGGAATGCCATCCAAAACCAAATGAGATGGATGGACTAATGCTTAACTATGTTAGCTAGATTATTGGCCAGCCAGAAACCCGATCGCAACAACAAGTCGATGAAGCGAGAGCAATTGTTCTTGAGAGTGTTGAGAAGAAGTCTTAGATTCCCTAATCAGAAGCCAACCACGTGGAAGTTCCCTTTTCCAACGACGAATGCTCTCTTGCATTACAAGACCTGGGAAAAGAAAAGTCCCCTGGCTAGGTGGGCTATCGGCTGAATTTTTTTGATAATTTTGGGATGATTTCAAGGTGCCAGTTGGCTAACCAAGCCATTATCGAGTGTAAAGAGTCGTTAGATGCAAGTGTAAAGAGAGGGCTTATCAAACCCATCCCCAAGTAGGTTTGATGTTCTTAGCTTAAGCATTAGTGCCCCATTATTATGATGTCAGTAACATACAAAATTATTGCCAAGGTGGTCTCCCTCATAATTGCCCCCATTTCTGAACAGAATCATTTCTCCTCATCAGCATGGGTTCATTAAAAAAAGATCCATTTATGACAACATATTGGCAGCAATGGTGGGCAATCAATATGCAACCTTCACCAAACAAGAGTGCATTCTGTTGCAACTTGACCTCGACTAGGCTTATGATAGAATACCATGGTTATCAATAAAAGATGTCATGGAAGCTCTAGGCTTTGAGCCTTACCTATGTTGTCTCATTCGTGTTCTGGGTATTGGCAACCATCAAAACTCCTATTCAATGATAGAATTATGGGCTCGTTCAAGATTAGAAGGTCTATTAAGCAAGGATGCTCCCTGGACCTCTTACTTTTTGCCATCAGGTCGCATCCTCTTGTAATGATGCTTGAAGCCAATGTTGCACGAGGGGAGATACAAGGCTTGACTTTGTCTGGCAACGACCAGCTCCTGGAAAAAATATTTGTAGATGACATGATTATTTTTTTGAAGGCGTGCCCCACGTTGTTAGGAAAGCTCTAGAGATTGCGCAAACATTCGTCGTGGCCTCAGGTTTCAAGTGTAATATAGAGAAGTCCATGTTGATCTCCCTATCGAAAAAAGACTCTTTTGATCCTTCTGTTTGGACAGGGGAGATTGTTTCAAAAGGGAATATCTTAAGACATTTGGGAGCCCCCTTGGGTATTCTTGTTACCCACAGACAAAGATTTCAATGGGTCCTTGAGAAAGTGAGAACAAAAATGAGAAGGTGGGAGTATACTCTTCTCCCGTTCCCAAACAGAATTAAAGTGATAAACTCATTTATGCTCCCCTACATTGCCTTCACAAGCCCTCGTCTCAAGATGACTAAGAAAAATTGGAAAGAGTTCTTAAAACCAATCAAAAGTTTTTTATGGAAAAACAACACAAAAACCTCCCGGCCATGACAGTGGGCGAAATGGGAGTCAATCACTTGTCCAGTTGAACAAGGAGGTCTCGGGATTATCAACCCACTTGTCCATGTTGTGGTCTTGTGTGCCAATTTTATGGTCTCAATGGCTAAGCAGGACCAAGTCTGGGCTACCATGACCAAGAACATGTTAGCTACATCAAAACTTGGATCGAAAGGCGGACAATTAAAAGGGGTTGATATTCACAACAAACTTATCGCCCTAGATTGGTTCAATTGATGTCTTGGGGGCATCTCAGGGGAGCTGGTGAGGAAGTGCAAAAGACTAGCCGAGGTACTGGGGTGGGGGGAAGAAACCAGGTACTTCAAGAACTCCGTCTTGCACTAGTCCTCCCGGCTCTCCAAAGTACTAAGGCCACTTCAAAGTCCCTTCTAGATAGAAATTGCTAGGAAAGTGAATAATAAGGTTTATAATGGCTTTGTCACGTTTGGAATGGTAACAATAAGAGTTGGAAATACATTGACGTGCTAGCAATTTAGTATCAACTAAATGGCTATGAGATTTTTCTATCCACCAATAGAGTGCTTAAAGAACTTAACAAGGTTGTAATGCCAATATGTGAATCCAATTTTGAGTAGAACTCCTAGAGATGGCCCGGAAGTAGCCTATAATGGAAACCTAATTCAAAAGGCATTTATCATAGATTAATGCATGAGGATAATTGGTTTAGCCCCCTCAAAAAAATATGGAAGAGACAATGGCCTAGAGAACAATGGGAAGAAGTCATGGAGGACATCTGAAAGTCAAAGTGGTCTCAAAAGGTATTCTTGTGGAAGGTGTTATGGTGTGCTCTGTTGACATGGGTAAAGATCCAGGAAAGAGGAATTGGATCAGATCGTTGCTCAAGTTGCAGGATAGCTAGTGAGGACCTAGCCCACCTTTTCATGGAACGCCAGGTTATCAGGGGCCTGGCAGGGAAGCAAGTGGGTCTAAAAGACATGGCAGATCAGGTTCTTCAAGACTGATTTGTTCTTTGGAGGCAAAAGGATGAGAAATCTTGCTCTTCTTATTTGCATTCAAACTGTCTGATACTTCTTTTATTCCATATATGGCAGGCAAGGAATCATTGGGTGTTTGAAAGAGAGCCTACTATGGCAAGCTTCTCAAAGATCATCTAAGAAAGCGAAGCAACGATCTATCTGCTCGAAAGAAAACAAGACTCGAACGATTAGTCTAGGGCTACCCATGCCATCTTGGAAAACTGCGATAAGTAAAAGCTTGTCATTATAGTACATCTATTGTGTTCTTGAGGACATCCAAGTTCTAATGCTCAGTACCTCGAGGCTTGGCCTCAATAGCTATTGTGAGTTTGACAAAAAATAAAAAAATTCCTTGATGATATAAAATAGATCCTCATCAAATGCGATGTTCTTATTTGAAGATCATCCCTATGCCTCTTGATCCCCTTAAGGCACTCTAGCTCATGGTCCCACTCTGTTTGAATAGCCATGCGCTTTGTATATAATTGGTTAAGGTTATAAAGTGGGTTTCTTCACGATAATTCAAGCTTATGTATATGCACCTACTATTGGGGATAGCTAAAACCTTACCCACACATATGTTGGGCCAAATACCACAGTGCTTGAGACACTTGAAATATCATACAAATAAACAAGAAATAATGTAAATTTAAATACATACAAGAAGCTACATTTGCATCATTTGAAGTGAGCATTGAAAATAAATTACATGGTTATTGGACTCTTTGAAATCTCTCTAGGTTTATGAGAATAATGGCATTCTTCTTTCCTTACCTCTTCAACTAAGACTTCATTCTCACCTTTTAGTATGTTTCACACTCTTGCCTTTACTTCAAAAAACTAAGCCACCATTGCTAATATTAGAAACAAACGTGCTCTTTTCTTATGTATTATACTGGCTCCTTTTGATTTTATTATGCGGAATCTCTGCATTTCCCACTCGTCTCCACACCAAAAGCACCACAAAAGGGGGGTTGAGAAATGAACATTCTAGAGTAGGTATCAAGCAATGGTGGCATACTTGGGGCCAAAAATACAACAAGGGAGAGCACAAAGATCCTAAAAATCACATGAAAATACCAAATACAAGTGAGGAACTCAAGCATGCATTACCTTCAACGACAATTTATGCATAGATCTAATGGCAAGCCATGCAAGAGAGGGTGAGAGTGAGAACAAACATGCATGCCTAAACTCGAGTGCTACTGATGCACGTGAGAGCGAAGATGAGAGGTAGAGAGGAAGGAGAACAACACAAAACTGGAGAGTGTGACAATCATCATTCCACAAAAAAGATTTGACAACAATGAAAATCGAGTAGTAATGCTCCTTTTACAACTCATCAACAGGTTAGAGTGTGCCCCAAGGCAAAACTAGGCACCCCTCTTCTGCCAAGAATAGGCCCTGTTTTTTTGGGTTTCTAGCTAAAAACATGGCATAGCATTTGAAAGTTGCACATAAGTTAGAGATAGCCTCCTAATAATGCTCCTAATAATCTATTTTTACGTTGTTTTTGAACTACAATTGAGTGTATTTACCTATTCTTTGATGAGTGTGCTGCAAAATGCTAATGAGAAGCTAATCTTTTCAAAGTTATTTACTATGAATGCTTGCTCATTTTCTTCTTTTAAGGAGTTTTAAATTGTGAATTTGTTTTCTACTTTTGAATTGTGAATTTGTTTTCTACTTTTGTGATTCAAGCTAATGTTTCCTAAATCAAAATTCCCACAAAGATTGAATTAATTTATCTTTAGCAACATATAAGACCTTATACATAAAATAGGAGTATGATATATTTCTAAATTGCAAATCACGAAAGGGCCATCGTATTTACCTTTTATATGTCGTAAATAGAGGGTCTTCTCAAACTTTTCACTCGTAGGTGACATGTTCCTTTCTATGGGTAGTAAATTGCTAGGGGGTTTAGGTAATGCCACCTTAGGGTAGATTCATCGATTTATGAGCACAATCTCATTGCAAATTTGTTGGTTTAGGCCGCACACACCAAATGCCAATTTATCGAATTAAGAAACATGTCTAGTGGGTGTTGAATTACCACTTCGGGATGCACCAATTACAAAACCACTTTCATTCATGGGCTTTTGGTAACTCATTGTTTTCGTAACCAATCGGAATGTGTATTTGGATTTTTTAATAATGTGTAGCTGCTTTTGATTTTACAAATGGTGCATTGACTAGGTGCCCAAAATTACTTTTTGAGAAACCCATTAATTAGTTTGGGGGGGAAAGAAAGGAAAAGGGAAGGGTGTGGGAAAAAAGGGAAAAGAGAAGGAGGGGGGGGGGTGGTTTTATTGATTAGGTCTCCCAGATCTTAGAAAAAAATTTAATCAAAACATATTATGTGCATAAGTGAAGGGTGAGTTTAAGGAATGAAAAAACAAATGAAGGTGGAAAGTTAAAAGACTAATGAAGGTAGAAAGTCAAAAGACAAATGAAGATGGAAAGTCAAAGAACCTTTTGTGTTTATATAAATAGGTTTTTCTAAACTCTTTCATTTTTCCTTTAGCGTTTTTTTTTAGGTTCTCTTTAGAAGTTTTCTTGCTCTCTCTCTCTCTCTCTCTCTCTCTCGTAATGTTGTATTCATCTTTCTTAAGGTAATATTGTTGCAAATCTATCTGCTTCGTTATTGTCTGTCATTACGTGATATAGATTAACGCATCGTTTTTCTTGTTTTTGAGTGGAATCTTTGAATTAAGAGAAACTTTTAATTTTTTTAAGCCATTAGGAACACTTTTTAATTTTTTAAATTTAAGAAATAAATGGTGCATTGATGATGATATGATGACATTGTATTAATCATTATGTTTGGTTATGTTTGACATAGTATCAATCATTATGTTTGGCATGATGAGCAATGGCTTCAAGTCTGGATTTATTCAACTACATCTTGTATGTAGATCACGTGCACCAATTATATCTACTTATTGGCTACTCCGTTGGATTAACAAGAATCTCCAGAGATTCTTTATTTTTGCAAAAGCAAAAAAAAAAAAGAGCGATGTCGCCATCATCCCCTGGCTCACGATCGCCTCTGCGAAAAAAAGATTGATGTCGCCATCATACCCTCGTTCGTGATCGCCTCTGCACAGGGCTCTCTCTCTATTTCTCACTCCTGCCTTTGCCCTGTGACACACAACGCCCCACTTCGCATGCGCCATCTCTGTCTCCGAGTCTCTTTCCGTCTCAGTTTCTGTACACACTATCTCCTCCTCGCACTGCAAGGCAGCACTAAGCTATGATTTGCAGCAGCAGATCGACCTCGCGATGGAACTCTTCCATTGTAGGGCTCCCTAGTCTTCCCACTGGTCTGCAGCACGACGCCGGTCCCCTGCAATTCCTTTGCAAAACGATGATTGCTCTACAAAGCTCACGGCATTGTTTGTTTTGCTCGATCGCAGGACTACATCCCGATCCCCATCGTCGCAGGCACAATTCGTTCCAACTATAAGCCAAACACACACACACACACACACACACACACACATACACACACACACACTGACCTACATCGTACAATGCTCGCAACAGAGAGATACTTTTACTCCTTTTCTATGTGCACCACGCCACCAATGGATATTTTTTTAAACTCTGCTGACAGCTAGAATGTTAAGGCCCTCTCTCTCTCTCTTACTCTCACTCCTGACGTGGCACTCCTCCCCTTTTTTCCCCTCAAACGCTTGGGAGGATCTCATCAGATTCTCCCTAATAAACCCGTTTTGCAAATTTGGGGACACCTACTGGCTTTTTAAAAGAAGCTTTAGTGTTGTGTTGGGTTAGGAAGACTTTCATTCTTTTCAGTGCCATGATGGAGATTTACCTTAAATGTTATTTCTATTTTAAAATATTAAATGAATTTTTCTATTTCACCTTTCATTTCACATCCTTACAGGGCTTGACTTCACTTGCATTCTATTCTTTTAGAATGCTAAAGTGAAGCTTCACCTTGCATAATTCTAGTAAATTCTATATATATATTTATTTATCTTACACACACACACAAGCACATATATACACTAAATGAGCAAGCCACGGTAAAGGGAAGAAAAAATGGTGAAATATGTGACAACTTAGTTCAAAAATCTTGCAAATTCAAAAATTCGACTATTATTTTCAGTTTGCTTCTTTGCAAAGAGGAAACTCGGTCCGAGATATTCTTGAATAATGCTTTACCTTATATAATTCTAGTTAAACTCAACCTAATGATTTTATCATTTTCTTGTTATTTTAGAAAGCCACCGTGACCCTTTCACTTGTTATTATAATGATTGTCATTTATTCTAAATAGAGCTTGGGGACACTTCTTAACTTTTATCCAAATTGGAATTCATCAATTTGAGAATGATTTTTTACTCATTTTTATCTCTCTCTCTCTCTCACATTCTCATTATGATTTTCATAGGTTAACCATGGACTCCACTACTACAAAAAAGAGTAGAAGATGCCAAGCAGCAAGTAGGCCTGCATTCAGGGGAAAAAGAGAAGCATGGAAGGTGGATCAACGTGGAAGAGAGAGGGAGAGAGAGAAATGCCTCTCTGTCTCGCTATCGTTTGTGTGCAGGTGCACTGTCAATCAACTCTCTCTCTCTCTCTTTCTCTCTCTCTCTCTCTCTCTCATTTCTCTACTCGGAGAGTACAACATGCTTAGGGTCATGGAGATATGGACATGAGGAGAGCTGGAGGATGTGTGTGTGGGGGGGGGGAGAGAGAGAGATGAGGAGAGTTGGAGGATCTGTGTGCCGGGGGGGGGGAGAGAGAGAGATGAGGAGAGCTGGAGGATTTGTGCGTGGGGAGAGAGAGAGAGAGAGAGAGAGAGAGAGAGAGAGAGAGAGTTTGTTATGTCTCGCACTCGTGCAGACTATGGGCGTTGTCCCTCTTTGATTGTGAATGCCATGGCGAGGAGGGCGGTTCAGTTTGCAGAGGCCATGACGGCAAGGGGGTGGGTTTTTTTTGCCTTCGAGTCCTCAGATTAATGTGGGTGGAGAGAGAGAGAGAGAGAGAGAGAGAGAGAGAGAGAGAGAGAGAGAGAGAGGTGCCCATTTGTCAGGCCGAAGGGGGAGAGACAGAGATACATATTTTGGTCTGAGTCTTCATTAGTAAGTGATTGCAGCCATCCGTTGTTGCCAACGGCGGTGGGAGTGTACGTGGTTGTAGCTATTGGCCCATCGCACCTCAAGCTGTGTGTGCCTAGCAACTCAGAGATTGTGGGGAGACGTCTATCGACAAAGTAAGGGTCAAAGCTATCATGTGCAGACTATGGTGAAGAAGGGGAGGCAGAGGACTGGAGCACACGATAGAGGGGACGACGATGGTGATTGAAAAGATGGAGGCGACGGCAGGCAGGGTTGGGAGAGGGCTGCCATTACCTAAACAGAGGAGCAAGCAACAACACATCGAGAGAGAGAGAGAGAGAGAGAGAGAGAGAGAGAGAGAGAGAGAGAGAGAGGATATGGACGATGGGAGACACACAGAGAGTTATGAGGATGAGCAAGTGGGAGAGGAGTAGGGTTGGACTGCCGTGCGATGGCGGACGGAGCTTGGAGCAGGCAGCCAAGGTGCAGGAGGGGGGGGGGGGGGGGGGGGGGGGGGGGGGGGGGGGGGGTGGGTGGGTGGGTTTCGCTTTTCCCTTAGAATTGAGGAATCTTCTTAACTAATTAATGGATTTTGAGAGTGTAGACAACATTGCTAAACAATATCCATTTTAGCAGGGCTATACCATTTTTATAGACAATGATCGTAAAGAGAAGAGATATAATCGTCTCTCTCATCTTCCAAATGACAAAGGGAAATCCATTTTCTATATAAAAATAAAAAAAAAACACAGACATATAGGATCACTCATATGGCTTTAGAGTTTTGGCTTAGGAATTATGATAAAATGTGAGTGACATGCATACCCCTACTCATGTCTTTTGGACCATGTTCTTGTTAGACTTTAGGCATCTCAAGTGAACTTCCCAATGTAATCCCATTATTTGGTTTTTCTTTTAAGTATTTATTTTAGTTCTTTGTCAAAGCCTAGGTAGGGTAATTTATTGAGGCTGCTATATAAGCAACCCCCAACCCCCATTGTAATTGACAATCAATTATTCATTGCCAAGGTTGGTTGGTTAGGAGTCTCTCTCTCTCTCTCTCTCTCTCTCTCACACACACACACAGCTTTCACATATTGTCAACTTTGACATGGTATAAGAGCTTCGTGCTTTGTGACCTTGGTGGAGCAAGGCGACATCTTTGAGAACAGGAGATTTACCTTGAAGAGGTCTCACCCCCTCCCTTGTCGCCAGAAAGCAAAGCCCTCCCCCCCCCCCTCCCTTTCTGTGTCTTGTGTTTTAAAATGTTGGCCAATCGGAGCACCCCAAAGCCCTCTAGCCCTATGCGGTGCCTCTCCACTGTAAAAATAGGGCCACTGTAGCCATGGTTTCAAAACACTAGTGTTGTGCCCTCTTGGCGACGACAATACCAAGAGAAGCCTAGCGTTTTTGTAGGTGTGTTTTAAAATGTTGTAGCGTGTACGCTCTGGCAACAAGAAAATCAGGAAGCCTCTTTGCGCCGACAGTAACACCCCAGTGCGTTTTAAATGCTCGTTCATCCCATTGGAGACGACAACCGACTCACCAATCCCTTTTGCGTAGACAAGATTTAAAAATGCTACCGTGTTTCCCTTTTTTTGCTCTCTCTCCATTGCCGACAACTTACCCTTTATTCCCCCTCTCGGTGACGCTACCCTCAAGGCACCCTAAATTGCTTTACAGGTGAAACATAGAGGAGGGAATCAAGGGATCTTTCTTTTCTTGATCGGCTTTGGGAGAAGTGAAAGAGGTTTGCGAGCTTTGAGCAGCGATTTGGAGCGAGGAGAGTGGAGTCCATAAAGGGGCCTTATCGAGCCTTGATGAGTGGCTTGGAAGACGTGCAGATTGGAGCCTAAGAGAGGGATAACAGATTTTGCGGAGCCGTTTGGGAGTACCAGACGAGTGGACCGCTTGGGAATTGGTACAACTTGGAAAACTTATGGCTTGAGTAGTGCGGACATCTCTTGGAGGGCGAGAAGGATCCCTAGATTTCCAGATCTTGTAACTTCAACATGCCCCCCCCCCCCCCCCCCCCCCCCCCCCCCCGGCCCCCTTGCTCGAGTGCCAACAACATCAACCAAAACCAACAAATGGCTATGGATAGCAGATCAACCATCCAGCTAGTGGCCTATGCACCGTCACAACTCTCTAGGAAACCATCAAATTGTTTGGCTCAAGATTATGAAGCAAAAAGCAAATGCACAGGTTCGCTAGAGGACAGAGGCAAAGGCAAGCTCGACAAGGATGACAGTAGCAATACTAGTTAGCTGCCTTGGTACCCACAAGGTCCAACAACATTTGTTATAGATGTGACACGATGCTTTGTTTGGCTCGAGAGTTTGAAGCCAAAGGCAAAAGCAAGAAGTCAAAGATAGACAAAGACAAAGACAAGCTGGACAAAGATTACGGTAATAAAGATTTGACAGAGGAGATCAACATGGCACATGTGGTGGCAACCACAGTGGCCATGGCATCAAATGTCTAGTTAGAGGGCAATTGCTGCCACTAGCTTCAGCCAGGGAGAAGCTAGTGAGTGGCAGATAGGGTCAATGTGCTCCTTATAATGAATTTGGACCCTTGTGTTGGAGTTCAATTATCGGTGTTTGAACTTGTGGGTCAGAGTTCAAGGCACATGCATCTGGCCGGGAACCAATCCATTGTTGTTGGTTGGATTATAGATAGGATGTGTTTCAAAGTTCATTGTTTGGAAAGTATTTTGAGGGTGATGTGTTCACAATTCATGAATGGGAATTCTCAGACATAGGTGGTCTATAATTTAATTTTCTATAAGGCAACTGATGCTCAAGATGGAATTCTTCTAAGGTACAAGTTGAGGAGTAGCAAATGCGAGGTGTATCCAGTAGTCTGCAGCTCTAGGGATGTCCATGGTAGCTTCTTGATTTACTTCGTCTCACTATTGCTATCCACTATGAGCTGCAAAGAGAATGTTAGAGTTCAAGTGAACTACCCAATGTGATCCCATTATTTAGTTTGGATTTTAGGCATTTATTTTACTTATTTGTCAAAGTTTGGATACGAGAACTTACTGAGGTTGCTATATAAGCAACCCTCAGCCCCCATTGTATTCACAATTAGTTATTCATAGCCAAGGTTGGTTGGTTTAGGACTCTCTCTCTCTCTCTCTCTCTCTCTCTCTCTCTCTCTCTCTCTCTCTCTCTCTCTCTCTCTCTCTCGTGCTTTCTCCCTACGCTTCCACATTGTCAACTTTGATAGTTCTATGTTTGTGAGTGGTACATGTGTATAGAGAATAGATAAGACAGGAATGACACGAGAGAGGTAAGTGGAGCTCAACCTGCAATGTGCAACAATATGCTACATAACTCCTTATTGTGTATATGAAAGTATGCATGGTTTGGTCAGTGGTTGGGAGATCCATTGGACACGAGCCACCAAACAAAGGGCAACCAGGCACTTAGCCTTTATATCCATCGACCTCCAACTTAAAATCCAACATGGCTTGTAAGTGGCAAGCAATGAGAATGAGAGGGGACATGTCAAGCGATGTGGATGCTTATGTGGCAATTGAAGAGAGAGGAGAGGGAGGGAGAGAACGATTAGAGAGAGTGAGAGGGAGGAGGGGGAGAAAGTAATGGATATACAAATAAATGATGAAAGATGATGTCACAAATGGGCAAACCATGTTCCATTTAGAGAGAGAGAGAGAGAGAGAGAGAGAGAGAAAGAGAGAGGGACTCAACAAGGAGAGAAAGATAGAAGAGGGGGGGGGAAGTGATGTTTGGAACTCTCATCTAATTCTTAATATTTAAACCCTCAACTAACTATACCTTTCTCATTGTGTCTCTAACTCTTTCATTCTTGTTCTCAAATCTCCTACCCTTTGCCCCATCTAGATGTATTGGTTTCTAGAGTTTCCCATGGAAACATAATATATTCCCTTCACTAGAAGCAAAGTTTTCATCAACAATGTGCTGTTTGTCGAGAAAGTCAAGCCAAAGAAGTTTGAGCGGTTGGGCGTGAAGATTCAAATCAGTACAAAGGATGTCACGATGGCCGTTTCTTCTTTGTGTTACAATAGTCCTTTTCTTCAAACTGCAAGCTTTCATGTGGGGCTGCCTTAGAAGAGGCAATGAATGTGTGCTCATATTTTAGAACATCCGTGAAATCAACTCCACCCCATAAAAGGGAAGAGTGTCGTGGAGTACTTACTAAGCTTAAAGAAAAGGAATTTCTTGTGCAAGATTCTCGAGTGCAACACAAAGGAGCTAGACCCCAAAGCACTATAATGGTGACGATACCTTTGAGTTTCCACCTATTTTTTGGACAATGTCATACAAAGGAATGGATGGAATGGAGTCCAAGTATAACGGTGATGTTACCTTTGAGTTTCCACCTATTTTTAGGACATACAAAGGAATGTATGGAATGGATTCCAAGTATAATGGTGATGTTGCCTTTGAGTTTCCACCTATTTTTAGGACATACTAAGGAACGATGGAACGGAGTCCAATTATGATCCACACCTTTAGATAAAGGCCATAATGACCAATGTTTCATTCCGTGGAGTGTACAAAAAAGCCTATGTATTGGAAGTCCAAAGCTACGCAAACTTTAGTCATCCTAGATTTCTCACCAAACAAATTATATAAGGTAATTTTTATATATTTAATAGTGCATCATGCACTGTGGCCTTATGGCATACCAGGTACACATCACTTTGAATTTGACCACAACTTACCTACTTCAAAGCATGCTCATCCTCTCCTTCATGTTTGTAGGGCAGGCAAAGAGTAGGATATCATCAATGATGCAGAGTATGTTTAGTCAAAGGAAAGGATTTAAAGCATTAGATGCAAGCATTGATGCATTAAAGCACCAAATTATAGCATTGAATGACAATGTTATACAGTCATGGATCTAATTGTCAATTGCGTGAGTCAGCAGGATGTAGTAGGGTTGCAGCTTGCAACAACGAAGGCCCAAGTAGCTGCTCTCGCAGGAGAACTCACTCAAGAGGTTGGTACTTCGAATGAGACTAATTTGTTTCCATGTTTAGACCTAAAATAGGTGGAGCAATTCTATCACCATTTTTTTGTGGTGAGGAAAAAGGCCGCAACAAGGATACAATGCATATATTTTGTAATACCATTTACATTTTAGTATTGATGCATTTAATGCATTGCAGATACATCTTTCCCTTGAAGCCAAGGCCTATGAGTGGTGAATGACTTATGAATCACAAAACCATCCTAAAACATGGGCTACCTTTGTGAAAGCATCTTGAAAGGAGTTCCTTCTTGCCAATTAGAAGTCCCAAACTTGGTCACATTGGAACTCAAGTTGATGCGCCAACGTCATTTATAGAATCAATATGTCTCGTGTTAAAATTGAACAGGTTTGATGATTTTCAACAAATTCATAGTTTGTTATAGGTATAATCTTAAGAAGTAGGTCAAGACCCAGGATCCTAAGACTCTTGAGGATGAAATTTCTTAAGCACACATTCATGATGACCCCAATAATGATAAGCCACTGGTTCAGCCATTGCACAAGCCACACCACATCATGCACCATACTACTGAATAAGAGGAAGTCTTCACGTGTAGCTACTAGTGATCAATCCAACGGACTAAGGGGGCATGAAGTACCTTCTTTCTTGTCAAGACTTTGAGAGAGTTAGACGGTGCAACTAATATCTCTTTACTTTTCTTCCGAGTATGTCAACGTGGAAGTTCTAACTACCTATATGTGGCAACCCACTTTTGGACAACACAATCTTGTAAGAATACATGGAACTGTCGAGGGGCACTAAATGCATATCTTGGTAGATAATGGTTCCAACAACTTCCTTAACTATAAGTTAGCTAAAAGTTTAGTCCCCCACATTATCCTAGTTTAGATCTCTACGAGGTAGTAGTGATTGATAAAAATGACAATGAGATGTGGGAGATTGAAGCTAAAAACATCCCCTCAAGGTGCAAGAGCATAGCATGAATTTAGATTTCCAAATTATGAAAATGGATAGGGCAGCTATGATCCTTAGCAAGGAGTGGTTGCGTGGGTTGGGTCCTATATTACACCGTAGCAACAAACACAATATTCTAATGTTTGAAGCCAATGATTTTTGCACATGCTACTATTCAAAGACAAGGACATCCCTCCCAAAGCACTTGCGTACATCTGAAATTTCCCAACTTGATTCTGATAAAAAAATAGATTAGGTTTTGCTTTGTTACTTGATAGTAGACATATCATTTTAGCACACAACATATTAAAAAATACTTCCAAAGTGGCTCCTATTCTTTAATGGCTTCATGCTACTAAATTGGGAGAGCTCCAATTTTGTTTGGGATATGTTGGCTTCAATTGCAACTTTGTTAAGAATTATACAAAATTTGTTGTTTCTATTACGGACCAAGTGAAAGATAAAGGCAAGACTTTCTTTTGGGGAGAAAATCAACAAAGTAGTTTGGAAAAGCTCAAGGCAAGAGAACAAGAATTTTAGTCACATGTAGCACAATTACTTCACTTACAAAAAAGAACTCTATGCTATACTTTACTCTTTGAAAAAGTGGAGACAATATTTGTATGGAGCTCAGTTTGACATTGTGTTTGATCATGAAAGTCTAAATGGTTTACAAATGAAACCGATTTTAGGGTTGATAGGCCAAGTGAATTGAGATTCTTCATGAGCATGATGATGGAAACCTCTGAATAGAACACCAAATACTAACTCTTTCTTGTTCACAAAATACAAAGTGAGTTTTTAGAATCACTAAAGAGAAAATGTGAGCATGCCGATGCATGCTCAGAGGTGTGGAGGGCCATGTTAGAATTAGGAATCCTTCTCACACTAATGCTAGTAGTGTTTATAGTACCTCCACAGATGGTTCTCCTTTATCGATTAAAAAACTAAGCTGATGGAAAAATTTCTCTATCAAAGATGGGTATGTACTCAACAAGGGGAGAGCGAGTGCACTAGTGGGCACGTTGTTTCAACTCCAATTTGTTTATGAATGTCATGATAGTTTAAATGTTATGCACCCAGGCATATGGAGGACTTATGCATTTGTACAACACCAATTTAGTTCTAGGTTTACATTGTCATATTCAAGATTTTGTCTTCCATTGTCAAACATTTTAACAATGTAGAGAGCATCAAAGCATGTGGACTTTGCATCCCCTTGAGATTTCAATGGTAAATGGCTACACTGACTAGCTTTAGTTTAATGTCTCAACACCCTCCCTCAAACTCTACATTCTAACCTACCTAAGGCTGGGTACAGACAAGCTGTTTGGCAAGAATCCTTTAGAGCATACAATACAAGTGTGGTTTGAGCCCACCACAAAAGTGGGCAACATGCCTTGGAAGAAGAAGGTGACTTGCATGTTTTTCAGTATGAAAGGTAGGCAGTGGCCATGATCTATACGTGTTCTCGTCCCAACCAATAGGCATCTGACAAAAAGAACCTTGTGTGAAAATTCCATTGGCTCTTGTAAAGAAGGTGGTGGCCGGCTCACTTTTCAACACGAAAGGTAGATAATGGCCATGACCTGTAGGCGTACTCGTCCCAACTAATAGCATTTGAAAACAAGAAGCCTACGTGCAGCTTCTATCTGATCTTGTGAGCTGAAACAGTGGGCGGCATCCCCCTTGGGAAGAAGAAGGTGGCCTGCTCACTTTTCAACACAAAAGGGGATAGTGGCCATGACCTATAGGCGTTCTCTCTGCTTGATGACGAAAACCCCGCATACAACTTCTATTGGCTCTTGTGAATTGAAATAGTGGAGGCAAAAATGAAGAGAGAGGCCTACCCCTTGTTTGAACCCGGCCCAAGTATACAATGCTACCGCCTAATCATGCTAAGGGCATTATCTCCACACTTATATCCGTGGTTGTTACCATGGTGAGCCTAGCAGAGCTTGTAAGCATGTGTAAGATGAGATCTAGCCTAGCTGTATGGTGAGCAATGTTTGGCTCAGCTAGGGTAAAATTAGCATTGTGAGGTTTAGAGGTTGTATGTACAAAGGCTTAAGCTCATAGCGATTATTATTTGAGGTTTTACCGACATGCTAAATAGCATGGACAATGTCTAACCCTAGACATATAAAAACTAAATTAAGTTTTCATAGACCCAATAATATTTATTTATTTTCTCATTTTTCAGGGTGAAGATGCTTGAGGGAAATCTCCTTCCATCATCTCCCAAAACCTATAGTCATGGTTGAAGTCATACTTGCTTGCTTATGGTTGGCTTTTTTGGCTTGTTCCCTCCTTGAAGCAAGGATATTGTGAAGCCCATTTGAATAAAATTTGTGAAGTCAAATGAGGCATTATGTAGCTCACTGAGAAACCCTTACCAAGCGTTTTTCACATATAAATCAAAGTGGATGACTTTAATGAGAAAGCAATCAATTTTCAACACCAAATAGAGAAAAGTCAAAATTTTAAGTTTTCTCCTTTTTTTTTTTAGTA